>NC_086240.1:1684375-2043750 GCF_036321145.2 Pelmatolapia mariae | reverse complement strand
AGTGAAAACCGGGAGGGGAGGGGAACAGAGGGGAGAGACCATAAACTCTGAGTATGTGCCAGCACTGTTATTTTCTTCATCACAGAACCCGCCTTGACACAAATAATGGAATGCACTGGCAGTCTTTCAGAAAGCCAGTGAGGGGAAAGTGGGCCACTGCCAACCTTAGGCTATGCAAATCCATCCGCAGCCGTTTGAGTTTAGAAATCTAATGATAAGACTGAACACAAATGCATTCCATCCTCTCTTTTCAATCTCTGACTTTTCTCTCATTTCCTCTCTCGATTTCTCATTCCTACTTGCCATTTTTTTCCCTCTCCAACAGCTCTGTTACTGGCTCTGCCATCTGGTGTTGGTGCCCATGAGATGGACTCGGCTCTGGTTTGCAACCAGGGGAGCTTAAAGTGGGAGCCTGGCACGGCTACTGCTGATTCCAGAATAATCTATGCTGCGCTGCTGTGACTCATTTTGCCTCTGATGGGCACCGTGACCACTCGAGCATGTGCCTGCAATTAAGCGTTCTGTTAAGTAAAAACTGCAATTTGCAAAGGCAAGCATGAAGGTGCACTTCACCAGAACAAAGTAAATTGAAGGAGTGGAGGAGGGATAGTGGGGGCTCATACGGATAAACCGATCTCTCCACCCCGAGGTTTTGATTTAGGCTTTTGCTGTTGTTTTGTGGACCAAGGTGCACACTGAAAATACTCTGATGACAGTAGAGATATAGACTTTTGTAACACCAATATGGGGAACTCATAAAAATAACGTATTTTCTGGGAATACAGAACAGAAGACGAGCTGCATTTGAATTTGAAAAACAACAATAGGAAATTTGCAGTTTTGGTAAATTCATTCAAAAACAAAGCGCCGATCTGAATCCGTCTTTGCAGCAGGGGTTTGTCCATTGTTTGCTGCTGATGCTCAAACTGTTTTAATTTCTTTCACCACACAAAAGCTCTTTACGAGCAACGACAAGAGCTGCTGTCACGAGCTGATGTGACACATTACTGTATTTAGCACATATTTAGACGTCCGCTTGGAGTTTTAATGATGGGCCGTTATGATTTCACTTGGAAGTCTTCTCCTATTTTTATTTTTTTTAATCCTGTCAACAGCGTCCACTTAGTGTCACGTCCAGCTGGGTGTAGGACGAGCAGACGATTTCTGCATTTGTGCAGCGTGTCCTCACTCGCATGAGTGGGAGGAACTGTTTTTGTGGACGTGCTGGGAGAAGACGTCTTTTTTCTATGATTTAGATGAGAGGACTGATACTGTCACGTGTACTTTTTAAAAATACAGCTGTAGGTCAGGAGACTTTAAAGTTCACAAACTGTAGCTCAAAGGCTGAAATCAATGTTGCTTTTTTCTGCTGGGGGAGGAGGGACCTGAGCAAAACTTTTAAAGGTCACAAATTCACTTGTTTTTAGTTGATTTTGTCATTACTAGAAGCCCCAACGTGACAGAAAAAACCAAGTGGCCCCTCATGTATAAGAGTCAGTGGTAAAATCCACTGGATACAGCAGAGGCGCATTCACTTAACATGATAAATGAGTAGAAACAACCTCAGTAAAAGTACATCAGAGACAACAAAGAAGAAGTAGAAAAGCCAGGCCAGTCAAATGTATTTGTACAGCACTATTCAGACACGAGTAATTCAAACTGCTTTACATGTATGTCAGGATAACCAATTTTCTAATTTTGTTAGAAAATGTGTTTATGTTTAGAAAAATTGTTATTTTAAGTATTTTAATGATTATAACCTGTTACTTTATGGCAGTGGTTCCCAAACTTTTTTTGCTAGGCCCCCCTTTGTTTTACAAGAAAAATGTTCGCCCCCCCTCCCCCCGGGCGCGTGCACGCGCGCACGCACAAACACATCCTCCAACCACACACACCCTTATTTTGCTCCATTGCAGTTTATTTCACACCTCAAACATTTAGTAAACAATTAAAAATTACAGGTAGTAATAAAATAAACTACTAACTCTTTTACGCTGCGTCCACACCTACACGGGTATTTTTGAAAACGCAGCTGTTTCGTCCACACATAAACGGCGTTTCAAATCACCGAAAACGGAGATTTTTTAAAACTTCTTTTTTGCGTTTACGTGTGGACGAGGAATACAGAGTTCGTCACGCAACGTCAAAGGTATGTGCCTTTTTTCACGTCACGCTGTGCGCCACGTTATTCGTTACGTGAGATGAATTGCAGAATGGCAGATAGAGACAAAATACTGTTAATCTGACTGTCTTCAGTTTTCACACGCTTACATACACACACACAGTTACTGTCCCTCCATTTAGAAAGGCAGAGGCATCACGGTGTCATTATATTACGTGTAGTTTTTTTCCCCTGTGTAATAATATTCAACATTGCTATCAATACATTTTTCAAAAAATGTCTCTCTGTGCAAAATGGGTTTAAAAACATAAACAACTGTGGGATACTGTTTGTCTGTGATTTGAACCGGGGGAACAAATCGTGGCAGGATCAGCCTGATGTTATTTGTATCCCGCTGTAACTTTACTGTATAAAGAGCTAACATCTCCAAAATGTCAGGAGTAGTTAGTCATTACAAGAAGTGTTTGTGAACTAAAAATCAAGAATGTGGGATACTGTTTGTCCGAGATTTGGAGAGCCCAGTGCGTGCTCCCGACGCAGGGAAAACCAATTCTGCAGGGAAGACCTACCTCGGCACTTGTGCAGGTGAAGCCAAAGGGAAGATATGATTCACCATATTTTCTAGTCTTTGGCTTGGAAGGAAGTTGGTTTGGAAACATATTCAACTATGCTTCATCTCCTGCTTTGAGTTTCTGTGGCCACCCTGTTCTAGCAGTGGCCAAGCGTTTTGTTTCCCCCCCCCCCCTTTTCATACCGCGCCCCCTCCCAATGGCTCTGCACCCCCCCTAGGGGGCGGGCCCCACACTTTGGGAAGGTCTGCTTTATGGAAAAAACAAATGCAAAATAAACTCAAAGTATCTTTTGTTAGCATCTTCTTAGCAGTCTGAAAAATCTATTGTTGCTAAAAAAAAGTACAACTTTAAAGAAATGTGTCCTGGATCATGGTTGGAATAGCAGACATGTGCAGCATGTGTGTGTGTAAATGTGCTGACATTAAATCTGCTATAAGGCTTTTTGTTGGTTTTCAACCGACCATGACCCTACTCTGCACCTTTGCAAAGTTTTATTAGAATCCACTCAAACCAATGAATCCAAACTTTTCAAGCCATTAATGCAAATGCTACAAAAAACACAACTTCCTTGGTGGAGGTGAAAATGATGTAGATACATGTGACTGGTTTGTGAAACCCTGTTTTGTGATGAGGGACACAGCACCCACGCACAATTATGACTTTTTAAACACAAGATTGGCCCGACACTAAGCATAAGCATATCAGCATTTTCTGTGCTGGCTTTAGTTATCAGATCTGGAAACAACACACACCCCAAGCATATAACAGCGCTGTTCTTCTTCTCATACACCCCTCGGAGAATAAATAAACATCTTTCCCAAAGTTTTCTGTTACTGTTTTAAGATTTGAATTTAAATGCTCCAAATATTCAGTCTAATACACAAATCTTAGAGAGAAGTAGACGCCGATTGCTTGAAGTGCAAGTGTATCAAGCCTTTCAATGACATACAATATACAGCATACACTGGAATGGCCAAAAGGTAAAGAAAAGATAAAAACACTGTGTGAGCGACTTAAAATATGCTATTGTATTTACAATCAACTGTTTCCATCCACATTTAGATAACGGCGCTGATTAACCTGAAAAAAATATCAGGGATGCCAATTATGGCAGTAAATGAGAGAAAATGACAAATAATATGAGCACATAACATGTAATGATTATGTGCTGTGTGGGAAAAGCTAAAATGGCTTTATGTGTAGGAAAGAAAGAGCTCATCCAGCAGGAGGATCACACGAGGGAAAGAAAAGGAAAGGAGATATTAAAACTGGTTCAGTGCATTTTTCACCTTGCAGAGTAAACTCAAGGGCACAGAAGAAGACAACAAAACAAATGCTGGTTTCAAACTCACGAGCACACCGTGGCCTTAGCGGGCACGTGTCTGGGTTTGTTCTAGACGGGGTCACGTACATTACAGCTTCTGTGAAATCCGCTGCTCATCTGACTCAAGGGAACGCATCAGAGCCACTTGAGGTCTTGCTTATTGCAGCCTTGAAAAATGGCAGAAGCCTGGATTCTACAACATGTTGGTAATTTATTTTAAATATTGCTTTTTGTGATTTCCATTTTGTATTTGTCCTCACATGGTCAGCTGGAGGCGTAGCATGTAAATTCATATCTATTGTGTAAAAGTGGCTATGAAGGATTTATGAATAAATCATTTGAAAAACTGATGATTTATGGAGACCTGCGTACATGAAGCTTGTGTTAACACAGGACAGCTGTAATGCAAATGCACAACTGCACAGGATGAAAGAAATCTTCAGTCACTCCACAGATGTGTCTGCTTCATTTATGTGTTTTCATCTAACCAAAAATGTCTGACACACACACACACACACACACACACACATCACAGCAGGCTTACCAAGCTGCACAAACACACTTTCTTTATTCCCTCCTTCATAAATTGCTAATGAGTGACAAACATTTAAAGTAGTCCTATTACAGCAATTTTCAGCTCCACATTTCTATTCTTCTACTTGACTAAATAAGCTTGGCATGGGTCACAGTTCAAAATCATCTTTATTTATCTTATATGTCACTGGTATAACCCCTCATCTCACCCACTGTCTTCCCTCACTGTTTTAGCTTCTTCCCCCTTCCTTTAAAGGCAGCTTTCCTCTGGCTCTAAGTGACTTTGGCCATGTTCAGTAGGAGAATCTACCATTGTAGTACAGTACATATATACATACAGTATATATATATCACATTCACTCCTACAACCAATGAACCTAACATTACTAACTACATCTTTAAACTGCAGAGTCTCTGACGGGGGAAACATGCAAGCTCCCGACAGAAATGTTCCAGGATCCTGTCTTCTCAATAGCATTTATGAACGTGTTCATTAATCTTTAAGCAACTGGTTGTTTTTAAATTCAATAATTAATAATGCCAATTAAACAAATCAAATAAACCTAATTTATTCAAAACTCTAACCTAATTGTAGATCTTCCACATGTTTTTTTGTTTTGCCTCAAGGTTATCAGACCGTGTGCGCTCTGTTCTTCTCCATCTATAAAAACAAGGAAACCTTTATCTGTATCATCTTTCACTTTTATGCAGATGACACAGTCTTTATTTCTCTTTGCTGGTGACTTTTATGTGCGGGCAAAATACACCTAACGTGACACGTGAAACAAACGCAAACAGAGAGTATAACTATGCATTTACAGGGAGGATGATGAGATAAATATAATATATAATATGTAAGTAAGTTGTTTATTTATTAAGTGCTTTTCGTAGACAGGCAGTCAAAAAGCGCTGTACAGGAAGGTTCAGATAAACTGAATGTTAAGTAATAAAAAAGACAATATAAACAATACAGAGGTTTAAATGTAAAAAAATAATAATTAAAATTTAATAAGGAAATTAAAAGCTATTAGAAGCTATTAAAGCCATTAAGGAAGAGCTAGAGTACATCCACACATATATATGATCATTATAGTAAAATTATTACTATTGTTAGTAGTAATCGTAGCAGTAGTAATATATGTACCATCAAACCAACACTGCAGCAGGTGAAGAACCTGGTTTGAACTGTACAAACTAAGCTGCTCGGGGAAGCAACTCATGCAGAACTCTGCCAGTTTCAAGGCTGTCAGTCTGGATGTGACTGTGTTTACCGGAGCTTATGTGAACTGGACTTTATGAGAGGTGTAGTGCTCTGTGGTGTGCTGACAGCAAGAATTATCTCCCAACATAAATCTCAGGCTTTTTAAGAGAGTTGCTGCATGTTTTGCTTAGATTTGTGTCCAATACAGAGGGACAGGTTTCATTTAAACATTGATATGTAGACATATTTCATAGGACCAGGCATTTGTTGTTTTCCTTGTCATGTGTAGATCATATGCTGTTCAGACTTTATGTAATTCATTATAACTCAGTTTCAATTTCACTTTTCACACAGTTACATTTTGACTGTGTTGTCTTCACTACTCTTGAGCTAATGTTAAAACTCTGAAGTAGTGATTGACACTATGATTTTGTAAAATTATGACTATTCTACAACACATTGTTTCTGCTCCAACATCGATATCCAAATTCAGTCAGTGATCTGATGAAAGCTACAAATAGAAATGCAAAAAGCCCCACATTAAGCTTCAAACCATTTGAAGACAATAGTGAGTTACGGGTTAAATAGGTTCAACATAATTAGATTTTCTGCCGTAAACCTCATCTGGGGAACATCAGCAAAACCGGGGCTGACATTTAAAAGTGAGTGACAAAACCCAGCGATAAAAAAGGCGGCAGACAATGAAACTAATTTGTCTTTAATTGCCAATTAGATTGAGATTTTGGCTCAGAGTATTATATTTACATCTAGTGTCACTGCGTGTGTTGCATACAGGGGCTGATATTTTGTTTCCTTGCCACCCAAAGAGAAGAGAATTGTCCCCTCTGTAGACTTTGATGTAACTGTATGGTGATGGAAGCCAAATAACCACTCACTGTGCTTTCAGCTCCATTACAGGATGTATTTTAAAATGCACTTTCTTTCTCAAATTTTTGCAATGACAAAGAAAAGGTACAGGCATGGAGTCTGCATTAGGTTGCGCATGAAATATTAATGAAACAAAATATTTTAATGTGTTTTTAATACTTAATATTTGAAAAAAAAAAACTATTTGCCACACAGCATCATCGGAAATTGAGAAAAATAATTAAATGTGTATTTAGTATTAGTTTGAATTGTTAGTGAAAATATTTTGTAGCAATAACACATTAATATGATAGTTATGCATTTGTAATACAGCACAGGAACATCATTACACAAAAATATATATATTTGTGAACTATTTAAATTGACTGCTGGTTGTACATTTATGCATAAAGGTGCATTATTTTGCATAGAAACACAACGCCTGACCAAAATGCAGCCAACACACACGTCTGAGAAGAGACCGCTTATTTTGCTGCTGTGTGGTTTGAATTATTCGTTGTCAAAAATCACGATCCTTGACTTCATTTCTGCACCAACATTTTTAGCAGGCCTGACACTCATTCATTCCTGAAGCATTAAAATACTGAAGTCCAGGACATTGTGAGCCCGGAGGCTTTAAAGTGCACTGTGAGGTTTTAAAAGCTTGGCTTTTGGATGAGCAGTGCTAATGAAAAGGTGTACTGGGGCAGAATGGCAACTGAATATTATTTTTGTGCCTGAAAACCAAGATACAGCGCGGCGTACACACTGACACAATCATCATGCAGACTAAACACTGTCACTGCTGGAAAAGGAGAAAAGTCCCATTGAAAAAAGATTACCCTGAGCTTACACTCCACATGCACAACATAAACACTATTTCTAAGTCATGTGATGTATATTTGTCCCGTCAAAGTAAAAGCCTCTTTATAACTACACTATTAAGTGCAGATGCTGTATTGCAGCCCTTTGAATGCACTGACATTATGCAGTACAGGGTCATAGAAAAAGTCTGAAATGTAAACAAGAAATAATTTGATAAGAAATGTAATTATATATAATAGAACAAAATTATATGAAGAAATTAAATATTAAAACAGTAGTTTTCCACTATGGTGATTGGATGGTATTTTGGATGTTTCCTTAGCAGAGCAAGTCTCCGAGCAGAGTGTTTTAGTAAGATGCCAATATCTGATCGCGCCCCACTTGCCAAATCCATATTGTTTGATATGTGACATGTAACCCCAATATGTGAGTAATTATTGTTTCATCTTTGGGCTGCCTCACATGCCGAGGATGGCAGGGCGGGATGGTTCAGGAGCCCCGAGGGAGAGAGAGACTGAGAGAGTGAATCTGTGTTCTGGGAACCAAGACAGCTTTTGTACGGCGGTTTTGATCAGCCCTCAGGCTGGATAGAGCCCGAGATGTTACTGTGTGTGTGCGCGGATGGAGAAAGTGTATTTGAGGAAATGAGCAGGTGGTGGGCAGGTGTGTGCCCCCCCATCACCACCACCACTCAGTGCTTACATTTACATCTGGGCTTATTTAAGCCATATGTGTGTGTGGACTTTCATACTTCATCTGTGGAGCAGGCAGGTTGTGTGAGGTGCTGTTTGCATGTTGTGAGAGGCTCCCGAAAAGGAAATGGGCTTGTTTGAACGCTCACTTGAAGGTGACAGCCTGTGAGAGAGGGAGCGTGTCACTGCCGCGTTTGCACAACCAGGGTCAGACTGCGGTTATAGACACAGGAGAATTAACGCATCGAGTTCAAAGGTTCAGACATGCCCAGTGGTGCTCAGAGCCAAGAAGCCAACACAGACACGGGAAATTGAATTTTACGACGCAAAATGTAGTTTGATGTATTCATTTTCCCCCAGTGCCTTATAAACATAGTTATGTGCAAAATCTTATAACAGAAAGAGGCAGCTCGGGGCCCACAGGTTAGGTTATCAGTTCTTTTCTCATCTGCATCACAGTTAGTTATTTCATGAACGAGCTCCTAAAGCAGCAAAGGGACAAAAGAAAAGAGATATTTAGTAACAAAAGATCCTTTAATTTAGGTCATAAAAAAGAGACAATTTAACCATCTTAAGAATATATTTTAGCATTATAAATAACCCTTAATTTGTCCCTGAACACAAAGGAGTCGGGGGTTAAACAGTGGATCGATCTTATATTAAATAGCATCTTGTAGGTTAATTTTCCCCCCACTAAATTCATTTCTAATATTTCTTGGAGGTAAATGTTTATAAAGTTAATTTCTTTCTCAAAGGGAGAAATTAAGATGAAGAAATGGTGTGGATAATTTAGAGAGGTTATAAAAATATGCAAAAAGAAAAATGCATGAAAATACATCTGTCTGATGTATTAATTACATATAATGGCATCTAGGAGCTATTTTAAAAAATCCCAACTAAGTAATTCTAATGTGCAGGTAATCCCCGGTAGGCACCATGATGCTTTCCAGCCATTCATTTGTTCACATCTAATTGCCTTTAAAATCCAATTTAAATGTCTCAGTTCCCTAATGAGTGAATGAGCGGATAAATTAACTGAATATTTGGGTGAAGCATTCAGTTTTGTGGCTGTTTAACAAAATCCAGCAAACTATGTTGCCCTTATTTCTCACCCAGTCCATCCAGCCATATGATGTCTACATTAAATATAGACCCACTGTTAGTGCCCTTTTACTCGGCCCACACACGAGTCTTTTAAAGCCTTCACTGCATTTGCCATTACAGACAGAAAGATCCGTTGTTTGAACAAACACAAACAGCGATCAGTCACTTGTGAAGCGGCTATAAAGGTGACAGCGTCATAGCTTGTATGAAGGCTAAAGTAACCGGCGCCATGCTGGGCTGGTCATTCTCTGGATGTGGACCAGCGCCCATTAACGCAGCAGGAGACAAACAAAGAGCCAGGGCACCGTCTGATAATCGTCTGGCAGCTCCTTTATATGAGAACACTCTCTGCTCATCAGATTTGTGAATATTACTTAAGAATAAATTCTGTTTTAACCATTAAGGATTTTTACACGCAACGATGTTGGCTATTGATCTGAAAGCTCATTATTTTGTAGAGCCTTTATTTTAATGGCTCCTTGCTTGCCATTTTAATTTAGGCTCAAAGACGGCAGAGTTTTGCTAAGTGGCGCCTTGAGACTCAGCGAGTGTTTGAAGATGTTGCAGTGGAAAATTCATTTAACACCTTTTTATACTTTGGTGAACTTTGGGCTTCAAATACTTTGAGTCTGAGCGAATCCGCTGGTGACGCAGAGACACGCACGGGGTGCTCTTTGGCATCGGGAGCCTTGATGTGCCAGCTGTGGCTGTACTGGATAGCAACAGATCATAGTCCTAATTTGAAAAGCAACAAAGTTACCATTGGAACTTTCTGACACCTGTGACAGCTGAGTTTTATTTTCGCATGATCAGTCTCATCAGTGATGTTTCAGGCAGCAGGCAACTGTTTTCATAGTAAAAACATGAATATAGGATAAGGGCTGCCGATGCTCCGATGTGCTGTTTATGTACAAACGCATCAACCATAACTGCTTCTATGCCAATGAGTTGTTTAGAGCATTTTTGTGCTGGAACAAATGAGAGAGAAAGAAATGGTTTAAACATCAATACTGAGACAAATCAAATATCTAGCAAACGGCATTGGGCAAACATACTAAAAGTAAACATGTCACAAACATGTCATGAAATAAGCATTTTGATTTCTTATTTCTTTGTATCAAATGTCACTACAGATTGCTGCAATAATAGACGAGCAGGTGATTCAGGGACGCTTAGCAGACTTAATAAGTTTGCAAAAGTTTGAAGTGTCCAAGGCGGCCTAAGGTAGTTGCATTCAGGTTTGTCGAATGCACAAGTTTCAAATGAAATCTGCTAGAAGACATTTTAGCTGCGAGTTTCTGTCTCGGACGTGTAGCACTTGTCCACGATGATGAATCAGTTTTATATTCCCACCGTCAAAGCAATCGCTTCACGGGCTTGGATCCCACTGACGTCTACTGTTGGCTATATTTATTATTAATGTAATGGGGAATCTTATGGGATCCATTCAGTTCGCATGGGCTTTAAATCTGCTTCCCCATCTCACTCTGGTCTCTACTTGATGCATTGCCTTTTTAAATCTCAGTGCTTTCAAGTGTAAATAGTATATATGCGATCTGAGATTTGTATCCTGCTGATCAATACATCACAGTAACAGAGAGAGGATACATTTAAAGTAAATGACTGAAAATCTCGATAATGCACGGACGATTGATTTAAGGACACGGGCTGATTGCCTTTTTTATCTGCCGCGGGTATATTATGAGAGTACTCTGAGTGCTCCAAAAAGGATGTTCAGAAATGCTGTAAACAATTACAGAAGCTGCAACATATTTCCCAACAATCAGACCTCAAATTCAGGCAATTTGACACGTCTCGACTGCCATGTCGCGCTGATGAATGGAAAGGATCTCGCTGAATAGCCGAGAACAGGAAAGCTTCACTTACTGTTCTGATTATTAGAGGGCTCCTGATCAAATTTATGACTGTAATTTTGTCTGGACATGCTTGTGTTTTCCATTTACATATGGTTTATAGAGCTGTGATTTCATTTGCATAATAGCAGCTCAAAGTGATATGCTGATGAAAGCAGAAGGGAGGGCTCTCAGTAAAGTTTTTATGGGCTGCAGTTAAAAGGGGAGAAAGCAAATACCACGCTTCACATTGAAGGTGTGCATGTGTATCTTTCTATTCTTCTTCTAATAAACACAGTACGCGTGCACACAGACACACGTATGATGGGGAATAAATATCAGGATTCTAGGTTCTGTAGTCACTTTCAGTCTCTGTGAACAGTGAGAATCATTTTCCTTCAAACAGCAAAGAAAACAGCCATGAGCCAATATGTTCTCTATGCACAGCTGACGCTAAAAAACAGGCTAAAGAAAAAAAAAGACCGCCTCATATCTGAGACATTTAAAAAGAAAAAAAGCTATATTAATGAACTTAGTTAACTTAAAGTGGGCCCATCATGGCCTGTTTTCCTTATTTACTCCCATATATATCTATATCAGAATCAGAATCAGAATCAGAATACTTTATTGATCCCTGGGGGAAATTATTTTTTTGTTATATATTTGTTATATCTATATCGATCAGTCACAGCAAGCTTCAGTTAATGATGTTAGCACATGCACAAGCAATCCTTCTGAGCCAAAAGCTCAAAGCCCCCAGAAAACAAAACACTGAAAACAGTCTAAAACTTGTGTAACGTCATAGAGAGCGGCTGTGAGCTAAGAAGCCCCGCCCATCTGCAGTTCAAACCTTCTGTTTGTGACTGGCAGCCAATCAGAAGAAAACCAGATTGAAGGAACTGCAGTAGGATGACCTCACGGGCTTCGCCAAAGCCCAGTAATAAAGTATAAACTGTGTCTTGGGCAAAGCTACAACTCCAAGAATAGAAATATGGAGCTGGAATAGAGAATGAATAATAGGTGCCCTTTAAAGTAGGTACTGAGGACATTTTGCTGATGCATCTGTAAAACCTGAACATAAAGTATGCAGTTCCAGAGTGAGGCTACAAGGGTATATACTCCCAGCAACAAATACAATAAAACCACCAATAACCACAGCATATGAAACCCTGCACAATTTGCTTAATGTGGATGCTGCTCTGCTTGATCAATTCTGAGAGTAACCTTAGTACGGAAATTAACTGGATCATCAGCTGGGAAGCCTCAGTCTAATAGCTTTCATTGCTCTTCTTGCTGTATACAATACACAAATAATAGCTTTTTCTCAAAGCAATCTTTCTATTAAAATCTGTCACTTTCTTTCCTACACGGTGTCCAAAGTCACAGGTCTTGCATGCATTCATTTGATGTTATAGGTGGCAGGAGCACTGGGAACATTGCACCTGGGTAAAAGAGTGAAAAGTGCATTTGTAACCTGCAGCTTTAGATCAAACAGGCAAAAATTGAACACCGAGGTCAATGCATGTGTTTCATGTAACGACATGGTATGAAGTACTTTTGAACCCCCACTAAGTGATTAACAATGCAGTTTTTTTTCTTCTTTCACAGATATTTATTGAAAGATGAAGTTTGCTGTTGTCAGAGTTCTGAAAGTTCAGACTGCAAAACAAATCATCTCATCACATGATAGTTGATGCTTTCATGTGTGGCTTGGTTTTGATCTGCTGCTGCCTCGGGGCTCCGACGGGGGGGAAACGCTCCCCACCGATGTGTGGTTTCTTCAACCATTTCCCCTTTCTATTCCGCATGAATTTCATAATTCATTACATGTGGTTTAACTTTTAAAACACAATTTTAATAATGTAAAAAAAATGATAAGAGGATAATTTAGTGAGGATAACCCACACTGAGACAGAAGTTGTGCATTCATGGATATGTGACTTTCTGAAGAAGCTCAGTACAGACATGTGAAGGGGAAAGCACTGCATTGGTCTTCTTCAACCTTCACTTCTCTCCTTACTCTTTTTAAAGGCACCCTCAAAGCACAGATTGCTATAGTGGAGTTGCATTGTGGGTAACGTGGTTAATCTATTTTTGGACTTTAAAAAAAACAAAAACAACTATGTGTTGTGAGTGGAAAGTAGTGCAAAGCTAACAGGATACTCTTACAAAGCCACAGTGGCAATTTACCTATAGAACAGATATTACTGCTTAAACTACATGCACTTGTTATTGTTTTTGACTTGTCTGCATTTCAGCAGACTACCATCTCCTCCCCGGATCTACTCCATAATTAGCTGGAAAACAACTTATTCAAAGGGCTCGGGTAGGGGGAAGCCTCTCTCTTCCAAACAGGACATGAGGAAGAAGGAGCTGCTTTCGAGCTAGCCCAGTGATAGAACAGAAATGATAAATGATGCTCTGCATTGTGCGTGCATAATTAGGAACAGTAGCAGCTGAAAGAGTGTGTTCAACTGACAATTGATGGGGTTGTAGATTAGGCAAACCTTGTCTAATGTCACTGCAACATTACATGCTCCTCTAAGGGGCAGAGCTGCAGCATGTAAAGAGTGATGCCGCCCCTCTTCCCTTCCACCAGTCTCTCTCTCCATCTCTGGTATCTTGCCGGTTGTCCATGGCCATCCATCTGCACCAGTGATCAGGGGATTTCAAACCATGGCTTTGACAAGCAGGTGTGGCTCTTTCAAGGTGCTTTTCGGTGTAATGTTGGAGATGGGGGCAGGAGGTTGAGAGAAGAGCACTTGTATATGTGTATATACGTGTATCCCTGTGTGCAGCAGGGAATATTGTTGCCAAGTTTGCCCTTCCCTGGAGTGCTTTGGGTCCAGACTGTCTGCTGTCTCTCAAGCGCGCTTGTAGTCTGCCAAGTGCGGCTGCTGAGGTTACGTGTTTTGACCCTCCTGCGAAGTGTGATTAGAAGTGACAGCCTTCCAAATACTGACCCTTTATGTCTCATAAAAAGTTATTTTTTTACTAATGCCTCTGTCGTGGATCAGTGGTGAAAGAATCCAGTGTTATGTGATCTACATGCAGCTGAACATTAACATTCATATGATTACTCACAGTTTCAGTTCATTTGGAGCTTTTATGCCACAATAAACTGTATTACAACATTAGGACAAAAGATTTATATACTGTTCATTAGATCATTTCTGCCATAATTGCAGGCAATTTACTGGTAAGTCTTTTAACTTTAAGATATTTATCTGCAGTTTTGGCAGAGCAAACTATTCCACAGATCACTGAGAAAATGATCTCACTGACAGCTGCCTCAGGGTCTCTTTTCCACTTTCACCCAACAGCATAAAATTACCTGCTTTAGGATAATATTTCCTAATGTGCGCCGTCATATTTTTCTTGAGCACCTTTCCTATTAGTGAGTGACAGTTTTTCAAACCTTCTGTGTATTATACTCGTCCCTGGTATTTACCCACGAACAAAGCAGAACCAATAGCCTTGCTTGGGCTTTTTTAATGATCACTGATTGTGCGAACTCCTCAAATGGTTGATGATTGAATGGGACTTGTACAACAGTGAGCTGCAATAAATGAAGAAAAACAGATTTTCAATTAAAATTTAAAATGTT
Organism: Pelmatolapia mariae; assembly: GCF_036321145.2. NCBI lineage: Eukaryota > Metazoa > Chordata > Actinopteri > Cichliformes > Cichlidae > Pelmatolapia > Pelmatolapia mariae. The sequence continues at coordinate 2,029,049 of NC_086240.1, read as the reverse complement.
TCTGTAAGAGGAAAAATAAATGAATTTAATTACCAAGGATATTTTGTAGAACAACACATGAAACATTCTATGAAATTGTTAAAATACCAGAAGCTCCTTTTCTTGTAGAGTATTAGAGTCCACTTTTTGTAACACATACACAAACTCTTAAACATCGACATGTAACCGAGTCAAAGACCTAAAGCGGTGACAGAAACAAAACATTTATAATGACGCTAACACGTACTTGGCTACCAGGTCACCACATTGTGCAGCTCTTGTACAGTTAAGTTCACAATTTGCTGGACAATAACACAATTTCTCATAATGTGGCTGAAGTACAGACTCTCAGCTTTAGTTCAAGTTGTCTTACATAATTTCTTGCATTGTTTAGGAATTTATTCACAGTCCTCAGTTTCGGAGGCTAAAGATTAATTGGACAAACAAACATAAGTATTCAAGCACTTTTAGTACTTGAACGAAATTTGAAATTTGTATGTCAACTTGCAGCTTACCTGCGTGTGTGGAATCGCTTGTATTTGTACTCCTGTTTTCCTCTTAGAAAACCTGGTGGAGGGGCTGCTGGACAAAGTTCACTGCTAACCTGCCAGACCCAACCTCACCCCTCCAGCTTTCACTGCTTGTCTGCTCAGAACTGGACCTCAGCCCAGGAGACAGAGAGAAGTTTCAGTTACTGTTTGCTAACTGACCTAAAGACATTTACTTGCCTGTCAACCTATTAAGAGACGATCCAAAGATACTTGCCTTAAAGTTTCTGTACTTACCTGTGATCGTTGTTGTTTTACTGAAGTTTGTGTTTGTTAAATTTTCCAGCCGTGTGCATTCGCTCATCTCGACAGTATAGCCTTGCATACTTCAGAATTCATCCTGCTGCTTTGATCAGAATGACATCCTCAATAAACACTAGTGCCTGGTTCCACCGGGCACTAGTGGGGCCGGCGGCCCCATGAGTTTATATTTGTTATGGTTGATTTCTCTCCCCCTTGTCGCTCTGCCTGGGCGGAGCTCACTGCGAGCTCCTGCCTTTGGCCCACGCACCTGGCTCTAATTGCTCAGCTGATTACGCCGTGGCTATTTAAGGCTGGGGCTCGGATCCTGTCATTGCTGGATGATTGCGTGAGACACGTTAGTGTTAGTTCCTAGCTTTCGTGATATTTGGTGAGTGAGTTTGCCTTTTGAGATTTGTCTCTCTTTGTGAACAGTCTCCCCCGACCTGCTGCCCACTTTCCTGCGTTGGATTACGAGCGTGCTGGTGTGTGGATTCGTGTGGTGGAGCGCAAGTGTGTGAGAGGACCTTTCCCTCCCCGAATCACCCCTCGACTCCCTGGACCCCTGGATTTCCCCCCCACATGTATATATCGTGCACTTGGTGTAAATAAACTGTCGTATTGAACTTTGAATTCCAGTCTGTGCCTGAGTCCTCTCCCTACCCGTGACACCAGTATTAGCCATAATAAACCCCCCCCCCCCCCACTGTGCTTTTCCCTTGCCATCATTCTGGTGCTACTTGGTTTCATCTGTCTGAGGTTTTCTTTTCCAGATCTGAAAGTGTAATCCGGCCCTTTGCACTTTGTTGTAAACTCTGTATTTCCATTCAGGCGTGTTTATTTTGATTATAGAATGGGACAATAATAAACCTACTTCCTTGAGAGTGTACTTCACTTGGTTACATGTTTGGCAGTTTTTAGGACCACTGTAAATGTCTCATGCAGTCTTTCAGGCTTTTGATGTTGGCCGGTGCATTCCTACATTTAAAGAAGAGATTTTCTTTATCTACTTCTAAAATTTATGCTATCGCTCCGATAGGATCATTTCAAATTTTTCAGCCAAATGAATGAGTAGCTGTACTTGCACAGCCATCACTTTGAACATCGTATAAAAAATTACAGTGAAAACGTATGAAATAAAAATTGACACTTTGAATCAACTTCAGATCTTTTTACATCCCAGTTACTGTTTCTGTTATGTTTTTTTTCTTTAAAAGAGAAAAAGTCTGGTTGAGGAGAGCGCTGACAGAAAAGTAAACTCCTCTTTGTTACTGCCTGAGAAATGGTGAATTTCCATAAAATTTCACACGCATTAAAACGAAAATAAACCAGCAAGAACATTTTAAGAATATTTCTATTGGTGTCTTCAGTTGTTACTGTTTCTCTGTGCTAGAACGATTTCTTTTTCATATGGGGGAAAGCGGGGGAGTGGTTCAAAGCCCAAGTTTCTGACAGATGGTACGGGCCCGTGCCAACGTAGGCCTGGGCGATAGGCCGCGTACAAGGTGGGCCCAAGTGAGAGACAAACCACACACAGCTAATCTGGCACACCATCAAACCACTTGGCAGCTCTCCGAGGGTAACAATTACCGAAGCAAGGTGCTGTACAGCCACCGCTTTGAAAACGAAATGAAATGAGTTTTTCCCTCTGCAGCTACAACCAGTAAAGAAATGCTGATTACCTTTCAAACGCTTTCCTTTGTTCCCACTCCACTGAGAAATTTAAAGCAGATTCAGCAGACAGACATACAGAGAAAAGAGGGCTTTGTGATGCGGCTCAGCACACTGAACATTTACTTACACCAAATCTCTCCCTCAATGAGTCAACGGTACATTTGGTTCAAGAGCTCGAAGAAAGACAGAAGTGTCCAGTGAAAAACATGGGGAGGGGACAGGCATGGCTGACTGTAATGAGGCATCAAGGGGCCCTGTCAGACTGGAGATAAAAGCCCCCCTCCCTCAACTTCTTCACACTCACAGGGGAGAAGTACAATTCCTCTGCCCTCTCCCTTTGGGCTTGACACTCTGAGTGGCTCCGTTCTACTCTTAGCTACTGATCAATACATCCTGTTCTCCTCTTCTCTGGTCAGCTAGTCACTGAGCCCTTGGGGAAATGTGAAGAAATGGCAGAGATCCATAAAGCAGCTGCGGTCCAACATCAGCTGCCAGGCACTGCTTCCGAACGTCTGTTTTTGTGGGAACTGATATTGCCTACGAGGAGGGGTGACAGAGAACTCGTACGCCAGCGAGGGATGCGACAGGAAACCAAGTGCGACTGCAGTGTGAACAGCAGGTATATCTTCATAAGCATGGAGCTCTGTTCAAATTTGGCCTTAAATTCTGTCTCAGCTAACAAATGCACATTTTTCACTCGGAATACTGAAAAACAGGAGAAACTGGATTAATATACACAAGATGTTAAAATCTAATGACTAAAGCTGCACTTGCAGCTTAATTGATTTTTGGCCATGTTAGTGGTGTTGATGTCAGTCTGCTGGTCCTTGGCTTTGGTCCAGGCTGTAATATGTCAATAATTAGATGCATTAGATGGATTTTACTCCCTTGAGAAGAAATCCTTGTGACTTTAACGATCCATATTATTTATCAAGCTATTTCATTGAAAATACACAAAAAGGCACAAAAAGGACCAGGAATTAGCTGCAATCGGCAAACAATTCATTCACACTAGCAAAAGTGTGGTTGTAGAGTTCAGCAAGAGCAACGAACTTGAGACTTTGTTACGACTCCTTCGCAGGTCTGCGGACACTGCCGTCAGTTTGTGATTAAACGCAATACTGTGAGAAATAGCATCAAACCTGTTTCTGTCTGTTGTCAGTTTGTTGCTGTCTACATACACAATGTTCACTGATATAAACTGAAACTGATTATTTATATTCAGAGACCAGCCAGCACCTCAGGTTTGAAGCAGAATTTCCTTGATAAACTGACGTAGTTGCTGCAAGATGACGATTTAAATGAAAAAAAGTGCTCAGCAACTTTGCTTTTATGCAGGAATATAATGCAACCAGTTGGCAATGAGGTGAGTCATGTCTCCAACTGCAAAGTGAAGCTTCATAGGTTTATGAATGACACAGTCAATTTCTGCCAACTTTCACCAGTCAGTCTGAGAGCGACTGCAGATGAGTTGGACCTTGACTTTTTGAAGAAATGCTGTCTCCCACTAATCGCCTTGTGATCAAAAGTCGTCACGTAACTACTTGCAAGTGGTTTCCAAATCACAGGTTTTTACTAGTTGCAAGGAGGTTGCTGGTGTGACAAACCCAAAAATGGATGAGTTGTTACGAAGGGGAGAGCTAACTGTCAGGCTGTTTTTAATATGTGTTTTTACATTTTAGCACTTCTGCTTGCACCAAACAGCCAATTTGCCAATCACACAAACGTTAGTGCTGCTGGCTGGTTACCAACAAATTAACACTTTTCAGATTCCTCCCCTATGAATTGCACATGTTCTGTGTCTGGAATATTTTTAGACATAGTGCATACTGTGCTGCCTTGCTTCTTTTTAACTAACTTTGAATGCTTTAACATTGATCTTGTCTTACCTACTAAACCATTTAAGGCCACACTATCTTTACACCACATACAGAAATTACAAAATAAAAAAATACATAAAAAACATGGTTTAAAACATGGATGTAACGTGACAGAACCTGAGCTTTTAAAGCAGGAAACACACATAGGGACATAATCTAAATAAAAAGTGTCCCATAGCACACTAAAGGACTGCCTGCTCAACTCTTTCGGTTTTGCTTGTAGTCCCAGACACACTGGGATTCAGTTCATTTGTCTGTGCCAAACAACTGGGACAAGGTTGTGAAGTCTGTACCTGAGGCAAGGTAGCAAACAGCCAGCTGCACAGCCAAGTTTATACATTTCTTTTCTTTTCCTTTTTGCTCTTTTTGCATTGTTTAAAAAAGAATAGGAAATATTCTTATATACACTTTGGAAATATTCGAGAGTCTGATCAGAATCAAACACGTGGGAACAGAACCGCAGTCACATAACTCATGCATTACTTCTTGACCGTGAAAGCAGAGAAGGACAGTGTTGTTCATCATCATCTCACCAAACACAATATCCAGCTGCATCATTCGATCTAATTATCTCACAGCAAGTGAAAAACAAAATGTGCCAGAGGTGTGAGATTTCATTTGTTTCTCTACATAACACAGGATGACATTGCCATTATATAATGTCATTGTGAAACACAGATGTCAGCACTATATGAAGCTGCATCATTTCCCTGAACACGATCGGAGTCAGTGTGTCATCATTATTATTATTATATTATTATTATTGTCATCATTATTTTTCTGCATGCTGGTTTTCCCTGATTCAGGTCTGCAGTTTAATTCAGTGTAATAATGTTTGTGGTACTGTCATTTTGTGCAATCCTTTTTCCTGATAAAAGTTTCCTCTGTTCGTGAAATGTGATGTTTAATTAAAATGTATTTTAATGGACTTTAGTAGAGAACAATACGGTGGCCCTGCAAGGTCAAATGGACAGCAACTGAAGAAATCACCAGCAAGAAGAAAAAATGCTGCAAAAGGACACAAAACACGCTGGAAAAAATTAACCGAATGCAAAGGATAAAGAAAAACTCGACAACTGAAATTAGAAAAAAAAAATCATTACAAATCTTTTTCTTCCTCACAACATGATGAACTTCTTTTAAGTGTGTCTAAGTGCAATTTGTATGTTTTGGCTTATGTGGTGTGTTTTTTCCATTTCCCTGGTGTTCTGTGCTTTTGCAGCAATTTTCTATTTGTTCGTCTTTTCTTAAGTTGCAGTCCATTTTACCAACTGAAAAAAAAGGGAAAATTATTGTGAAATTTTTTAAGCAACCTGTGATATCTTTATATTTTGTAATTCACTTTGCAAAAGTGGTCTTGATTATACTTGCCAACCTTGAGACCTCAGAATTAGGGAGACATTCAAAAAGGGGGGGGGCTTCGTGGCCTAAGTGGGCCGGGTCCTCCGATAGCCGGGTAGGCCGGAAGTGAGCGACTGTGACGGTCTAGCCTTCAGAATTATGGCACGAGCTCTCTCAGTGGAGTGAAACTCGGCCGTCTGCTCCTTGCTATCTAAAATATAACAGGACACTGGCGTAAACTCGACCGTCTCACACTTTAATCAGTTTTCTGTTTGACGTTTATTCAGCTGTGTGAAAACTAGAACTTTAATCTCAGCCAAACCGATTTACTCAGGAACAAATAAAACACTGGAAAAAGTAAAACAATAACATTTTTAAGTTATCTAAGTGACTTATATATCACGTGTAACCTGAGTAGGGAAAGACCGCGGGGGTTTGAAAACGATGTGCCGGGAGTTTGCTGTTCTCGCCGGCTCAGATGTTTAAAGTTTACACAGCTACATTCTCACCTGAAAATATGCTAAAAGTTCATTTTGCGACCCAGAAAGAGTAATAAGAGTAATATTAAAACTAAGTAGCTGCTGCCATTGTTGGAAACTGGAATTGGCTGGGCCGCGCTATGAATTCTGGGATATGATTTTTCATTTTTGTTGTCCGGGTGGAAAATCAGGAGAAATTCGGGATTCTCAGGACCCTCCCGGAAAAATCGGGAGGGTTGGCATGTATGGTCTTCAGTGAAAGTTCTTCAGGATTTCTGAAGGTTTCTCCAAGTTCCTCTTCGGACATTTGCTGCTTTTCTCTCACTTTCAGTTGCACATGACCATTTTCAGAGGAATGACTTTTATTTGTTAAGCCACTTCTTACTAAACACTGGGCGTCGGTTAGTGCAGATCATGGGTGTTATTGGCTTTACACGATGTCCAAACTTGGTCCACAATTGGACGTCAATATGAAGTTCATATGGGTAGCTTTTTGGACGTCATGTGGACGTCTATGGCAGGTGCAGAAAATTTACGTGATTATTAAATGTAATATTTTTTCATTTACAAACATCAGTGTTGTTGTTATCAATACGATACATACATACAGATTATTTATGAAGTAACACGATTTATTCAGTATATGTTGTTTTTTTTAATTATTTTACATTTTCGTTACATTTTAAAATTATTTTGGAATTCCTTTTAAAAGGAATACAATGTATTTAATCCATTTAAAACAGTGTTTGGGTCATATATGGTTTATTTTTACAAGCATCCTGTTTTATTGTGAAGAGAGCTGTAGGAGCGAGTGAACGTGGTCGTGATCGGTAGCAGGACTGAGAGAAGTTGCGACAGAAAGTACGAGAAATTTGTGCAGTTGTGTATGTATGAACTGCAGTATCTGCTCGACAGTCTTTGTCGATGTGCACGTTTTTCAAACTGTCTGTGAGAAGCTGGGGAGATTTCTCTGTGCAAAATCCACCGAGCAGCTGCTCACTTTTGTTTTAGCTCAGGAGCCCACACCATCTTGGAGATGTCAGCTGATCACATTTCTTCACACATAAGTGATTCTGTACAGAAAACATTTCCTCCACCCTCTGGAAACATGAGACTACAGGGCCTATAGAAGCAGTATAAAAACAACGTCTGTAACGAGTTGAAAAGACGTCCACAACAACCACACTGTAGCCTGTACACGGAGGTCGCATGGAGGACAACAGCAGACGTTCAGTAGTCACCTGGTGTTACAAAACATCCCCTTCAGTGGAGCGAAATCCGACGTCCAAAGAATGACAAATAAAAGAAGTGACCCCGACGGCACTTTTCAATGGGTTAACCCTGACTGATGCATAAAATGCACCTAATTCAACTCAGTGTTGTGTCTACGTAGAACAAAGAACTTAGCAATGAACCAGCGTTAAATTGTGTCTTTAGGCACTTTGTCACTGCCATCTGTCGCAAAAACACATCATTTGCTCCCATGAAAATGCCAAATATAACACAAATATATATATATAGAGAGAGATATTTATATATATATTAACGCATTTTAATATTAAAGTCTAGAGTACTACAAGTCCTTCTACTCTGCAGAATTGTTTGTTGACCTGATAGTTCAGGTCATGCAAAATCTTGCAGCAGTGAAGCTCGCCTGAATTGGCATCTGTGTCAACGCCGGTCAAATGTTCCATTTTTGCAGTTCAATGTTAAAGCCTAGCAGGGTCTTTTTCCCCCGTCTCACTTTACAGAAAGTGGTAAACCATGAGCCGAGGTAGATCTCGAAAATAAATAAATAAATAAATGGTTCTGTTGAGAAAGAGCGTTAAAAATACTCCTCTGTCCTCCCTCGACTGCAGTCAGATGGATATGTGGAGAGAGGAGACACAGGAAGAAGACAGAAGACCTGAAATAGCTGCCTGAAATAGCCTAAAGCAACCAGGGAAAGAGACCTGCCTCCGCCTTCTGCTAATTCCCCTCTGTCCTTGAATGTGTGTGTGTGTGTGTGTGTGTGTGTGTGTGTGTGTTCATGTGAGATTGTATAGAACTAGATGCATGTGTGTTTACTCTCTCCCATAATTTCTTATCCTTCCATTTCCTCGCTTCCTCCCAATTTGATTTAAATAAAAGCCACCCAGTTAAATTGAAGTGTCAGAATGAAAATCCAAAATGTGTTTAAGTGAAACAGGATTTTTATGAGTAAACATTTTGTCCCTGCACCCTCTCACTCATGTTTATTCATTTATGGCGCTGCTATGAAGTAATGTTTCGTTTTGGTTGCTTGCACTATTCATTAGCCAGCGTATTGCCCGAGGTGTAGCCACTTATAATAGTCGTGGAGCTGTGTTGGCAGCTATGATATTGACAGAAGCATATGGATTTCATTTCGTATTCATCTCACCAACCCCGGAGAAAAAAGATCCGCGAGAGAGCGTGTCTTCATGGGGCGCGCTGAGACAAAATCATGTTTCCGTGAGAGAAAGTAAGTAAGAAGGAGGGGAAACAATGAGGTGGTGAGTGTGGAGGTGTGTGCGTCTGCGTCTTAGATCTCTATTCCATCCTATCTGTTCTGTGGGAAATTGTTTTAGAGACAGCACCATTTCTGGACGCTATCATCACTCAAGCTGCCCAAGGTCTCGGGTGTGAGATGTTGCCATACATCAAGGTATTGTTGATCAATATTGATTGATCTGTGTAACTCCAGGGAATATCGGTGCCCATCTCTGCCTCTCACCCGACTCCGTTTATGTAATTAATATGGAAGACGAGTAGCAAGTCAGCCATAACTTTTTCACCTTGCAGAAAGCCCCAATAAATCACAAGCGGGGGACACGAGACGAAGCGAGCAGGCGGGTTGTTGTAGTCTTGCTCCGAGCTGCGTGAGAACAAGCTAACATTTTCCCAGATCATGTTTGGGTCACATCAGTCTGTTCACCACACATTTTTCAAAGCAGAGAGGTCGGCTATGTTTCCATGTGAAGGAATGTGGTCAAGGTTCTGTTTGGTTTGAGGTTCTGGCGAGGATCTCGTCCACTCGCCATCTTGCCATCAGACAAATCAATTATAATCACAATTCTCTCGGTTACACAACTCTGTTTGACTTTGCTCAATATAACCCAACAACAACCAAACCTCGACCTTCCCCACACAATAGCGCTGAGGCTGCCAGTATGCTTTCATCAAAACTGCTTGTCAGATGGTGTTGTGTGATGGTGGCAAAGGCAGCAGGGTTTGAACGTACACAACTGTTACACAGCTATTTTGTTTGTACACTTCCTACACACTATTTTACTCAAACTTTGAGTGTTCTGGGGCCTGATCCACAGAAGCAATTTACAAACCCTCACAAATTGTGCCAACTTCCAATTCACGAGCGATGTCTCTTGCAGATTGTGGATTAATTCACGAGTTCCTCACTCAGCTCCTTTTGATCATTTAAAAGTGCCAAAGTTAACACGAGAGAAGGCGATCTCTGTAGCCAGACACTGGAGCCAAAACCATTCTTTTCCAATCATCTTTGCTCTTAAAGGATGTTTTGCTGCTTATTGTATTATCATTAAGCACAGCTATGAGGCTTCATCTGTAACTATTCTTGTCACGGCTGAGCACCCGGTGGGTTTGTGGAGCGGACCAAAAGCGCACACAGGAGAGATGAACTGAGCTTTAAACAAAAGCGAGCCTTTATTACGGCTGATACAAAAAACCCAGAAAGACAAGGCGAGGCGAAATGAGGATGAAACTAAAGTAAAACCTAAACTGAGACTGAACTAACCTAATTATGAAAACCATGACGTGAGACATAACATGAAAACTGAACAGGAGCATTTAAAACCTTGAAAGTGAAGTAACTTTAACCTGACACGAGCATGAACCTGAACAGTTTAAAGCCAAAACTCTGAGAAGTAAACAGACGCGCCAACAATGAACAGAGACAGACAGAGGACTTAAATTCTACTTCCGGCGCCGCTCCGAGCTGGCAACCAGTATCAGCAGCTCCGACCTGACCGAGTCCCTTTTTCTCTTTAATATATGTTTCTCTGTTGTTTTTGTGTTTTTTGTTTTTGTTTTTCTATTGTGGAGTGCTGTCCCCCACAATGGAGCTCAGAATTCTATGGACAATGGTGTTCTTTATCACATTTTTTACGGCGTCTTTGTCCGGAGAGCGCGTGGAGGTCCGACCTCCCATTGTTTACAGCAGGGATCAGCTGTTAGCCCTCGGAGCCTCCGCTGCCATGCCTACCGCCGAGCAAGCTAACATCCCCCGCGAAGTGATGAGGAAGAGACGCGGTACTCGGGCTGGGATCGGGCGTCGCAGTAAAGTTAGGAGGTACCGGCCAGCGATTCCATCTATTATTATGGGGAATGTGAGATCTTTCCCCAATAAAGTAGACGAACTGGCAGCCCTTACCCGACATCAGAGGAGCTACAGGGAGTGCAGCCTGATGTGCTTCACAGAGTCGTGGCTAACTGCGCTAACTCCGGACTCACATGTAAACATGGATGGTTTTCATCTGATACGGGCCAACAGAACAACGGAGAGTGGTAAGAAGAGAGGAGGGGGTCTGGCTGTGTTTGTGAACGATAGATGGTGTAACTCTGGGCATTTATCTATCAAAGAGACGCTATGCTGTAAGGACATTGAGCTGCTAGCGGTCAGCATGAGACCGTACTATCTACCGCGAGAGTTTACACATGTGATTATGATAGCTGTGTATGTCCCGCCCTCTGCTAGCGCTGCAGCAGCCTGTGAGGTCCTGCACACTGTAACCAGCAGACTACAAACACAGCACCCTCAGGCCCTTTTCCTGATCTCTGGGGACTTTAATCACATCTCCCTGTCCTCCACTCTCCCCACCTTCACCCAGTATGTTACCTGCCACACCAGAGACAATAAAACATTGGACTTATTGTATGCCAACACCAAGGAGGCATACAGCTCATCACCTCTCCCTCCTCTGTGGGGCTCAGATCACAATCTGGTTCATCTCCAGCCTGTGTATAAACCTCTAGTACACAGAGAACCAGTAGTGAAACGCACAGTAAGGAAATGGTCGGCAGAGACTGAAGAGGCCCTGAGGGACTGTTTCCGTTCTACTGTGTGGGACAACCTCTGCAGCCCCCTGGAGGATGACCTCAACAGCATCACAGACTGCATTACGGATTACATGAACTTCTGTGTGGACAACACCGTACCCATCAAAAAGGTACGGTGTTTTTCTAACAACAAGCCATGGATAAATCCTGAAATTAAGGCTCTCCTCAAGGAGAAGAAGAGAGTCTTTAGATCTGGAGACAAACAGGAGCTGAGAGTTGTTCAGAAGAAGCTGAAATGGAAGATAAGGCAAGGAAAGGAAAACTACAGGAGGAAGATGGAAGAACAGCTGCAACAAGACAACATCAGAGGGGTTTGGAACAGCCTGAAGACAATCTCAGGACAAAAACCAACCCCCCAGGCTGCAGGAGACTTGGGGTGGGTGAATGACCTAAATAAATATTTTGATAGGTTTGATCAACCACCCACCCCTCCCACAGCATCGTCCCCCCTGCTGCAATCTCCTTCATCTTCAGGGACTGCCTGTCCTTCATCTCAGGACTTCACACCTCTCAGCTTCACACCTCCCAGCTCCCAGTCATTACACCCACCCCCGGCTTCTGTGGACTCCAACATACACACCCCTCCCCCAAAACCCCCTCTCTCCATCTCAGCACTTCAAGTGAGGAACGAGCTTCGCAAGATCAAGTTGCGTAAGGCTGCAGGTCCAGATGGCGTCAGCTCCAGACTCCTGAGGTGCTGCGCAGATGAACTGTGTGGCATCCTAGGTTATCTGTTCAACCTGAGCCTGTCACTGGGGAAAGTACCACAGCTGTGGAAGACCTCCTGTGTGGTACCTGTACCAAAGACCTCCCATCACAAGGACCTCAGCAGCTACAGGCCGGTAGCCCTGACATCGCATCTGATGAAGACCCTCGAGAGGTTGGTTCTAAACCATCTGCGCCCCCTGGTGAGGTCTTCATTGGATCCGCTGCAGTTTGCTTACCAGCCTGGCATCGGGGTGGAGGACGCCATCATCTACCTCCTGCACCGAGCTCTGACTCACCTGGAGAAGCCTGGAAGCACTGTGAGGATCATGTTCTTTGATTTCTCCAGTGCTTTCAACACCATCCAGCCACGACTTCTGAGGGACAAGCTGGAGCTATCGGGAGTGGACCACCACATGTCCCAGTGGATACTGGACTACCTCACAGAACGTCCACAGTATGTGAGGTCACAGGGCTGTGTCTCTGACACGCTGGTCTGCAGTACGGGGGCCCCACAGGGAACTGTGCTGGCACCGTTCCTCTTCACCCTCTACACTGCAGACTTCTCCATCAACTCCCCACGCTGCCACCTACAGAAGTTCTCTGACGACTCTGCCATAGTCGGCCTCATCACAGGTGAGGATGACTCAGAGTACAGACAGTGGACTCTGGATTTTGTAGACTGGTGTCAGCAGAACCACCTGCTGATCAACGCCGGAAAAACCAAGGAGTTGGTGGTGGACTTCCGGAGACGCAGACCCACCACACTGACACCGGTGAACATCCAGGGAGTGGACATTGAGATAGTGGACTCGTATAGGTACCTGGGTGTTCACCTGAATAATAAACTGGACTGGAGCCATAACACTGATGCTCTTTACAGGAAGGGTCAGAGCAGACTCTACCTGCTGAGGCGGCTGAGGTCATTTGGAGTCCAGGGAGCGCTTTTAAAGACCTTCTATGACTCTGTGGTGGCATCTGTCATTTTTTACAGTGTGGTATGTTGGAGCAGCGGTTTATCGGCAGCTGAGAGGAAGAGGTTGGATAAACTAATCAGGAAGGCCAGCTCTGTTCTGGGATGCACCCTGGACCCAGTGCAGGTGGTGGGAGACAGAAGGACTCTGGCCAAAATAACATCTCTGATGGACAGAGTCTCCCACCCCATGCATGTAAATGTTGCTGAACTGCAGAGCTGCTTCAGTGACAGACTGCTGCATCCTAGATGCATGAAGGAGCGTTTCCGCAGGTCCTTCCTCCCTGCAGCTGTCAGACTGTACAATCAGAACTGCTCCCAACAAACACAGATGTCTACATCAGCGCTGTAACAACTTCTACTGTTATAACTTGCACATTACTTTTCTCAGCTTATATATACACTAACTTATTGGAAGTTACATGTCTACTTTTTAATGCACAGGTACAATAAACAATCTACACTTTTCTAATTATTCTAAATATTCTTAACTATTTAAACATCTTTCAGTATCCTGCTCCGTTTTCACACTATGTGTACGCTAATTTAAATAACTGTACAGTACTCTGCTCTGGTAACTATTGTCCATGATGTAAATATGTAAAAATTGTGCTTCTGTTCTGTGTCCTGTTCTGTTTGTATATGTGTGTTTTTGCTGCTGATACAACCAAATTTCCCCTTGTGGGACAATTAAAGGATTATTCTATTCTATTCTATTCTATTCTATTCTAAATACACAGCAGGGTGATGAGAGAAGTGGAAACACCTGGAAACACAGCTGACACAAATGAACCCGACGCCACAGGGGAAGTAAAACTAAACACACTCAACATGGAGACACCAGAACTTTCACAATAAAACAGGAAACATGGAGAGATGTAGACATGACAACACAAGCTGGACAACAGGATGTGGAACACACAGACAGCCTGGGAACACAAGCAGAGACACATGGGCTGTGTCCCAATTCAGGGTATGCACGCTTGAACTACGCACACTACGCGTACTACGGACGGTGCGTACTATAAGTACGGGAAGTGCGGAAGTGAGAGGCTTGTGAAATGGGACGGTCTAGCCTTCGTCGCGCTGTTCAGGTTGCCTAGCAACCATGATACTAACCGCGAGAAACGTGTCATACAGCTTTGTTTGACAGAAATGAGGGAGAAAAAAATGTTCTGTTGGTCCTTCATTTTTGTCATGACATTACTTTGATTAGTTGAGTATCTGAGGCTGAGACCACGGGACTGTAAAACATGATAGTTGGGCTTCATTTCTGTACTGAACAGTCATTTCAATATTAGTTAGTAAATAACAATCAGCTAATGTTGTTCATGAGACTAAAATCATCTCACTGTGGTAATGTAAATATAATATGGCCAATATTATATGTATTGTCAGATTATTATGGTATATACATATATATATATTACAGCAGTGAGCTTGAACTCTGGGTCAAAGATTAAAGTTGCAGTTATTTATATTTCCTATCACCTTAAATCTTCACTCAAAGACAAATATCTTTGACAGTGTATATATAGGTGTATTATATATAAGAGACAAATATTGTTCGTTTAATATGTTGGCATTATTACATTTGGCTCAATGCTTACATATATGTGTAAAAACAAAATGTACGAGCTGTGATAACTGTTGCTGATAGAATGAAGAGTAGACTGATATATTAAATATTCCTTTATTGGGTGAGAAAATCAGACCATGTCATAACTGCTTTAAGTCATACAGAATAGATATCAGAGCTTTAAACAGGCTGACTTCTGCTAAATGGGTCAAACTGGGCAGAAAGTATACAAACACATAACATCCTTATAGAATATGATGTAACACTATAGATCAACTTACCTCAGAATATATAAAGCATATAAACAATTACAGCAATATGATGCAACAAACACAGCAGTGCTACTAATCCAAAATACTCAAAGCTTCATAGAACTGAAACAAACATTTATTTTTAGCTCCATTCTGCTGCTGATACATACTTTAGGTTTCTGAACATTAAACTTGTTGCTGCCTTTCATAGTGTGTAACTTGAAGGCCCTGAGTACTTTCTCCCACACTGAAAACACTGGAATGATAACATTATTTGAACATTACCTAATAAGACTGATTCAGGACAGACAATTAGTTATTTTAAACTTTCCTAGCAGTCCTTCACAAACAGGGAACAGTCTGTCTATTCTCTCCATCTGTCAGCTGCTGCTGGCTCTTCCTCCTCCTCTTCCTCACACACTGCTGAGTTTGTCCTGGTGGATCATCAGGGGTGCAAAGCCTCACAGATGATGTGCAGCAGTGGGTCCCTCAGTCTGTCCTCACTCTGGACACTTGCAGTTGTCACACATGGAAATCAAATGTGTGATAAGCTGCAGGATTCAAACACAAGTGTAACTTATAAATACATGTTCATACTTTTATTCCACAATCAGAGAGAAAGAAACAGAGAGAGAGTGCAGGACAGACAGACAGGTGACAGTCTCAGGTGTATACACTGCTACAAAACAGCACAAGAGAAGGAGGATTTAGTGTTTGTGTTATTACGAGTGCTAAACAAGAAGAGTTCCAGATGGTACAGTGGACACATGTGTGACTCCTGTGATTAAAGCATCTTTCTTTCAGCTTAACGAGTGAACCGTCAGCTCGTTCAAACACACGTTAAAGTCCGTTTGGCTCGACACCACCGAACAGAGGCAGCAATATAACATAGCTAACATTAACAGTGCAGTGAATCCTGCTTGTGCCGTGATATTCAGGACTGCAAACCGAGCAGCATCACTGACTTTCAGCTTGTTGTGTTTGTGGATATATGACTGACTTTAATTATCCATAAAATCATCACATTCTCTGTACGATTAAGGTCGACTATATATATATATATATAGGAGTAAATGCTTTAAAACCAAGTGAAAGTACAAACATCACTAATGTCACATAACTTTGCCGACATGTGGCCAACAGTAATGTTTTCATGTTCTTCATTATTAAACATTCGCACATAAATAAGTGACATAATATTCAGTACTTACTTTTGACAGTTCACTCTTCAGCCGCTCCCTTCTGCCGTATTTTTATTATCCACACCCACCGCTGCGCTATGAATTGTGGGATATATGGGACCACGAAGCGTGCACCGGACCACGCTTGATATTTGGGGAAATCGACGGCGCATTTGGAGTATACATTTGAAGTACACTTTGAATTGGGACAGCCGTCGTCGCGTGGCGGTGACGTATTCGCACTTGAAATGCGTACTTCAAGCGTGCATACCCTGAATTGGGACACAGCCATGGGAACAGATAAGGGAGTAAAACAAAGACAAGACAGACTTACACAGAAGACAGGAAAGACTCATAAATCAGACTAAAACAACTTCAGACAAACTAATAATAACACTACAACTTAACATTATCTCATAGGGAATCAAAAAATACAAAATAACTCAACTACCCCCTTAACTAAGAATAAGACACGAACCTTACATTATTTTAACATAAGAAATCAAAAATAGAGAATAAATAGAAAATAAACTGAAAACGCTGGCCATGACATCTCACACATTCATGGACAAACACGGTTTTTGTTTCCTGCAAATAAAATCAAAATTCTTTTGATTTCTTCATAATATGCAAGAAGATGTTATTATCTTCAAGTGGACACTATATAAAACGCTACATGTATCAAGCATGTGCGTGTAGTATGCATAATTGATAAATGCACATGTATATGTGTCATTGTGAAGTCATATTATGTTGTATTGAAAAAATAAAAAGTGTGTTGTGCAGCTCTCTCCATGCCCTTTCCTTAGGTGGAATGAAACTTATATATATTATTGTGAAGTTTGTGGGTAATATAATATTTTTAAAGAATGTCACATTTAGTATGTCCTTGACATGATTTTGACCAAATTTAAATCAGCTGTTAGTGGTATCAACCTTCACACAGTTTGAACATGATACCTTGACAACGTCGTGGATGCTACACTGCTAACAAACAGGCAGATACTACATATAAACATACTGCATTGGTGGGAGAGAATAACTCAATGGAAACACAAGAAAGCTAAAACTAAAGAGCAGTTTAAGCAGAGTTTGCTTTTTGTTTTGCAAGTGATGCAATCAGCTGGCAGAGCGTTTGTCCACGAGATGCGATCAGCATTATTTTACGTAAAAGCTGACTGAGCGGCTCACTCTAGACCCCCAACCTGATGAGGAAAAATTAAACACAGTTCAGCTTGTCGGGGCACCTGGCTCAAATGATGTCTCGTCTCCACGGTCCTCATTTATAAAGTGTCCTAAAACCCCAGCATCGCGACTACCCAGACGATCCATTTCAGTCCAGCTAGCCAACAACGAACAGAGAAAGAGAGTGGACAGTCTGTCCTTGGTTTGTAACATAACGCTCGCTGCTGCCCCTTAAACAACTTTGTTGTTTTAGTCATCTTATATTCTACTGAGTTATTTTCTGTCTGCAGTTTGTTAACAAAACCTAATGCAGCAGCATTTCGGCAAATAACCGAGTGAGGTCATATCCAATACTTGGACAAGATGGTGCTGCACATGTTCTAAAAGCTGTAACTTTAAACGCACATTTAAAAAAAAATCCTTTTAATGTGTTAAAGGAGGGGCAAGAGGTCTAGACAGGGCGGCACACAGACCTCTTTAGTGACGCAGGTAAAAATCCTCATATGTAAGTGGAGTCAAAATACCCTCATTATCATTATCGCTTCTAAAACAATTTTTTAGATATAATGAGACAAAAATAAACGAATACAGAAAAAATAACTGAAATTACTGTACAGGACTGATCTCGCCTATCACTTTTTAGGAGACCTGAAATTAAAATCGCATAAAAGTGACGGCCACAACAGTTTGGGGGGGGGGGAGCAAGGCTCAATTAAAACAAAGGACATCTCGCCATCCAACATGGCCTCAAGACCACATAATCATAAAAGCTGTCGCCTTCATCTTACACATCCAGCCAAACCCTATAACAGCAGCTGTTTATTGACTAAAACTCATCAGAGCTTAAAACGTGTTATTTTATAGCAGTTTTAAGCTGGTTGTTTAGCTTCAGTGAAGTTCTTGTAGCAGCTGCTGTATTTCATCTAGAAGAGGTCAGTGACTTGGAACTAAATAGTTTTGGTGTAGAAGATACGTGACCGGTCACAGAAGTGTTATTTCAGGATATATTTTACCAATATCCCGTTACGTCTTGGACTTCACTTATTGTTGAAGACTTTAGCAGAAAGCTAGCATTTTTTAAAAACATCATATATGTACATATGTCATGGACAAATACGGCTTAAAAGTTGCATTATGGGAAATGTAAGATGCAGGTTTTTAAAAGCTATAGTCTATGAAGGGAAACCTAATATATCTCAGGCTCTCTTGTATTGATTGACTTTTTGCCCCTTGCTCTCTGTGAAGGAGTGATGGCAGTCCTCTTTTGTGTTTTAACTCCTGCTGAACCAAAATATTCTCATTTCACAGTCAAGCTTCAAAAGCAGAAACTCTGCTTTCCTAAAGTAGTAAAAAAAAAATCAAATGTTTCTTTTTTCTTTCTCCAGAGTCCTCGGTTTGTGAAGGTGATCTTTTATCAAGTTCACCCTGATGTCAGGAAAGTATTTAATAATTCAATTATTCTCCTGCAGATTTTATGCTGCCTAATGCAAAGTGTGAATATGCTAAGTATGAATGGATCCTGTCTGATATAATTCCAACAGCACCTGTTTAGCTGCTGAATCAGCCCACTGCCAGCAGTCATTACTTCTTTAAGTACAGCTGCAAACCGTTCTGACTGAATCACATACTAACAGGTCGATGTTAAGTCTGCATCTATTCATCTCTCTACTCAGTCTTAAGAACCTATTATGAAACATTCAAATTGTGGAGACAGTAGTCGTGTGTATATAATACTTATGCTTCTGAAATCTGATACATTTCCTCATTATGGCTACTGATACAATGATTATAATGTGTTATTAAAGTCTACTTGTATATGTCAAAGACTGGGCTGAATGCACAATCTCATTTTTTAAAGGGTGTCGGTAAACGTCAGGTTAGGTGTAAATATTTTGTCACATTTCTGGACGATGCCTGCTTGACATGTCTTTGACCGCCATGATGCAAATGTGACACGTAGTCCAAAGCATTAACATGCCTCACATCTGCATCGCTGACATGCAAGCTTGTGGAAAAGATGTTGACTGCAATAATAAATAATCCATGATTGCAGTTTACATCCACCCAGTGAAATATAAATGAACTCGTGCTCGGGCACGTACTCCAGAGCTGCCGTTTCAAATCATGCAGAATGTCTTCAAACACATCGTGTTACATATTCAAATCTGTGGATTTTGTATTTTTGTGGTTTTAGCTCAGGACTACTTGATCAAGGATGTGAATTTTTTTGCACTCAGTTGAAGCTCTGACCTCTTTTCTGTGTGGAAGTGAGAAAGGAACTGCCTCCTTTGGGCTCTAAATTCATTCAATTATTATTATTTCTTACTTTGCGATTTGCTTAAAAATCTTATGTAAATAGCACATAAATCAGATTCATATTACAATGAATGTTCATGCAACCTTCTGCTGGTAAACCTTGAGGCCTGACTTGTATGTGGATGTTATTTTGACCACCCACCTAAGCAGTGCTGTGGACCAAGAGCAGCACTCGTATGTATCTGCTAGCAGAACAGGACTTGAATCACACGGCCTGTTTTCTCTAACGTATTTGAAAAGATACCGTTTCTTTCACTGGTGTAAATCAGAAACTCCACAGGGCTCTGCTAAGCTATTTGATAGTGTTTCCATCTGATAATACATGAGTCAGTGTGTGATAAAGACTAAGTACATCTCCCTCGTGACTTTCACTCTTATGTTGTTTCAATAGTAGCTCCAATGTCAGGTTCAGGTCTGTTTACTACTACAGTGGCAGAGCTAACCCAGGGGGTCAAATATGAACTTTAAAAATAGTCGCAGCTCCCACCTACTGGGACACCTCAGCGGACCAGTACTTACATATAGCGGTACTTTCATTTCTAACTGAGCACTTTTTCACTACAAGCCACATTCACCCTTTCATACAGCCGTTTCATGATGTGCCTTTTCTATCACCCACACAATCCTATGGATGCATGAGGAGAAATTTGCAGTTTAGTATCTTGGGTAAGGTCACATAACCCGTTAAACCCTAAAACCATTAAAAAATAAGTAATAATAACCTTCTCATAAGTAAAAAAAAAAGAAAAAAAAGAAGAATTAAATTTGAAGTTGCATATATGAGTTTGAATTTATGTCATACTTGGTGAATTTATTGCCTAAACACCTAAATTGTGCAGTTTATTTAGGTTTTTTCAGCAGAAAAAAATCACACAGATGATGTAAACAAGAGGACTGGAGGAGCTGGGAATCAAACCACCAACCCTGTGATCATAGCAGACCTACCTCCTGAGCCACAGCTGTCGTAGATGCAGATGTTGCCTATCAGCTTTGCTTCATGTGAAAACTTTACAAATAAAGTGCTTGTAAAATTAAAATCACACAGTAACATTATCATAGAAGATTGTTTACTCTTTTAACGACTTTGCTTTGACGTGTGCACGTGTACTTTTATTCAGACTCGTCTCTTCGTTGGCACCTTCTGTTTTGCACGTCATGCTGAAAGTCACTTTCAACAAATTTGTCAGCATGAATTTAATATTTTGTTACATTTTTTGGCCTTTAAGTGGAAACAAGTTTGCAATTGTTCCTTTAAAACTAGCTCTTACAGACACATTTTTATTGGGGGCAGAAGGTCCAAGTTCTCCACTTTTGCTCTTCAAGGTCTCACTGAACAAAATCCAGGGGACGCAAGAAAGGAGGAGCCAGACATATTTATAACCTTATTTGACACCTTCTGCTAGCATCCAGTGAGCTTTTTTGCCCCGGGCTTTGCCTCATGGGCTATATGCACATTACCCTCTACTGCCAGAGGTTGTTGGGGCCCTACAGGGACTGAGGATCTCCAGGCAGTGTTACAGTTAATATTCCAAGTAAGAAAGGAAAAAAAGCACATCGTGACATGTTGTTCTCTGGCAGTTTTGAAAAACAAATATTTTTATGTCCAGTCTTTGTGTTCAGTTAAATAACTTTAGTGTTACGTCTTTTATGTATTCATTTACTGTTGTTCGGGGTTGTTTTGTGACTGTTTTCCTGGCTGCCGGTGTCAGACAGGTACGAGGTAGCTCATGTATCTAGACACATGATGTGGGTGTGGAAATATTAGCAAGCTTTCTTTGAGTAGGAAACAAGATACCCTGGAAACAAGAACATCCAGGATGATCATTTTTTCCAGAAATCAATCTGAAAACCACTGAACTGCATCAACCGGTTAGCTAATCGTGCTTTGATATGGAGATCCTCTTGCTCGGTAGCTACCACAGTAAACACACCATGATTTGCATGTATAGATTTTCTCCCAGCACTGTGACGGTCGTGTCTCATGTTCTTGTTGGGGGGAAAAAAGAAAAAGAAGACTATTCATAGCAGCCTCATGGTATTTGTCTATCACAAAGCTCTAGGGAGGCTGTTCACAGGCATTTAGGCTTTGGGGAGTTGGAAAAAGGGTCTCAAGTGAGGATGATGCATTGGATGAAAAACAAAATAAAGTGGCCATGTGCTTCAAAAGACAAAGAGGTCATTTACAGTTTATAATTAACAGCTACTTGACATTTGAAGATTTGAATCCAGCACTGCCACTTCATCCCTTACACCCACAGTCAGACACATCAAGGATTTATCTAATAACACTCCCAATTTGTGATGAATTATTTGCTGTCACACGAGAGACAGTTGTGGGTGAGTCATCTAATTTTGAGTTGTAATATTTTCCTCCCACCGGTTCTGATAAAAAATTGAAACACCTATGTGAGATAATAATAATAAAGCCACAGTTGTTGTCTTCAGTATGTGGCTACCTCCTAACTCAGTGTTCAGAACAATACCAAAAAAAAAAAAGACATGACAGGCAGCAAGTAAATAAATAAATATCATCCAAGAATAAGTAAATCAACTTTAAGGCGTTTGCCAGAAATCAATGCAGCACCCACTCGTCCCCTCATGAACCAATGAGCTTGTTGATGTGGAGTTCCTCGTGTCCTGCAGCCACCACAGTGCATCTGAAACACCCATTTGCATTTATGGATTTTCTGTGAGTGCCCTGTATCTGTGTGTGTCATGCTCTAACTTGGGGAAAATGGAATCTCTATTCATAGTCTTTATCCATTTCATCTCCACCTCGGTCTTGTCTGAGGGCCTTCGGAGTCGGTCTCCCTCACGCCGAAATGACTTCGATGTGCAGGCATCGCTCAGGGCGCTTTAAACGTGACTTTAAACCCTGCGATTTAATTTAATTTAGCGCTTTGCGGGGGCGATCGTGGCTCAAGAGTTGGGAGTTCGCCTTGTAATTGGAAGGTTGCCGGTTCGAGCCCCGGCGTGGACAGTCTCGGTCGTTGTGTCCTTGGGCAAGACACTTCACTTGTTGCCTACTGGTGGTGGTCAGAGGGCCCGGTGGCGCCAGTGTCCGGCAGCCTCGCCTCTGTCAGTGCGCCCCAGGGCAGCTGTAGCTACAATGTAGCTTGCCATCAACAGTGTGTGAATGTGTGGATGACTGGTTGTGTAAAGTGCTTTGGGGTCCTTAGGGACTAGTAAAGCGCTATACAAATACAGGCCATTTACCATTTTTACGTTCGTACTTAAAGGGTTAAACTGAGTAGATTTGCAGTAAATTGACAGTGGGCCTAGATGTGAATAATATGCAAATAATATTATTATCAAGCAGTAGATGAAATTATTACAATATTTTGAATGAATTCTGCTGTTTACCTCAACACTTCCATGAACTCTGGTAGAATAAAATAGTGAGTTATATCTGGTGATATAGAGGTGATGTTAGTTAAACACAGATAAATCCTTGAAGCCTTAACGCCTTTACACAAATCAAAGTATGAATAGTTAAAAATACTTTTTGGACTCACCTACTGTATTGTTAACGCAGACATTCACACCGAAGGCGTCATTATGCAGGATGAATTTGTGGCTTTCATTTGAAAAAGTTAAAGTTCTGAGCACTTTATCGCTCATATAAATACTGAATAAATGTAAGAGAGTGGAAAGCTGTAGGTAAGGACAACAACAGTATGGTTTCACTCAAGAGCTTGGGACTGAAATTACGACGTTTGACCAAAACATAACTACTGACAGACGTTTACCTCACTGGCACAAAATACAAGACAGCTCTGATCATACAGAGAATATTCCTTATTTCTCCTGTGGGTGAACACTCTTGAATGAAAAAAAATAATGTTTATGTTTGAAATTCTAGCGGTGCTACCAGAACCATCGTCTTTTTCTCTCATAAAAGCAAAATATGAAAACACTCAACACTCAATAAAGCCTCAGGCTATTAGAAGTAATCTTTAGCAATTATCATTTATCTGATTGTAATGTTACATCTAAACTTTGCATGGAATGAAGACAGCCCGACCAGTCAGAGGCAGAGCCTGGAAATGTGCACAATTACAGCAAAGGTTGGTCCTTGGCATCTTTATCCTGATGATGGTCGGCAGGTATAAAAAAAGAATATCAAACAACAATATTCCAGTGTGTAATGTGCCATATCGCAGCGCGTGTTTATGATCACCTAGTCTGACCTAGTAGCTGCCACATCAGACTAAAACACCGCCTGGTCTTAACCTGACATTATCTGAGTTACAGCTTCTGAAGTCGAGGATCTCAGTAAAGGATCCCGCCCCTGACTGCCACCCAACAGCCCCTCCAGCATGGGATGGGCCCAACAGGAGACTCAGTCATCCCATGGGACTGGGCTGGGGCTCCAGGCCTGGCTCCAGAGTGGGACCCTGATAATCCTGTCCTAGGCAGGGTGAACTTGTCCTTTGTCTACATAAGTGTACACAATGCTGCCCTGTGACCCGAACAGTGAAAAAATGGATGGACTGATGGAAGGATAATCAGTGAGAGTGACCAGAAGTGCTTTCGTAGACCAATAATTTATTTTTTTCTACGGCAACAAAGTATGTGTACATAAGCCTTTAGACACTGATATAATTCCCAATACCAAATCATAAAGCACACATCTTGGCAGGTACTGGCACTTGTTTAATGACGGACTTGTTACTGATAGCAACATTTTCATTCTACTTTCTCACTTAAAAAACAACAGTATTAGCTACCCTTATGGATAGCAGCACTCTTATTAAACATGCAATTTTCCCAGTTATTAGCAGAGGGCAAAACATGTAGGTGGTATGTAACATGTAGTGGTTATCACTTGATGAAATAGCTAACATCAAACTTTAGCCAGCTTACATGGACTTTGCAGCTAGCTAGAAGTGGACGTTTCATGTCTAGCTGTGGTAATAACACCTTGAATGAAACCTTCAAACCTGGAGTGTGTTTATTCCATGTGGTTAGTGAAGCGCGTCACATGCTCACAGGCTTGGTTCCATTTTATCAAGACAAAATAATTATATAAGGTCAAGTAGTCTACTTTATATCTTATAGTACCTGATCCACACTAGGTGTAATTTAAATTTTTCATATGTTATCCAAATCCAACTCTTTCGACTAACAAACAAAAAACACCTAATACAACATTTATATACATGCTTACACCGACACCACATCCCTACATGTGCAGTTTTCAAACCAGCACTTAGTTTGTGTCATATTTTGAGTCCCGAGCTTCTCCTGCTGTTCCAGTAGCTTTCAAGAGTGAAAAACAAAAATTGTCTGATTATTGAGTAAACAGCATGCGAGTTTATTTGAAACAGTTTTTAGGTCAGAAACAGTGTTTAGAGCGCTCATGAAGGCAGGGGCACACGGCCCACGTTCATCCCGAATTTGTAGCTTTAAGACTGTTTTCAGAAATGGGGAAAAAGACAAGTTGAATTTTTCTCTTTCATGTCTCATACACTGCTCCACCACTCAGAGCTACAACTCTGAGGTAAATAGGAAGACTTTCCAAAGTGTCTTGTGAAAATATAGGACAGGTGTGTCTGTGCATGTCCGACTGAAAGAATCACCAGTTTGATGGACGCGAGCTACGCGAACAGATGTGCTTTTTAACACGGAAGAACAAAAAAGCCATTTGCTGCTTGGTGTAGGCCTATTGATGCATCACATGAGGTTTGATTTTGGCATGTGTGCACATTTGAAAAGTGTGGAAGAAGCTGTAATTTCATGCAATTATTCAGCACATGTGAGAGTCACTTGGCAGCATTAGGAAATGTGGAAGAAAGTGTCCTCAACCAAATTGGTGTCAAGGTATTAATTTGACTCTGCAGCACACTTTTACTCTGAAGTGCATTTGTGACGAATTGCAAAGTGCAGCATTTGGAATCCATCAATAATTTGCTACTATGGGTGCTTTTCTCTTTTGGGTTTGAAACCCTGCTCACATAAGGAAACTTGTCTATAAAGAGTGTGTGCAAGTGTTATAAAGTGGGGATGGGGTAGTTCTCGTCAATGCAAATCACTCCCCGCCTGCCATCTAGCTCCAGCTGGCGTGATGCTCTGGCATATTGGCAAGTGAGGCGGGCGGGTCGATAAGGATTTTAACCGCATCTTAAAATGGGTAATGGTGGCCTTTATGTGTGTCATTGTCACTTACCCAAAAGTCACGGCTCCTAAGCGCCACCATCCATCACCTGCCTGCCTGCCACATGCCTCTTTCTGCCTAACTGATTCACTTAAGCTCTGTTTGTTTGTTTGCTCTCAAAGTCACTTTCATTTATGATCGAGCTGGGCATGGGTTACGATTGCTCGCAGTGCTTTACGGCACAGAAATAGACAGACAGGGGCGGGTAACTTGCTCCGAAATTGCTCACCCGCGCTAAAGCCTGTCATATTGGATATTACGCTTGTACGAAACTATTTTTGTACCCTTTCTTCCCAACAAAAAGGTGAAAAAAACCCGATGTTGTCTCTGAAGATAGCTTGCTTCAGTCTGACTCTTAAGCCTGCAGTGAATTTAAGCTAACAAGAAAGGCTTCAGCTGGAATGCTTTTATAAATAAAACAACTTTAACATGAACAACTCAGCTAAGGGAAATAAGATCTAAGAGTGATTCACAGTCACTCACTTTACTTCTCAGGGCAGTTTTTTCCCCCCCTCACTTTCTTTCTTTTTTTAATCCACAGACATTTAAGCATATTTTAATGATCTGTGCTGTGGAAGAACAAGGAGTTGAGTCTAAGCTAACACTGTAAGGATTGGGCTTTTGAAATAAATTCATGCTGTTGGTCCTTGATTAAAAAAATATGTTGCTGTTCGGGTACTTTGCCTTCTAGGTGAGACACAGCATGCATTGTCAGTGCCAAGTGGCTGCCCTTGAAATACTGCAGAGTGTGCTTCACCTTTTCAACAAAAGTTGCAAATATATGTGTTTTCACTGCATAATAGCTACAGGCTTTGGGAATGGGTATGATAACAACAAAAAAAATCAGATTTTAATTGACTCTTGCTACACTGTAACACATTTCCACACAGAATTTATGGCTACATCTATAACTAGAGCAAGGACTCTTTTACTTGTGTGTCAGCTTCGAGACTATTGAACAATCAGTTGCCATAAACTTGGCAGCGGTGCCAAGATGGGATCACAAAACGTTAAAGTCCTCCTGGGTTTGATCCATCCATTCGTTTTCTTCCACTTATCCAATTCCCAGCTGCCTTTGGGCAAGCGTGTACACTGGACTAGTGTAGTCGCAGGGCCAAAACACAGAGGCAGGCGACCATTCACCAATTAGCTGAACATTTATGAAATCTGCAAAATGTTTACATGTATGTAAAAGAAGTTGGCACTGTGTATTCTAAGGGATGCATGCATGCTGGGTCCAAAATGCTCCATTTTTCCCATAATGATGAGACTTCACCTGCACGATTAATGAGGGATTTCGAGACCTCTGCATAGATCAATAAAGAAGTGGTTTGCCATCAATCAGAAAAGTCTCTGGGTTTTTCCAGGAACATGGTGAATAGACACTTCATTTTTTAGCAAATCAGAATGAAATTGTGCTAACAAGGTAACACACGCAAGGCCCCAGTGAGGCTCGAACTCACGACCCCTGGTTTACAAGACCAGTGCTCTAACCACTGAGCTATGGAGCCTACACTCTGACGACGAGGTGGACCAAAGACCTCTGTGAGAATAGGACCAATATGCACAGGTAAAAACTGCATAAGCACAGACCACCGACGTCTGATGCACATCCAGTCACTGTGTTCTATAGTCAGGGCTGAAATATGACAGAAACCGCTCAGTTTCAGAAAAGAGCTTCAAGGGTTCCTCGTAGCAGGCGGAGTAGGAGGATATCCAACAGCGAACAGCAGCTTGACATTTTGAACACTTATTCTGTCAATTTGTCATTTTTAACCGCAGATGTGACATTTGTCAAAATAAAAAATATATGAAATGTGAATTTGCACCATTAACTAAAATATTCTTACAATGAACCTTTAAATATTTTTCAGTTACATTTAGATAATTTCTGCCTTTTTTGTGTGTTTTGTAAAGTATTTAGTATTTTGTAATGTTGTTGAGTACTATGGCTTCATCATTGTTATTATAATTACTATCAATATAAAATGTATAACAGTCACAAATGGTAATTAAATGGCCAGCAAAACGCCAAATTGTTAAAATGTTCCAGTAAAAACTTTGCATGTTAGCTGTGCGCAGGATTCAGTGTCCTACATATGTAGAGGATATTCACTACAGCGACTGAGGCTCACTGAAGTACTTGGTTGTGTACTTCTGTACTGTCACGTATACAGTGACCCGTGCATTATATAAACTACAGTAAAAGGATCCACAAGTTGCTTTGCAAATCTTCACGGTTGGATTAACGAGGTGTCGCTCTGTGATTCCTGATGGAGAGAGAAGAGAAGCAGCCTGTTGGAGGGTGATGGATGCTCACCACATCAACCCCACTGAGGAGCTGTAACCAAAGCACGGTGGAAAAAAACATTTTAATGCTACTATTAATGCTACCATCAGGAGAAAATAAAAGAGTGTAGCTCACACAGGAGTTAAACTGATGTATATGATTCTGGGCCTCATAAACAGGCTTTAGCCAGGCCTTGCTATTAAATGTGTTACACCAGTCTGGCTTGTGACTCACTGTCATTATTCTTACTGGATATCATAAAAAGTCTTGAAGTAAAGCATTATTCAAAGGTCATTATTAACAAACACATGTTGGGCAGCTGTGCAAATGTGTGTCATTCAGGACAGAAAGGGCTCCATTACAAAAAGTTAGCATGAAATATACTTCATTAAAGCTTCATTCCCAGTGTACCAGAAGGAAGTTGGCAGAGCTGTTTCATCTTCATGTATATTTACAAAGCTTTGGCAAGCTTCCCACTCATTTTAGTGGCTAGCTGGCAAATATGTTGAGTTGCCCTGAGCAACTGTGAGAAGCTCAAGAGAATGGATGGCAGACTTTAGTCGGGGAAGAAATGCTCGTTAAGCCAAACTATGTTGTCATGGTTAATTAAATACCCACTCATTTTTGAAGTTTGTTTTTCCTTGCGGCTCGACCCTTCCTGTCATGAAGACGCCACGGCGGTGAGTGCCGGACCGGGGTCATCGCTGCCGTTCTCTTCACTTTGACTGATGTATTTGATTAACTGGCATTACCTTCAGACTTTCTCAGGTCAGTGGTAAACCTCGGAGAGGTGGGGTCGAACAAACAAAAGTTCTGGCTTTCATCTCTTGTCCCAATATTGTGATGGAAAGCTTAAAGGCTCGCTTTGAATAAGCGTGTGTGAAGCGGAGCAAAAACAGATCCAAACCACCTGGTGATTTTCAGGATATTAACAGCCTGGCAAACACAATGTCTAATTCGATTGTTTCTGAGTCAGTGTGAAGTGCGAGAAGGAAAAGGAAAACAAGAGAAAAGCACTCGAATGGTGGAGGACGACGCAGTCACCTAGCGTCCAGCCTGCTGGAGGAAAGAACTTCACGAGTATTTTGTTTTCATCTAAGGCAGAACACTGTCATAGTCACTTGGTAGATGCGTGTGCATGTGCGTGCGTTCTTGAGCTAGGATTTCAATGTGTGTGTGCGTGACAACGTGCTTGTTACAAGGCACTCTCATTTACATATAGAGCACCGGGCCCTCAGGAGCTAAGTGGACTTTAACAGTGAGATAGCTTTGCTATTTATTGCTTTTCATGCTGCAGTGAATACCTGAGAGCCGCAACTTCTCAAACGTGGCAGTGAAATCCATACACAAATGACCAACAGCCATCACTGTTCTCCAGTAAGTGCCTCTGCACTCTGAAAAAGAAAGCAAGGAAGCTGTTAGACATACAGTTCACCAATATCTATAAGCTGCTTCCCCGCTACTGCCCGAGCCACGGGATGAGTCACTCTATGCGAAGACATGTGGAAATAGCAAACAGCAAAGTTTGCCCTCCAAACTTTTTCACTCAGACTTAATAAAAATTTGAAAATCTGAGTTGATTTTTATTCCCACAAACCATTGATAAAGCAGCCCACCCACACAATAAACTAACGTCAAATTGTCAGCCTGTCAACAAAAAAAAGTCAGTTTGCATTTTGAGAGAATGATGATGCAATCCATCAATGTCAGGCTAATCTGAATTGGAAATTATATTACAAACCCCCAGAATAAACTTGTGTTTTTGTCCAGTCCAGTCAGCACCATGGAAGATTTATAGCTATGTCATTATTCTCAACATAATCTTAGTTCTGCTGTGTGATTTACCGGTGATTTATAGTCATTGCATTTACTTGTAAACCATGGCAGGGACTGGCAGAAAAGGACAGCCTAATATGCTAACAGCCGCTGTACTGCTGATATGAAAATACAGCTGGGCGAGGAAGCTTTGAGCTACGCAAGGATGTCATCTTTCTCTGCAGCTGCAGCCCTGTCATCAGCCCCCAGCCTGGCAACCCTGATTGCATCAAAACATTGAAATCGTTGCTTAGAAAACCATGATGATGCTACTGCCCAAATCACCTCTCTAATGTCATCATTATTCATATAATCAACATCATAATTAATTAGCCTTCCTTGACACATTTTAAGACTCTTGAGCTGAGGGCGATAGCATTGCTACTGTTACAAGTGCCACTAATAGCATAGTTAGGATGTTAGCATTCTAGTGGTAGTGGAAACTTTAGAAGCACAGCTCAGACTAACTTTTTAAGAACAGGAAGTCATTTTCAGAAATGGAAGACTCGGTTTGAAACAGACTTGGACGATCAGAAGTAAGAATAAGCTGCTGGCATTCAAAATGAAGTCAACCAGAATATGCAAATTAGTGACATTTGGATGTTAAGCTGAGAAGCTGTACATATGTAATCTACAATAGTACACACAACTGAGCATTACACACATACCTGCTAACATTAATCATGCATAGCTGTGCAATAACTGCATACAGCTTCGTTATATATAAGGCTGTTTTCTGTTATAGCATTCCTTTGCTATTTTCTGGCTAGCAGAACAAATATAGAACAAATGTACTTACACCTCTTCAGAGAGCTGTTCACTAACTTGGAAACGACCCGTGCTCAGTGATGCGCCGCTAGCTATAAAATGCACTATTTAAGTTCTCTATATATAATAGATAAGCATTCTACTTCCCTTCTATTCCTAATGTATTTGCATCTTGCTGTTCACTCCAGTTTCTTTACGGTGACACAGTATAAAAGATGGCTTTAGCGATCATGTTCGAGATGAGCATTTTATTCCCAAAAAAACTGACCTAACAAGAAGGAGCAAGAAAGTGCGCAATTATTGGCCAAAACAGCCTTTTTTCTAATATTAGCCAAAATAATGAACTAAGGCCATAAACTAAACAGAGCTCACAACAGAAAGCCATCTTATTGCAGACTTCTATAGCTGCAGTCCCAGCCCCCGGGCCATGGACCGGTACCGGTCCGTGAGTCGTTTGGTATCGGGCCGCGAGAGTTGAGGCTCGGGTGTGAAACTCATGGTTTTCAGGGTTTTTATCATTATTTATTTATTTATTTTGTTTTTATTGTTAACTCGGTTTCCCTGGGTCTTTTCCTGTGTGTTATGAGTGAATCTTCTTGTTTTGGTACCGGTACCTGTTTTATTTTGTTGTATTTATCCGCAACACCTTAAACCTTCCTCTTTTTAATGTACACATTATACTGTAGTTTTCATGGCCTCCATATATTTCTCAGTCGTATTTATACCTGTAGTGTCTATGAGCCCTTTAGTAGTCCAGAGCTTTGTGCAAAAGGCAAAGCAGTGAAGAGATCATTGCTTTCATCACAGCAGATTGATGGAAATGACCCTGGAACCCAGAGTTGTCTTGTAAAAAGTCTTGAAGGTCCCTCTTCTTATTAAGGCTGAGCTCTGGAGAAGCATGGTGGCCATTGAGTGAGGTGGAGTCACTCAACCAAATTAGCCTTTAGCCTTGGAAGAATTCACCCTGTACCTTTGACTAGTTATTGCTTCCTTCTTTACAGATCATACATCTATGCTATTGATTGGCCTTGCCTGCTCCACAGCTCTAATTGTTGTCCGGGCCTTGCATTTCACAGACAGTAATAGGTTACACAGAAGAATAAAGATGCAGTCGCTGGATATTGATCACGAGGAATCCACACCTCTGGCAAAATTAATGAGACAATGCATATGGATCGATGCTGCCCCCCCTCACCGCCACCACCCCTTGGCAAAAGCTTCTTTTTTTCCACTTCTTCTTCCTCTGAGCCGGCGCCTGCAATCCAAGGAAAAGTGCTGATTTGAGCTCATCTTTTCCAAAGCATCTCATTAAAGTTCATCATGGAGTATCAATGGCAAAACAGCCAGGAATCTCATTATGGATTGTGCGGGGGTGGTGCAGCTGGGGCTGGGGGACCAGGGGGCGTGGGCACGACTCAGTTGTTTAAGTGTAACTGAGACGGCTGGTTTGGTTGTTGTGCTGTAAATGATTGGGCTGCGTTTGTGCGTCAGCAAATATGACTTTCCAATACGGGAGGACGGACTCGGACCGCATCCTGTCCTCGTTCAGAAGCAGCGCACGAGGTGTACGAGTTTGTTGTTGTTGAGGACTGCAGAAGATTAATGGACCAGTATGTTCACTGTGTATACTGTGGCTATCGCAGCCTTTTAACCCACAGAAACTCATCCCATTTGTTAAAACACGAGCGCAACCCACAAGGATGTTACAGCACACGAAAATCAATTCTCGATTCCCATAATTAGCACGCCTGAGAGACATATTGGAACAATATGAGAGTGTGGTTTTGCAGTGTGTGCCTGAGAGAGTGTGCAGCTCTGTGTGGGGAGATAATTATGACGGGGATTCTTAGAAGCTACAGGGCAGCAAAGTACTCACACATGTAATTACTCACACTCGATGCAGTGCCCTCCTGTGGTGAGACCCGGCGCATGGGTTTCGGGTGTCAAGGATCCCGCTGCCTGTTTTCTCTCTGCGTGCTTACCAACAGAAAGGAATCGTTTCATCACTGTCTACTTTAATCTGACACGGACACACACGCCTACACAGATACACACACAGAAGTTGAACGTTTTGGTTGTCAACCCTGTGCTTTTCCAACCCTGGAGAGCACAGGGTCTCTTAATAGAGAGGTGAGAGAGGGCGAACTTTCCACAGCAGCTAATTAAGGAGTAGAAAATAGCATAAAAAAACTGCTTAAAGTTTGTGTCCATGAGCACAGGCTGAAAGAGATGTTTAGGTTTGGGTTACAGCATAAAAATATAAATATGCTAATTCAGTATTACTTATACTGCTGGAGGTGCTTTCGAAAGGTTTTCAGAACCTCCACAGTTTCACACACAGGCATGCCCACACACACACACACACACACACACACACACACACAGAACACTCTTCTCAAGTCTAGTCTGAGTGTCCTATCATCCAACAGTGTGAGGAAAAAGAGGCCTAAAATTGGGTTGTATTCTCTTTGCTAGAGCACTCTGGTGATTCAGGTGTGGTCTCCTTTTTCCAATTAGATTCTACAACACACTTCATGCTCTTCTGAGCAGGAGCAACTGCATAGCTAGACCCCAGGTACATGCCCAGGTACGTATAGATCCATTGTGCCCCACTTAAATCTCAAGTTGAGGTTTTAACAAGCTGCTGCATTCGGGAGTGGAGTCATTTAGATTGATAGATGGAGGGAAAAGCTTTTCTAATGCACAATGTCAAATCAGTGCAGTTTGATCCAACATACAAGCTGATCTTACAGCGCAGCACTCAGTGGGTCGGCACTCTGCGTATATCAATGTATGATAACACAACCTGACTGTAAGCTGAGCTACTGTCAGCTTAATGCTCAAAGTGAAACTCAAACTTTACGGCAGTGCATTTTTGGCTTTAACATGATATATTTATGACACTTTATTTTAAGAAGCTGACCCAAGTCAAGATTTTTAAAATTTATTTGTTATGACATGGAGATGAATGCAAATGTGCATGTGCAAGGTATAAAACTCAAGCCTAAAGTACAAGTTTAAAATATATGTTGAAATAGATCCATCCAGGATATTCAGGTGGGTACACCCCGAAACACGTTGTAATACCAACAGACAGACAACTATTCACATTCACTCCTACCTGGGTGGTAGATTCAAACCTAGGATCAGTGCTAACCACTGTGCCAACATGTTATCATTATGCTGAAACCTACATTTTAATAAAATAGATTTATCTAGGCCAGGGATGTCAAACTCCTTTTACATCGTGAGCCACATAAACTCTGATATCTGTCAGTAGCAGCTTAACGACACATTGAATCACTGCTATATCTTAATGTAAGATAAAGAAACAGTTTCTCTCAGTTTTTTTACATGATACATGCTGCTGGAGTAAATGAGAAGAAATCTGTCAGCACGACTTAAACTGTAAGGAATAAAAATATAATAACACAGGAAACATTCTTACAGGAACATCCCCTAATTATAAAACAGAAACTCTTCTTAATTCATAGAAAATATCCAGTTTTTTTCATAAACTGTGGAACCATTCGATATAAAAAACAAACAGACAGATGAAAAAAACCCCCAGCAGAAACTGAAAAAATAAGAACTTTTTTTCACAACAGGCCAAAGGCCAGTAACAAAACTGAACCCAAGTGCAGCAACCCAAAGCAGAGGCAGCAAAAGACTTTTACAAAGTTTATTTGGCTAGATGCAAAACACGAGGGGACGTGGCGACTCGAGGGTGGAAACGTAGACTAGGGAGTTGAACTGGAGTGTAGCAGGTAATATATGGTGGTAGCAAGAGGAGAGAGGACAGGGAGGGGTTAGTGTGGTTTCGGCAATCGGCCCCAAGCAGAAATGGGAGCTGGAAGCTGTTATGAAACGGCTGTGTGCAGGCAGGAAAAGGACCCAAAGTGCAGACTCCAGTGACTCGGTAAACTCAAAAAACAGCTTTAATGCTCAACTCAAAAAGCAACAAACTTCCAAATAAACTTACACAGGGAGGCAGCCAGAACACACAGCTAGATGAGGGTAGATCGCAACACGGACACAGAGAAACACAGGGCTTAAATACACAGAGGGAGCAATCAGGGAATGGGTAACAGGAGGGAAACACAGCTGGGGCAAATCAGGCCTAACGAAACAGGGGAAGCAAAACCAGATACATTAACATAAGACATAGAACTTCAAAGTAAAACAGGAAATATAACACAGACTGCACTTACAGACACAGACTCACAGGCAGGCACTACAACAGAGGGAAGAGAGACGTGGGACCAGGGCAGACACAGACACTGACTGGACACGGGGATACAGCAGACAGGGGAGACAGCAACTATGGATCACAGACAGAAAACCAGAACACTAAAACTCTAACAAAACCCACCCAGAGAACCTAAACTAAGAATAATCCTATAACCCATAAAGCAAAGCTAGAATATAATGAAGTAACAAAATCAAAGAACCAAAAACACAAAACACTGGGTCGACGACCAAAGCACCCTAACAGAAGCATGTAAATATAATAATAACCACTGGAGCCAAAAAGAGTGCCTGACGAGCCCAGTTGTAATTAAGCTAATTCGACTCGACTGTACACCGTGCTAATGTTTTCTGTTGGAGCAGCCTTTCAACGCCTCTCTCTGTCTCTCGCTAGCAAAGTTGACCCAGACAACAAAGTAAAGCTAGTTTTCAGCTACGAGCCCGACACGAACCCGACGTATTAGCCAGAGGTCCCTTTACTACGGCTCGGAGCCGCGGACCTGTTTTATATACGAATAGTTTTCTATACGAGATCGCTGCAAAAAGTGCAGCCTTACCTAATGTCCACCTACTGTTACTCATTTATATTAAGATTTAAACATCTAGTTGGTATTGGTATGGAGAGTAACCTTCAGTAATAGTAATAAATCACACAGCAATAGTTCATTCATGTAGTTGTAAAAAAGCATGATAATATATTAAGTAATCCAAAGTATTCAGAATAGTTACTCTCATTGAGTAACGTAATGAAACACGTTACAAAATACATTTTAGGGCATGTATTCTATAATCTGTAGTGGAATACATTTGAAAAGTAACCTTCCCAACACTGCAGACAAAATTTGCACATCTGAGTTTCTGGACATTTCTTTCCACTTTTAGTTCATTTTGCTGTTCTTTAGGAATATTACGGTCTAAGAACAGCAAATAGCAATCGCCACATCATAAAACCCCCTGATAGGTGAGCTGCACCAGTCATCTCTTTATATTGCAAAGCACTGCTGGGAAACCATGAGTGCTGATATTTATGTGGTTATGGCTTTACCATGTGCCAACCATATTGCAAAACTGCTTGAGAAATACAAAGACTGAAAGAGAAATATGCACACACCAGGGAGGGGATTAACAAAGCATGTGTGAACTCAATCAAAACAATAACAAGGGCAGGAAAGGAACAAAGGGAGGATTAAAATCACACACAGCTACATTAGGAAGCAACTTTCAAAATAAACATAGAAGTAAACTGAAGGAGAGACCAAAAGTGCGCTCACATGCACAAAAGTAAGACACAGACTGGGAAATCAGGGAGCACAAGAGAAGGGAAGCTACTCGGGAAATGGAAAAACACTTAAGCAAGATAAAGATTCCAACAATAAATCATGAGTCAACACAAATCATTAAGCCTGGTCCATGGAAGCAGCAACCAACAGGCCAACTGCACACAAAGCATGCTAAATGGACTGATTCTTATATAGCACTTTTCTGTTCAAGCACTCAGAGCACTCTACTCAACATGTCTCATTCAGTCTGAGTTTAACATCTTGCACAAGGATATTCGGCCATACAGACCAGAGCAGAAAGGGCTCAAATCACCAACATTCCCATTAGCTGTAGACCTGCTCTACCTCCTGAGCTACAGCCACCCCACAGGAAGACTAAAGGGGTCCCATGTCCATGTCCAGGACAAGTTTAGGGACGTCCTAGCTCCCCAGGCGTGACCTTCTCAACATTGGGGCTGCTGTGGCTCAGTAGGTACAGCAGGTCGTCAAGATACCAAACCCAGAGTTGCACCCAGTACATTAATTGGTAGTGTGAGTATTTCAGTGTCAAGTTAAAAGGCGTTGATTAAAGTGCTTTTATGAATAGGTGAACAGCTGGAGCTTTGAGTGAATAGAGTAGATAAGCACTATATAAGTAGCATTTAGACAGTTGATTTTAATGTGTCCACAGCAACCAACTTCCCATAAAGGAAGAAAACTGACTAGATTTTCGACTTGTTCAGTTCTTTTCAGAAATGATTCTTTTGAAATTCAAGGTAGGCTTTCATGCATCTTGACACCACATTTGCCAGGTACCTGGAATGTTCAATAGCGCTGTTTTGTAGAGCAAAATAAAGCACATGCCTCTCCTTGCTCTACGGGCACCTTCATTTTCTTCCGTAGCCCCCTCTGAAGCCTGTGAAAACCAGTCTGTTGCTGCTGGAATGCAATTTAATCCAATGATTTTTATATATATAAAGAGAACTGAAAAATAAACTTATTTTTGGTCACCACATAGCATAATTGTGTTATAAGTACTTTGATTGGGGCTATTTTCACTGCAGTCATTGGGCTAACCCCCTGCCAGCAATGACTGAACTTTCCCTGGTTGTTGTGAGTGTACAATTGCAAATCTCTGAGGGGACTAAGTAGTACCATGTGAATGATGGTGATTGGCTGTTTATTAGATTCAAAGGTGGTATTACTGCCAGTGATATTCAGCCTGGCAAAGAGGCTCTCTGCGGTACGATACTCAGGAGAGAAGAAAATAACAATAAAAATATAAGGAATCTCTGTGTGCAGCAGGAAACTCCAAGTAATTAATGAGGAGGTTTATTTTGTTCTGACTAGAGCATCTTTTTCAGAGTAACCTTTTATTTTTATTTATTTTTTTACCCTCAGGTGTGGGTAATGACTAAGTACCCTTAATTTGAGCAGTGACAGGAGCAGTTAAGATTGGAGCGGAGACATTAGTATGGAGATAGGACGCCTTAACTCAGAGCAAAAGTGCTAAAGGGAGGAACATAATTTCCTGCACTCGCTAACACATTCATACACACATTTTCTATTTGCTCCTTTGTTTATGTATTGGCTTCCTGATGAAATGTGTTATGTAACACCTTTTTTTAATAGTCTCACCTGAACACAAGTAATTTGCATTTCTCTGTGTTTTGCAGTTTTTTTCTCCTCCCCTCAGGTGTTTTATCTCTATGCAAATATACAGATTCAAACTTAGAAAAATAACAAAGACTGCAAAGAAGAAGAAAATCACCATATTAAGCATTGTTTTTCTTTTGACTGTACATTATCTGCTTTTTTAAGCTCATCTCTGGATTCTGAAGAACCGGCTCGCTCACGGCTGTGACAGCAAACGTGAGGTGAAGCTTTCTGAGCGGTGAACCAGTGCACCACATCGTCAGTAATGAGGAATTAAACTGGGTCCAGCAGCAGTTCCTATCTGCGGTAAAAAATTGGCTGCGTGTTTTATCTTTCTCCCACTTTGACTGTTTTAACGTCTCTCCTTCACGTCGCTGCTTAATGTGAGGAAGAAAAATGGTCACCAACAAGGTCGCGTTATTGATGGCGCTGACATTTGTGGTTACACCTTTCAAGTATGTGGGAATATCAGTTTTCTGTCCACTGAGGCTCCATTCTTTTTCCGCTGGCATATAGTGGAAGCACGCAGCCACTGCGTCGATTCACGCTATCTGTCCAGCTGAGAGCAGAAATCTTAAACCATCATTTACATCCCTCGCCGCGTGCATTTTGAGGCATAAGTGTGAAGAGACAGGGCCGGCTCCATTAATTAGGAGCACGGCACCGTTAAAATGGATCTGTGGGGAAGGATGGTGATACTTGCTCCTTGCAACCTGCCCACTGTCCTCCCACGGTGCCGGTGATTAATGATGTCAGACGTATCAGGGGGGCCCTTATCAGACATGGACGCTCCCACCAAACAAAGCCAGGGTTAGGAGCTCGATGTTTAACTGATGAAGTGGGACTGATGGCAAGGGGGAAGCAGAGAGCTGCTGTGAATGCTAATGACCTACGGCATCGACTGTTAGATGAGCACCGAAGAACATTAACCGTTTGGCTCCCCGGCTTAGTGCTCCAACTGTGATGTGTATGATTTTGCTGTGCAGCACAGATTCTGGGATTTTCCTGGAATGCACAGCGGTGGATTGACATTCAGATCATTTACATAAGCAGCACTACAGCAACAATGGAAAAAATAAGCTTCAGTTTTAATTAAAGGCCCGACTGAAGTCCTTTCAGTCCTCAGTCAGCCGGGTTCCCACAGAAGTGAAGATATGCTGACCATTTTCAGGTGAATCAGATTTCATTTTGTTTAGAAATACATGAGTACAGGAGCAGCGCGGTGCTGGTGCGATTAGCCTGCCGTCTATGTAAAGTTTACGTGTTCTCCTCGTGTCTGCACGGGTTCTTCTGGGAACTCTAGATTCAGTCCCTCCAAAACATTTCTCCTAATTCCAATAATAACAGGTCTGTGATGCCCTTAGATGCCCGCAGCTGGACAGACAGCACACTGAGTGGATGTTTGTCCTTTATCCAGGATGTGTTTTTGATGAGAGGTGTGGGTAACCTGTTGAGCCCCACTCTTGATAAAAATGGGGGGTTGTAAAAGTTCCCACTAAGCGCGGGTCATAAGCTTTCGGCTGTAGGGCGGCTGTATCTCGGGAAGGTTGGCGGTTTGATCCCTGACTGCTCCAGTCTGTTTGGGTAAGATACTAAACACAGAGTTTTAGTAAGGTGTTTATTGGAGTGAGAATGCTAAAGGAAGGAGCTTGGGTGAATGAAGTATTCAGGCAGAGTAGAAAAATGCTATATATTCGTGTGCAGCTGTGAGTTATAGGAAGATGTAAGTGAGTCAGAACTGTGACTGCAGCCAGGCACCCTGTATCCTAACCTTTACCCCAGCAGTCCCCAACCTTTTTTGCGCCACGGACCCGTTCATGTCCAACAATATATTCACAGACCGGCCTTTAAGGTGTCGCAGATTAGCTGTTACAAATACAACAAAATAAAACCAGTACCTGTACCAAAACAAGAAGATTCATAACACACAGGAAAAGACCCAGGGAAACTGAGTTAACGATAAAAATGATTAAAAAAATAACGATAAAATTTCACAGCTGAGCCTCAACTCTCGCGGCCCGGTACCAAACGACTCACAGCCGGTACCGGTCCGTGGCCTGGGGGTTGGGCACCGCTGCTTCACCCTATAGATGACCGTTTAGCATGTTGGATAATGGTACAAAATGTGAAAATGTCTGTAATTCCTAAAGAGTTGAGCAAATTCTTTTGTTAAACTGCTTGAATTGAAGGTGAAAGTCTGCACTTACAACAATCAGATTTTAATTGTTTGATTTTTAATTGTCACTGCTGCTAAAACAGCTGGATGTAACTGAAATGTAGAGCTCTTGCTGTGCCATTTTAATTACAGTGCTGCAATAAAAATTAAGGAAATTATTGATTTCGTTTAGTGCCTGTTAATGTTTTTTTAATATTCAAAAAGAAGAGACATGAATCAGGTATGGGAGCATCAAAGCTGCACTTATGTATGTGATTGTGGAGGAAATGCATTTAGTTATTCTGCATCACTGGAAAAATGAGTGAGCAGCTGAATGTTGTTTAATGGGATACATTTAAGTAACGATCATATCACATTTGATGGAGCCACAGAGATCAATAAGACAATCTCCGTGTCCAATCAAAGTCTAATCTTTGTCAAGTTATTTAAGTTATCTCCTGCTGATCTGATATCTGCACTGATGTACTTGCTTTCGATTTGATCACCTACGCGGATCGCCCATTTCACGAAGGAACTGTGGGAGGCCTGGCATGGAAAATATAATCAGGTCTATCAGCTCCAGCTAAAAGAGAAGGAGAAAGGGGAAGATCGGAACCTCTTGTCTTCCTGACGATCTGCCACTACAAAAGGTGGCTTCTCTCCTCCGTACTCACATTGCTATCTCTGATGCAACAAAAATAGAATACTGTAGAGGATATAAGACACTTATGTTTTATTAAGCTGTGGGGGGCGTCTAATGAAGCGGGAAGCCGCAGCGGTTATGCCAGTGGACGCTCTTGGAACACATCAAACAGAAATTTGCAATTAAAGGTAAAGAAATAAGTACTTTACACGTGGAAGGCTACTGCAGCGGTTACCATCATCATATTTGCTGTTTGAGTTAGAGTAGTGTAATATGCTACAATAAAATCCACTTTACTTCCAGAGATCAAAGAAACCAACACACGAAGATCATTTGAATAAAGTCCTTTGAGAACATCGAGTAAACACCACCTACAGGAACACATTCTTTTCATGTTGGAGAAGAAAGCACAGGATGCGCGCTTTAAAGCTTTACGTGGCACGTAAGAAACCTATATAAACAGGGATGCTTAATTTGTTTCTGCACTGCACCTTATTTGCCCGAGGCAAATGTCAAGAATTCATACAAGCCTGCAAATTAATACTTAATGACTGTCATTTATTTGCTATTCTTCTACTATCCTGGGAAATGTGTGGGGATGTTTGACAGAAAGCACAAATCACAGTGTGTAATTTGACCGAGCTCTTATGAGAAACAGGCGCACAAAGTTGATTGCTAGTTGATTGTTTCTGCATAATTGTGACTTGGACGGGGCTGAAATATCTCGACTGCTGTTTGATGAATTTAAATTTTGTAAAGACATTCCGTAGGGGGGCGGGGGTTCAGGTGGCGGAGCGGTCCGATATCCGGCCTCTCCGTTTACCCAAGTGTCCTCAGTCGAGACGCTGCACGGCAGCTCTGCCGTCATTGTTGCTTGGGGTGAGTATGTGAATGAGAAACATATTGTAAAGCCGTTTGTAGAGCCTAGTGAAAGCTGGAAGGCACTACACAAGTGCAGACTGTTTACATTAATCACCTAGGATGGCTGAATATCTACTCTTTGCTTCAGTGATCTCGTGACTCTTTCTCTACGCTCTGAGAAAGACCAAAGTAGAGGAAAAGCCTGTTTTTATTAATGCAAAGATCTATTTTTGCTTTTCTATCCTTGCGCTACAATCCACAGAC
This sequence comes from Pelmatolapia mariae, assembly GCF_036321145.2. Taxonomy (NCBI): domain Eukaryota; kingdom Metazoa; phylum Chordata; class Actinopteri; order Cichliformes; family Cichlidae; genus Pelmatolapia; species Pelmatolapia mariae. The sequence goes on along the minus strand of NC_086240.1, from coordinate 1,987,508 downwards.
GTGTCTCCATCTGGCCTAATCACTAGACCTCAAGTTAACTATGCGTACCTGTGGTCATGGGTCACTTCCAATAAAATAGCACGAGACTGGAGTAAAATGTGTCCATCAAATGGAAGACTTTATTAAAGAGACCACATGTTGACACAGGAAAGAATCCCCACCCTTCTAAAGGGGAATGGCTTCCTTTTATACTCTACCTGATTCAGGTGAGCATCTGGAATAGACCAAGTCTGGGGGTCAGCAAATTAAACGAAAACATAAACCTCCCCATAAGAAAACATCAAGCACAATATAACACATCATAGACATAATTAGATTTGTAACAATCCTGTAAATAACTCAATAACATATTGACTTCAAACACTTCTATATACATTAAAACACCTTCACCACACCCCCCTAGCCTGGCCATTGGTTCGCTCCAGGAGCTCATAAGCAGGAGACTGAGCTGCTTTTACTCTTCTGCTCCACATCCTGCAAATGAAGCAACCAGGAAAGCTGAGTGCTGTCACCACTTCTCTTTTTACATATCCATATAATTTAAGTTACAACAAGTGATTAAACGTGAACAGCTCTAACTCCGGTTCTCTTCCCGACACGGGTCGGATGGCCAGTCCCCCGGTCTCTTCACCTTTCACGAGCAGTCACTTAAATATTAACCCAAATAAATCTAATAAAGAATCACTATCAACCAATGTGTGTTTTCCTTCATTATAGTTTTTAATTCCCAACCAGCCAGTCAAGAAAGGCTAATGGAAGTCCTGGTCTCCATTACAGTAGCCTTTAAGCAGCAAAAAGGCACATATAATGTATGAAAAAGCACTACAGGGTGTCTAAGGCTACATACTTGGTAAAAATGTTAATGTTTTAATTCGATTTCAACATTTTAAGTTAGTCATTGTATTGGCTGCAGGTGCAAATGTCACATAGTTAAAGCTTCTACTGGTCAGAACTAGAATAGTGCTAAACAAATCCTACTGTCGTAAGTTTCCAGGTGTGTAAAATAAGCAATGAGTAGCCTGCCCCAGAGTTTTTCTACCATTATTACACTGGGGTCAAAAGTTGTCACCAGAGGTTTACGACTTGTTTTCTCATGTCACAGGTTCAACAGAAGTACCTTGAGTGCACGGCCCGAGTGTGGTACCTGTGAAGAGACAATAATGTTTTTTCTGATGGTGCTACGAGGAGGTTAAAGTGAAGATTTGTAGTAAAAGTGTAAAGAAGGCTGTGATTTATATACAGACATATATAAAGGCCTTAGTGGATGGTTCTTCACGAGACTCTCGTGTTTTTTTTTTTCAATCAAGGACCAAAAACAGGGGAAATGCATCATGACCAGAACGTCAGCAACAGAGGACACAAACAGGAAGAAGAGGAATAAAATGAAATGATGAAAAAAGCAGTGGATCCAGACCACGGTCTCTAAAGACTGATGATATCCTCCTGTCATCACACACGAGGTGAGACTGCTGGACAGCAAGCTAAAGGCCCCACGGTGCAGTCGAGTGCACACCGGCGATTATACATGTATTGTTACATACATGCACTGATTCAGTGAAATGCTCCAAAGTCACATCAGTTCCATCAGCTTACAGATGGTTTTGGCAAACAGAATAAATATGACAGAGGTAAGGAAAGCAGCCACGCGGCAGTCTGTCGCTCTGTGTGTGAGAATCCAGGCTCAGCGCTTCCACCACTTAAAATATTTGAGCAGCTGTCACAAAAGAAGCACCGTCAGGGATTAAAGTCATTCTGAACCTGAAAATACCTCCACATGTGTTGGATGAATGGTAATTAAATTCGATATGGAAACGGTCACAACGGTGTGACTTTTAATGCAGCTCTATAATTGCAATCTGAAAATCAGCTTAACCAAATGGCTACACACATAAGATAAGTTGTTAATATTACCTGCTGAACTTCTTCTTAACCTTTTCATCTTGAGGATTTTAACTTTAGCTTAAATTTACCTAAAATTGTTGGTTGGCACAACTGTCTAATGTAGTCGAGTCATTTCTTGACCGAAATGAGTCAGTTAGATTTTGGCACGTGAATTTTGGAAAAAGTGGTGCTAATTTTCAGACGGCTCTTTTTCCTAATTATTCATCTGGTTTTGAACAAACTGAACTTGTATGTTTTCTTATCATGCAACTGATTTTTATTATTATTTTTTTATTTTCTTTCACATTCTCCTCTTTATAAGCACTGCGTCTCATAGAACATGCACCAAACGCAAAGGCAAGATAATTGTTTTCTAATATGTTTCATATTCGAGTCTTCTCTCTATATCCACTTCTGTGATTATTGATGTGCTACATAATGAAGAATGGAGCTCATTTATAAACAACTGTGCATAAATGTGTGTGTAAACCGTGCTTACGAACACTTCACACACACACGAGTACCTGAACTGTTCCTGTCTTACAAACAACTTTTTAAAGTGCCTCAGACGATGCACACAAGCAAATAATGAAGCTCTGGCTTTCCTACAAAATTTAAAAGCACATTCTTAAATTGAATACTAATACTACTACCATCACTATTGTTTCCCCGAAGGGAGGGAGTGTGTAGCTGCTTCAGTTTGGTTTTCTGTTTATCTGTCTGTTAGAAGTGTAGCAACCACATTTTCAAGATATCTTGTTCAAATTTTGTGTGTTGGTAGAAACAGACCGACCAACATGAATATCGGGCCACACCCGTTGTCCGTAGTGATGAGGAAAAAAAGCACTGGATGGACCGAATCGAAGAGGATATGAAGGCTGCGAACATCACACCGGAAGATGCTCTGGACAGGAAGAAGTGGAGGAACAGTGGAAAGAGAGAGAGAGAGAGAGATCGGGTCAACCAAATGTGAAAATCAGTAAATACTTTTTATGGATTGTTTTCAAACTTCACAACAATATACTAGACCTTGGAGGACACAAGTATTTAGGTTGGCTAGGCACTTTTTCTCGACCTTCACTGTTAGCATCCACTGTGAAACTGACCTTAATAAATGTGAAGAAACCATATTGAGTAATATATCGCATGAAGAGACATGTACACATGCAACAGGCTGATGTCATCACATTGTAATAAAACAATCCACGTTTTAGTATTGATCTTGCACTTTGGGGGAGTTGTGCTGTTATTATTATTATTATTAACATTCTTGCACCATTTTTTCGCCTAACGATTGTCTCTCTGGTGGAAAGCTGCACTTTTTCTCAGGAACATAAATAAAATCCTTCCAGATCCACCAAACTCTGGTGATGTTCTGTTTAAACATTTATCTTTAAGGCGGTGTGTTGTTTGATTTTTACAATGTTACAACACAGTCTCATAATTTACATGTTTACAACTGCAGTTTACTGTTGGTATTTACTCAACACCGGCAAATTGGAACTGGTGTAATATGGAAACAGTTATAGACACATTTGTGTGAATTTGAATTTAAATGAGTGACTGTGTCTTCTGCACGGAGAGAATTGCGCCTGAGCTTTGTTGTTCAGGGCTTCATTGCGGCAGTGAGAATAAAGTCGGACCTTCTCCTGCTTTTTTACCTTAGCAGTGCAGCATTCTCTCTGCTTCACCTCGGGGTAAACGTCATTGCTTATACGATGAGGGGAAATAATTATTTGATCCTCTGCTGAATTTGTAAGTTTGCTGCCTCACAAAGAAATGAACAGTCTCTAAATTCTTTTGGTGAATTCATTTTAATGAGAGACAGAATATCAATCAAAAATCCAGAAAAAAACATTACATAAAAGTTATAAAGTGATTTGCATGTCATTGAGTTTGGCTGCACGCTCATGCGGCTCACAGCCAAACTCAATGACAATCTGCAGGAGTCAGGTTGTAGAGCATCAAAAACTTCTTTCACTCAATGACATCCAAATCAATTTATGACATTCAAGTAATGCGTTTCTTCTTGATTTTCAGTTGATATCCTGTCTCTCACCATTAAAATTAAACTACCAGAGAAATTAGAGACCGTTCATTTCCTTGTAAGTGAGCAAACTTACAAACTCGGCAGAGGCTCAAATAGTTTTCCCCCCACTGTATGGTGTAAAGGGGCTGTGGAGGTATGCAGGTAGCGTGCAGACTGCAGGCAGAATGTGGAATGAGACTGATTCACTGATTCAACACATGCACTGTGGAAAAAAATTGGCCGGTGCGCACGTGTCATTAATCTGATGGGGATTTTGTGTGCAGAGGGTAAGAAGATTTCCACAAATATATTAGTGAACGAGGCCCAATATTATCATATGAAGTCACCATAAACAGATAAGATGACATAAGCTAACAGTTAATGATTAGAAATATGTATAAATAGCCAATCAGCTATTATGATTGCCATATTTGGACTCAGCCCAGTAAAATCCATGAGAAACAGCGTTATTGATAGCTTTTAGCCCAAACTATCATGATTATAGACTGTTGTTTCTTGTTAGGGTATATACTCTTACCACACACCTGGGGGGACCGGGGCATAGATGTGGATAAACAAGTAATTTGATTGTTTCTGTATCACTGTGGTCTTTATTTCCCCCCACGTTGCTTCCTCTGTCTTTCTCATGCTGTGTGAAACCAAATAGTGTAAATATGCTGATCATCGCGCGCTCTCTGTTGATCTCTTTGCAGTGCGTCTCGATATTGGCTGCCAGCAGAGAGTCTGTGGGGTGCATGTCAATCCAGTTTTACCCACCGAAGGATCCCTCTTCCCTCGTTTGCCACGAAATTTCCAAAGAATATGAATCATCTTCCACCAAGAGCGGCTCCTTCTTCCCTTTCAGTGTGTTCTCTCCATCGTTCCCATTCATCCTGTGTGCCGGAGAGGTCCGCAAGACTCATTAGCACCCGCCTCTGTGTTTCATGCCGTGTTTCCCCCAAAGGCATAACTAGCACCATTAGCCCAGGCAGCAGTGAGATTTCAAACTGCCTGGGCAGACGGATGCCTTCCAAACCAAAGTGTGCGCCTTTCTTTAATTAGCATTTTTCTAACATCAATATATTTTCCTCTGGCCTCCTAGGACCAAAACTCTGCCGAATTAATTATTAACAGCCTTGCTGTCTTCCACTTTCATTTTCTCCCACTTCCTCCTCTTCCTTTTAAGGCAGTCATGGTTTCCAAGATTCTGCCTCCAGTTGGATGTGAATGCGGGGCGGACATTCGGCGACAGCTCCCTCCCTTAGGTATGCTTTAATAGCACACATTTTGTGCATAAAATGATCAATTTGAGTCCAAATCAAGAAGGCAGGCTGCATTAATGTCCATGAACGCTGGAGTGCACCAGGCTTTGGGGCCCACAGGACGCATTTAATTATGTTTACATTTGCCTCTACTCTAATTTATTGTCTACTGTCAGATTTTGGTATTCATTGTGCCATTTTCTAAGCCATGCAGAAAGAGAATCACCTGCTGAAAATGGAGTGACTGCTTTTCAGAATTCCCCCAGGTGAAGAACAAAGAGTAATTCATTTTTTCAATCTGTCATGAAAAGGAAGAAAAAGTGAGACCAGAGACTTTAAAAGGCAGGGATTGGACTGGAGGCACAATATGGCTGAGGAGATAAAGTTGAAAAAGAGCAAGATAACCCTTTTGCTTGGCTAGCCTTTGTGACAGAGTGGGAATAACCACAGCACAGGATTGGTAACCACCATAATTTCAGGTTAAACACAAACACCCCCCACTCAGTCCAGCAAATATATATATATCTATATATCTCTCTATATATACACATTCAATAATGACAGAGTGAGCAGTCATCTACCAAGCATGTGCTGCAAATGCTTTGCTGTAAATAAGATCTAAGAACAGTTCAGCTGTTCGGGGAAAAATATGCAGTAATGGTTTTTCATGACTGATTTATAGAACAATGGCTGTTTATGTAAACAGCCTTTTGCATCCAGCTGCTGCTTGTGGTTGAAAACAAATCTAGTAAATCGATATAAAATATCTGTTAGTCTGCCTCTGAATATTTTCTCATTTCCAAAGTGCTCCATGAGTGTACTCTGCACTTTAGGGTCTGAAAATAGTTTCCTTAAAAATGTGGGTTCTGTGTTTTGGATAACGTCGCAAACAGGAAGAAATTAGACTTTTTATTAGCTGATTATTTTCAGATGGATGGGGGTACTGATGTGTCGTCCTTTGGTTTTAACTGCATTTTAAAGCCACTGCCATGATGGAGTACTATCAGCTAACACCAGCGAGCTTCAACAGACACACACTCATGTTGTATAATTAGTGCTAAATAGTTAAACTAATAAACTTTGTATCATAGCAAGGATTTTGTTTGTGTTTGTTTTTGTCAGATCATCAATGAAAATGCTCCAAGTGAAAACATGGTGGATAGGTCCAGTTCAGTGATTTATGTCAGCACAGGTGGGGCCTAATGCCGAATTCCAGGAATCTCTGAACTTGGAAGTCACTGTCATTCACTGGCTTCAGGTCGACCTCTGTCCACACACTCACCTATCTAGGTAGATGAGCTCATAACTATTCATAGAGGACAAAAGCATACTGCACACATGCTTCTAAATGCTGTACAGTTGGCCAGCCTAACAATGGAATTTATGGGGTTTTGCCCTTTATTTGAGCCAGCCTCAAGTGGCCACTAGAGGAACTGCAGGTTTGGAATGCAAAAATGGCCTTTTTTGCATTTCTTGAGGTCTTCTTTAGGGATAAAGTAATAATTGCTGAAATAATGATTAATAAACATAACATAAGAGGAAATTTGGTCTGAAGGACCCATCAAATCACAGGCCCTAGACATGTGCTGATAATAATACAGATAGAATAGAAAACAAAGCACCAAACATTAGTGTAAATAAAACATACAACAAACCTAATGTCTTAACCAAACTGCATATTACCTGCAAAAAAGCAGAAAAAAGTACTATCAAAGATCTGTGTGCAGAATAAGAGTTGGGATTCTTTTTCCTTCTTCTGATATTTGTTATTTCCATTTGTAGTAATTTATTTTGGCAGCTCTGTTTGGGGACCTCCCTGCCCTTTGTGTGTACACATGAATAGCCAGAGGTTGGGAGAGCAGCAGCAACACCACAGCACAAAACAGAGCAGCAACAACTGTCTGTTGTAGATACAGACGACTGCAGACAACACCGACAGGTAGTCATCCTTTTTTTGAAGTTCTGTAAGTCCATGCTCACTTTATGTCCACAAACTGTAGGTCCCCCAGACCTAACCTAGCAGACGCAGAAGCACAACAAGCCTGTCGGTCAGACACAATAGTTGGAGGTGAGTTGCAAAGTGATTTGCAGATGTGTAGCAGTGATGCACATCTGCAGGAGGTGGGCTGATATGGATGGACGTGTGTCTTTGTGAATCTTACTTTGTTTGCCTTGTTATATGTGCCAGTGTGTGTGTGTGTGTGTGTGTGTGTGTGTGTGTGTGTGTGTGTGTGTGTGTGTGTGGCTGAGCCTGGGTGGGTTTGGGGCTTGCTGAACCAGGTCTCTGTGGGACATGGTCATGGAGGGTGGTGCGGGATTTCCCTGTCAATTTCGGCTTTGTATAACCACACAGATGAATGTAATAATAAAATACAATCAAGAAAGAAAAGAAAATACTAACAAGATGACCCTATAAAGAGTCAGCAGTGCTCCTCTTTGTTAAGTAAATGTGTTTGGCACAACAACAAAAAAGAAAGAAAAAACAGGATCTGCTCTGAGTCCTGTTTTGTTTGCACTGGTGATGGACAGGCTGACAGATGAGGTCAGGCAGGAGTCTCCGTGGACTCTGATATTTGCAGATCTGTAGTGAGAGTAGGGAGCAGGTGGTACAGAGTGTGGAGAGGCGGAGGTATGCTCTGGAGAGAAGAGGAATGAATTTCAACGGGAACAGTAAGACGGAATACATGTGAGTGTGTGTGAATGACAGGGAGACAGGTGGAAAGGTGAACATGCAAGGGGAAGAGGTCGCGAATTAAATAGGTGGGTTCAACCATCCAAAGCAACAGACGGTAAACAAGAGATGCGAAGTGAGGATTAGAAATGAGCATGACAGTTGAACGGTTTAAAGACAAAGTCAGGGAGGCGAGGCTGACATGGTTTGGACGTGCAGAAGAGGGAGGCTGGATATACTCGGCAAAAGATGTTGAAGATGGAGCTGCCAATCCTAAAACTGAATATATTGCATAGTGTCAGCCCCCCTCCACCATTAAAAAATGGTTCAGCCCATAGTGTGGAGTGGGTTTATATCTTGTTGTCAGTAGCAACAGATGCTTATGATGCCAGAGCACACCTGTGTTTTATATTTTAACACAGGTGGTTGATTGGTACACTCTGGAAGTGGAATGAAGGTGAGTGTTATTAACCCTCTGGGTCAACGGACGCGTCGGCGCCTCCAAATCACATGACTGATTTAAGATGACGTCTCCATTTCAACGTGTTGAAAGTTTGAAATTCAAACTGTATGCCAGTTTTAAGATTTTGTTGATAGGCCAATAAAAACAGATTTATGTAAAAAAAAAAATATAAGCGATGCTTTTTTCTGAACGCTGTCGTTGTGTTTAGTGCAGGAAGAAACTGTAAAACTGCATTTTCAAGGACAGCACAAAAAAAGAAAGAACAAAATGCCACTCCTTTCCTATTGGTGGAAAAATGTACCATGTCGACCAATAAAAAAGTAATATGGCAGCACGTGACATTTGGTTGTTTAGGATGAGGGGGAAGTTTTGGGAGAGACGTGGAGGGAATAAGCAAGTGGGAGAGAGAGAGAGAGAGAGAGAGCTACAGTGTTTTGAGATGTGAAAAATAAATAAATCAAAAATAGTGTGGCATCTTATTGTGACAAAAAAATTGAAGATGAAATTAAAAGTAGTGAAAAATGGCCAATTCCACCCTGGACTCCAGAAGCTTAACCCAATAAATGATGAAAAATTAATTTTAAACTTTTAGTGAAAATGTGTTCATGACAGTGCAGATTTCTTGGATTGTGTGTAAATGTAAGAATGTAACAATCTGATACTTATTTTAAAAAGGCTTTGATTTTGCCACCCCATTTGTTTTCCATAGCACCATAAGAACATTTCTCTGGCTCTGCCCCTGCCAGGGACAGGATGAGATTGAAGCAGGTGAGCCCTAAAGGGAGCAGCCAAAAAGCAGAAGAAGGAGGAACCGAAGCACGCATCTGAAAACACCTTAACATGGATTAAATGCTGCCCCTGGTCTGTGTGAAATGTTAGTAAAATTCAGCAGACTGTAATTGCAAAAAACTAAATTTAACACACATCCAGCGAACCCTCCCACACGAGGGGCACAAATTAGCCGATCGATGTTTCATAAAATTCATGTCTTTTTCTATTTCATTCAAGCCTATAGCATCTTCACAAAGTTTACCCCAGTGGTTTCTCTGCTCTGTGCATAACTGCTTCTGCAAATTTCACAACATTTAATGCAAAGCCTGTGCAACGAGAGAAAACAATCAATATTACTGACAAGCCCAAAAGCCTTTGAACGGGAGAGTGAGTTCTCACCTGAAATGACTTAAGGCTGAAATACTGGTGAAACTGGCTTTGTTAAGATGGTGTGTATTCTCGAGAAGCTGCGTGTGAACTAACCTTGAAAATCCTTGGAGAGGGGATGAGAGCCTAACGCAGCAGATCAAAGATAAAAATGACAGCGCTTGTATCAGAACACCAGGTAAAAGTAGTTCAAAAGAGCGGCGTCAATTAGCATTTGAATACTTCCACATGCACAGTTATTTCTTACAGGTAGCAGGAAGTTTTAATGTCACATTAAGGAGACAGTCCTCCGGTAATAAACATCAAAATCCCTTTCCCACGTTTCATTTGAACTCAGCCTGGGAAAACAGTTACATAATGTCCTCTACGGCTCTGAAGGAGCTTTGTCAAGTCTGACAAAATCACTGTGATGATGTCATAGTGATGTAATCAGGCTCGGAGACAAAATGATAAAACTGGTGCAGTTTGAAAAAGATGGGTGTAGAATAGGCTCGAGGGGTTGAGTGACAAACACTATCAAGTTGCATGATGGAAGAGGAGGATTTAGAGTTTCTGGTGACACATACCTGTGTGTAAGGATACCTAAGCCCTGTTAAGTCATTCTTTTCATCCCCCAATATTGTAAGAGTGTAATACTAAATCATTGTAGTGCATATCATAGATATGAACTTTATACCGAGAGAACCATGGATCTATTAATTCCCCATGAGCAAGATCTGGTGAGGAAAAACGTTCTTGTAGCAGGAAGAGGCCTCCACGACAACTAGGCTCCAGCAGGGGAATCCATGTGCTTGTGAGCAGCTGAGGGCAGAAAGAAGAGAGAAAAGAGGAGCATAGGGAGATGACGAACAGCAGTACAGTCTATAGCTGTGAACTCATCAGCTGTTGTCTGAGGAAAACCATAGGACTTCCTGTCCAGTCTGCAGGTAACTAACCTAAGTCCCGCTAGTATTCCCAAAGTTACTAAAAAGGAAAGGTGTCATCTATGTTTGATCCGCTTGTGGTAATTCAGCCAGTAGTTCCTTTACTGCCATCCACACAGACTGTTTAACTCCACGTAGCCAAAGACCTCTGGCAGATGTGACTGTCGCTCCGTCTGTGTGTTTGTGGATAAGACAGCTCTGCAAATATTCCAGATACAATCAGGAAACCTGACCAGTTCAGTTCTACGACGATACTGTAACCCTGCGAGCTCTGAGTACAGGACACTGGAAGCAGGTCAGACAGTCAGTGGGCACATTACCCACCCCCCAGCACACACACACATATAAAGTGTGTGTGTAATATTTTCACATGGTGTGGGTGTGGTCTAACACTCGCTGACATCACAGCCAGTGCGAGCCCATGAGTAGATGGTCTCTAGTTAATATTTGTCTCAGATTGCAGTTATATTTTAATGCCTTCATGCATTAATAAATAAACAAACAAACACATAAATAAATAAAAACGGCCCTTTGCTCTGTCTGCTGATTTTTAATTGGCTGTTTTTCCTTGCAGAGAGCAGCCCAGTCTCTATGAGATGCTTGTATAATTAGGACTCCAGTATGTCAGCCTGCACCAGGTCCATATGTTTGAACTGATGCAGCCTCATCTCGCACGGCTGGTCCGGTCTCCTCAATTTGATCCAGATTATTGTAACACCCTCAGGGCAGGCTGCTGCTGCTGCTGCTGCTGCTGCTGTGGATCAGAAATTTGATTCCTTTCCGGGTTGTGCTTTTCTGTTCCTCATATTTCGTGGCATGACTTCATTGTTGTTGGGGTTGTTGTTTTGAGTGTGTTGCTGTAGGGAGTGTGCAGTATGAATGTAAAAGGAAATGAGTAGTAAGACTTGTACCTATGTTGATTGTGCGTTGATCCGTTGGTCTCAGGGCCAGTAGGGGGATTAGCGCCTCTCTTGCCTCGTGCAATACAGACGAGGATTCATCACTATTTCCACTGTTTAAGGGAACAACACAGCTTTGAACCAGCACAGCACATACAAAGTTTCACAAGCACACCCACAACCAATGTCATAATTGGATTACTCTTTAAAAAACCCCAAATGTAGCAAACCTCTTTTAAAGTAAATATGATAATCAGCAAGCCGGGTAGAAAGCTCCACAGCAGTGCACGATCGCCTTTTCTTTAGCAGTTGTGGAAACAGATGCTGAATGAAAACAAAAGCAAATAAACAAGGTTGGAACAGAAAGCTTTATTTATTTATTTGTATCATCATCATCAAAGCCTTTTTAAGTGCACATTATCCAATTCTTTGAACATCGCATTCACAGCTCAGCCTGGGTAGAATCGTGTCTGCCTGTTAACCTCTAATACCATATATCAACATCATTATGCCAGAGGTGTTTGTTGAATCGCTTTGAGCGATCGAGTTTAAACACTTTGATATGTTAATGTTTTCAATTAGAAATCACTTCTCGCATCCTCTGGGCATCTTTATTTTTTATTGTTAGTCTATGTTCAAAGTACACGTACACATTAATAACTTATTTATTATTTTAAGTGGTTTTATCTGGCTGAAACAGGGAGAGGTGCTTGATGACGCACAAAGACAAAAGTGTGAAGCTCATGCACTGATGAAACATTAGAAGAACAAGCTTTTATCTGTGCGTGTAACGTGTTTAAAATGAACAAGGACCATTATGTTGCTGTTTATCTCAAAAACAAATGAGTGAATAGTTTTCTTGTTTCAAAAATTTTCCATATCATTTACATTAAATATGTTTCTGAGAGCAGCGGCATGTGTGGCAACAAAAGCAGGAAAGAGCAAAGAATACAGTTACAGTTACTGTGCAAACGATTCAAACCATGACTCATTTCTTTATAGTTTGCTTAGAAAATGGAAATAGATGCAGCAATTTATTGAAATAGACATGAAAATACAGTAAATAAGGCATAAACAGAGGATACAATTACACCAAGCTTCAAAATCAATATTTGGTATGACTACCTTCAACACAGTCTGAGTTCTCTTAGTCAAGCTTTCTCGTCATTTCTTTAAGTAGTCCTCAGGAACAGTTCTCCAGGCTTCTTGAAGGACATTGAAAGCTCGTCTTTGGATGTCGGTTGCACTTTGCTCTGTTCTCTGTCAGGATGATCCCACACTGCTTCGGTAACGTTGAGGTCCGGGCTCTGGGGAGACCAATCCACGACTGATAGTGTTCCACTATGTATCCACTGTGTATACAAAGAGCTTGGAAAGAAAGGCGTCTGGACTTCTTTAAGTTGCTTGAAGACATTTCATCTCTCATCCGAGAAGCTTCTTCAGTTCTAGGGTCAAATGGTAAATCTCCACCATTTGACCCTAGAACTGAAGAAGCTTCTCGGATGAGAGGTGAAATGTCTTCAAGCAACTTAAGGAAGTCCAGATGCTTTTCTTTCCAAGCTCCTTAGACTACAACAGAGGTTCCCAAAGTGTGGGGCCCGCCCCCTAGGGGGGGCGCAGAGCCATTGCAGGGGGGGCGCGGTATGAAAAGAAAAAAAAAAAAAAAAGAACGCTTGGACACTGCTAGCATCATGGACAGGTTTTCGACGGGGCTCCCACACAAACGCAAAGCAGGAGATGAAGCATCGCCAAATATATTTCCAAACCAACTTCCTTCCAAGCCAAAGACTAGAAAATATGAAGTATATCTTCCCTTTGGCTTCACCTGCACAAGTGCCGAGGTAGGTCTCCCCTGCAAAATTAGTTTTCCCTGCGTCGGGAGCACGCGCTGGGCTCTCCAAATCACGGACAAACAGTATCCCACATTCTTGATTTTTAGTTCACAAACACTTCTTGTAACGACTAACTACTCCTGACATGTTGGAGATGTTAGCTCTTTATGCAATAAAGTTACAGCGGGATACAAATAACATCAGGCTGATCCTGCCGTAATTTGTTCCCCCGGTTCAAATCACGGACAAACAGTATCCCACAGCTGTTTGTTTTTGAACCTATTTTTCACAGAGAGACATTTTTTGAAAAATGTATTGATAGCAATGTTGAATATTATTACACAGGAAAAAAAAACTACACGTAAAATAATGACACCGTGACGCCTCTGCCTTTCTAAATGGAGGGACAGTAACTGCGTGTGTGTCTATGTAAGTGTGTAAAACCTGCAGACAGTCAGATTAACAGTAACAGTATTTTGTCTCTATCTGCCATTCTGCAATCCAGCTCATGTAAACAATAACATGGTGCACAGCGTGACGTGAAAAGCGGCACATACCTTTGACGTTGCGTGACGAACTCTGTATTCCTCGTCCACACGGAAACGCAAAAAAGGAGTTTTAAATAATCTCCGTTTTCGGTGAATCGCAACGCCGTTTACGTGTTGACGAAAAGCCCAAACGCATAGAAACAGCTGCGTTTTCAAAAATACCCGTGTAGGTGTGGACGTAGCGTAAAAGAGTTAGTAGTTTCTTTTATTACTACCTGTAATTTATTGCAGTTTACTTGTATTTACTTAATAGTTTACTAAATGTTTGAGGTGTGAAATAAACCGCAATGGAGTTTGTAAACAAAATATGGGTGTGTGTGTTTGGAGGATGTGTTTGTACGGGGGGGTGTTAGGTGGTGGGGGGGCGCGAACATTTTTCTTGTGAAAAAGGGGGGCCTGGCAAAAAAAGTTTGGGAACCACTGGACTACGATGACCTGGATGACTGAGAACCACAGACATGTTCCACTGTGTGTTTTTCTATCCTGGTATATTTTTTATTGTTGCGTTGGCAGTGTGTTTGCTTAACAATGATGCTGTTGTCAATCAGAAGCTTTCCACATGGTTTTTCATGGCAGCTCAAAATCTGACTGCACTTAAATAATTCCATCAGTTTTGACAACCAACACCACTTGGCATACGTGAGCCTTCTCTCCCCGTTTCCCTTCCTTAACAAAGCTTTGAGAACATTTCTTTTCAGTCTTTGGTGAACAGTAGATGGATCAGCTAACCAGCCAGATGTCTCAGGCCCTGTGTCAGGGAATAAATGATATGTTTGACAAGTTAACTGCTAATAGAAAATTGCCTAAAGATACAACTGATAATTAATTATTAAGAAACTGCCTGTTTTGTGTTAACCTCTTGAGTAAGGTGTGTTTTTTAGCCTGAATGATTCATAGGTCAATACAGACTTATGGAAACAGGTTTACGCCCTGAAGAAAAAAAAATTGCCATCCATAAGTCAAAATTTCAACTTAATTACTCAAAATTGTTGAAAATAATCACTCAAAATGATGACAAAACAAGTTGACACTGACAAAAGAACTGCCAGTGTTGCAGAAACAAGCTCCCACAGTGAAGTAACATTCGGCTGAAAATGGTCCGGTACAAGGAGTGGACTGAAAATGAGTGAAGAGAGCAGCCAGTGTCAAAAGATAAAATGGAAAAGCCTTCACAAAGTCTCAAGAAGTGTTGCTCAAGGCCCATTTTTTCCAAAAAAAAAGAGCAAAGTGTGCCATTTTGGAAGGAAAGTAATGAACAAATAAGACGTGGCTCAAGACTTTTACCCAATACATCTTCACTTCTTTCTCTCCTGTGGATTTTTAATGTGTTAAACTAAAGTTATTGTTCTCGTTGAATATATAAAACATGTTGGCTGTTTCACATCATTATCAAATCTTCCTTTTCTACTTTAAGACTATTTATACTGCGTCAACAAGAAAAGTCTGACACTGATTAATGGTAACTCTGATGGGCTTTTGTTACTTATTTGGTCTCATTATTTGGGGAGGTTAGCCTCTGTGGAGCTGTTAGAAGTACAATGACCTCTGTCTGCTGACTGAGGTCAACTTACTGGGTGTTTTGGCTCTATACTGGGCCACAAGGACAGTCCAGCTGCTTGTAGATAGTGCACAGACATAATGTTTTCCTTATCTGGAGAGCAGACATAGGAAATGCCAGCATGAGAATGACACCTTGGTACAAAATACTATCAGCCTCACTCCCCTATAGCTCAACACAACAGTCAGAAAGTATAAAGTAGATTTTCTTCTTATTTCATGCTTTTTATTGAACTTTTCTGTATATTGTGATTGTGTGCTGTTTTTTTATTTTATTCTTTGTATTCTGTTCAGCAGTTTTTTCACATTTTAAGTCTTCTACAGAAGACAGTCTCAAAGTCTCCCTGCAAAAGACTACATTATGTTATCTAAGTCAGTCTAAGGTAGTTGATTTTATTTATTTCTTTTTTTAAAGCCCATTTTTGATCCCCGCCTGCTTCCCCGGAGGGGCTCAAGCTTCAAAAGCAGGACGACTTTCTAGGATACTTGTTCTATTTCGCCCATCGGTGCTGTCCGGATACATTTTTGAACTGCCAGTTGGAATAAATTTAACAGTAAAATGTTTTATACTGTAAGTTATTCGACCAACTGTGACTTGAAGTATTAGCATATGTATTGGATGGGAATGGGATGGGGGAGAATGCTGCTTTGTGAGAACTCTTATGCCTTTAGCCTCAAAGCTCTGCAGAGCTTTGTCATTCAAATCATCCCAAGGGAGAAAACTGTGAAATAATCAGAAGGAAAAAATGGAAGAGGAAATCGTTGCTAATTTATATTTAGTTGGAAGTGACCTTTAGTAGGAATCTTGGGAGTATGAATGTTGCTGCTTGCATTTCCATAAACCATCCCTTTTTTCCCTTTTTTATTTTGTAGTTCGTTCATCTGAGTGCACTGCACTGTAAGCTAATTTTTATATATCCAGATCTCATTATTCCTCTGCCTATGTGGAGTATTTTCTGGCACAGTTTGAGTTCTGAATTAATCTCAAAGAAGCAAATGCTTGTTTTGGATCTGTCTATACTTTATTACAACAAACATAAACATCCTGACCAAATGGGAGCGCATCATCTGCGGCTGTTTCAAATTGTTTGATTTAATGTCCCTGAAAATAAGATGATACAGACATTTGTGATGGGCTTTCCATCATCTCCCCGCACATACAACCATCTGTAAATCCATCGTGCTCACTGCGCTGTGTTCTTTTCCACAGGTGCTCTAGCTGTCATGTGAGTCCTTTTGACATTTGCCTTGGATTGGGCAGCCATCTGTGAATGTGATGAGGTTTTTTCTGTTTTCGTGCTTTGCTTCTCATGTGAACCACCACATGCAGTGCCAAGGGTAGGAGTTGTTTACAATACACCCCCACATCCCTTTTTCCCTCCCTCTGCCTGAAATTTTATGTCTCTCAGCTTGTCTTTGATTTTTCATGCGATAGGAAGAAACCCTCGCATTCAACCGGCACTGTAAAAAAAAAAAAAACCCCACTCTGAGTAAAAACTAAAAGCCATCATTACTTTTCTCCTCATCGAGTCATGTTTCATTTTTTGACACATACATGCATAATTAGCCTGGGTCTTACATCCAGCCTGAATGACCATTTCATTACCACTCAACAAAATCATTCTGCAAAGTTTGAGATGCAGGCAGTGATTTGCAGATCTGAGACCAAGCTCTGATTAGTATGCCACTGATGTATGAAAGGAAAGGCAAGTGGAGATGTTGATGTTCACTTTGCAGTCCAGCCTATATTCTAAAAACGCTCAAGCAACTAAATAATCTGTCTGCCATCTTCACATCACACAAGATGAAGCTGCGTGTAGCAGCCCTGTTTCCTGAAAGATGCTTGTAAACATGGAGAACCATACTCACTGTATGTTCACTGGCAGTTCCAGGTGATGAAGTCTCCATCCTGAATCATATGTGTGATTAATGACACTGAAACTTAAACTTGACCAGATAAAAAAAAATAAGAGCCTGCAAACCCTTTAAAAAAGTCTTTCTTCAACAATGTAACCATCTGTCATTTCAGTAACTGTGCTCAAAGACTTATACTTATATTTAGATTGCAAACAGCTGTGGAAATAACAGTTGCTGTCTGTATAATTCTTAACTCAACTATTATCCTTCTACACATCCAGTTCCAAAGGGTACACTCTTTAAAATACTTTTGCCTTCATACATTTGATTGCGTCTGCAAGCCACTTTGCAACCCAGTTTCTTCCTTTGCACTCAGTCTGACCTAATATCGTACCTGCTTTGTTCTGTGCTGGGGTCTTACTGCTATACGCTGTGCATCATGTGTTTGCGTGCTAGACTGTGCTGCACCAAAAACCTCCTTGTGATCGCTGCCGTCTCCCATAATTTGCACAAAAAGCAGTACTGGAAGAGTGAAAAGTGTGATACAAACTGGAAACAGAGACTGTTTGCCTTCACAATAAGCGATGTGCCTTTTGAAACCTGTTGGCTGCAGCGCTAATGCACAACTTTTACTTTGCAGGTGAACGTACTTTCGCATCACACTTTTCACAGTTTTTACTGTGGCGTAATGTTTAGCTGGTGAGTTTTTGGAGAAAAGTCGGTGTTTTGTCTGCAAACTACAGGTGACCACAGCAACTAATACATATTTTTTTCCTAGTTATTGGTCTCTAGGTCTGTGTGACTGGGGCCTAATTGATCCCATACTCTAACCAAGCTTTACCATGAAAACTTACCAAAGTTCACAAAAGGCACAAAAAGTTTTATTCCTTTTTTTAAAGTTGCATTGTTTTTCCACTGATAGGTCAAATGAGAATATGTTTACATGGGTCTTTCTGGGACAACAGTTACATACAACAAAGTTTTATGCCCCCATACTTGGAAACAGCAGCATAAATAGTGCGGTTAAAATAAAGGAAGGATCATGGTTATATAAACATTTTAAATTAAGTCAGTTAAGGGTTTCTGTATATGCCCACACACCACCCTGGATTTTCACAACCTCATGATCTGCTTTACTTCAGCACACTTCAGATTCCATGACTTGAGACTGACACGTTTTAAGTCAATCAAACGCTTTGAGTTGTCTTTAAAACTGGTAAATGTCGTATTTCTTCACTCATAACGAGAAAGTTGTTGCGACTGCTTTAAGCAGTTGCTGTGCAGCTTGCATGTCAATTGAAAATTACATCGGCGAGATGAACACATCATTAAGTACAGGGCGGTTAGGGCAAAACAATGATAATTCAGTCTGATTATCAGAGTGGATTTAATGCACGTCTGTCTAATTTAGCAGAACCGAAGACACTCTGACTTTTTCAGTGTTATTCGTTTCCCCTCCACTTTCTCAAAAAGCTGGTTGCAGCTTTGACTCTCTCTAAACACTGGGAACATAACATGTTGGCATCTTTAGAACACAACACTCCAGGCAAAGATGTGATGTTATTCTTGTAGATCGGGAGAGTTACTGTAGTTTTGCAGCGTGCAAAAATCAATACAGCAGTTTGTGACAAGTAGTGGGAGGCAGCAGAGCACTTGCCATATTCTTAGAGAAATTACAGTTTCCTTCAGACTATGGAAAACAGTCTCTAGCAGTATCACAGCAGAGAGGGGATGGTTTTTCCACCAGTGTTTAAAGAATAATATGTTTTTAGTAAAGCTCATTAGAAAAATAATGTGCTGCAGATCAGACTCTGTTTCACAGGTAGACCATGAAAGAGAGATTGGTTGTGACGGTGGATGATAAATTATGATGGGCAGAAGTTCATCAGGTGATCTTCCTTCCACTGTTTCTAAATAATATACTGAGTAACTGAGATTTGGGCCAGGATGCAAGGTGGGGAGTTTAAAGCTGTCAGAGTCTGATGGTATGAAATTTCAGTTGACAGTTTAGGGAGTGTTTGATAGAATGAGCACACAACATGGCTGAAGGGGGAGGGAAGCTCGTGACGACGTAAACAAAGTTGCTCTTTAAGAAGCTACTATGCCTCCCGAATTCCGTGCGCTCCGAAAACGGCTGCATCACAACCGGCGAAAATCATGGGAAAATCAAAGCTCTTATTCAAATTCATCTTCCTCAGCCCAACCCGCCTTTGATGCCGACTTGAATTGGGCAAACGCGGCAGTGAAATGTAATTGATTATTTCCTGGGTTTTTACCAACACCTTGCTTCTAACTGAGAGAGAAAATGTGACTTTGTCTCTTTATCTCTCCTTATTTCACTGTTCTGTTGATTTGCTTTGAGAGATGCAGGCTGTGAAGGTAATCTGTACGTGCACGCTGCAGCTTGCAGTAAGACAAGGTGTTTCCTTTGATAACCGTGAATGAGGAACTCTTGGCTCACAGGCATTTTCCTCAGCACAGAACATGACATAATCAGTGTGGAGCGTACATCCACTGTTCTTAAATTGGATGCTCGTATCAGATCATCAACAACAAATGCCTAAGTTACCCTACACGAGTGCTGCGGTTCTTATTGTGATTTGCAAGTCGCCGACCTAAGCAAACGAGGGCACGAACCATTTTAGAAGATTATGTCACCGAGCAGGAGAAAGTCTGTAAATGTCGCGCTGCTGTCACCAAGACTGTTTCTTCCTTCTGCAGTAATTAATACTTGCCTGCATTGCCCTGTTCTGGCACCTCCCCACACTTCCACAAGGAAAAGCAGCAAAACCTCAGACATTAATACCAACAGAGTGACAGTGATCGAGTCAGAGGCTGGAGGTGGGTTCCAAAGTGACTTGCAGTAACTGTGGGTGAGCTGAAGCAGCTTAAATAGTGCACATTTTATGCAGTCCAGACTCATAAGCATAAGCAGTCCTCTTCATCATTCATTATTAAAAACAAACGTGTTTCAGCTGCAAGAAGCTGTGAATGTGTTTTATATTCAATTTCTCCTCGCTTCAGTGCTGATGGTGAATATTATTTCTGGCTCTGCCAGTCACACCTTCCTTATGACTAATGATCACCTCCTGGTTGGGTCATTCATGGATGCTGCCTATCATGCAATTACGTGTTCTCTTTGCAGACTGCTCTTTAAACATCTCCTGGTTTCGTACAGTGTCACATCTGCAGCTGTTATCAGTGGGTGCCCGTGAGACTGTTGACCTCATACAGAGTTTCTTATTTGAAGTTTTGTTGGCTGCTACTTTATAATTGTTGATACGATGAATCACTTTAGAATATCAGGAAAACCATATGAAGACAATGTGGAAAAGATGAAAAACTTGCACATATATGTGTCTCATTTATCAGTTTTAAGAGTTTCATTTTACTTTTATCAGCACACCAACTCCATCTCTGCCAGCTATACAGGACAAAGAAATCACTACAACCTTCAACCTTCTTTGAATTTCACTTCTTTAATAGTGAAATTGAAAATACACATTAAAACAGGCGTCGAAAAAATTACAGCCTCTTTTCTTGTCGTCTCTTGCCTTGTATGCAATGAAGGCACAAAAAGTCTAATATATACCTTTTAAAATAGCTGGTACGTGTGACAAAAGAGGATTTTTTCAATGCAAAATTTCACAAGAGACTCCTCTAAAGCAGTGTAATTCAATCATTCTCTCCCTCTTTATTTATTTTGTAGGTAGTATCATGTTTTACTCACCATCCCAGACTGGGGATGATTTGGGAATTGCAGATTCCTCCAAGAAACTGGATCGCTTGAGGCAGGGAGCACGAGCCTTTAATCAAAATATCTTCAGCTGAACAGAAGCCATTTCACTGTCTGTGATTAAACCCAACAGTACGCACAGGAAGTCATCCTCTTGAAATCCCTGTAGCTGCTTTAATGAACTCTCACTATTTCCCCAAGAGTTACAAAGAGGACGTGTACCAACATTCCTACTACAAGGATTCACTGAGTCTGTTATGCAGTAATATAAAACTTTAATATCTTCCAATCAGACGAGGACGTAAATTGAACAACACACACAAACACGTACGCACAAACGCCACACTGCGGCCACAACTTATCGCAGCTTCATCAACCCAAAGTTTGCTTATAAAATCCAAACTAACAGAACAACTGGTAAGTCACACATGCGTCTGCGGCGCTAACAAAAGTCTCCGACTCTCTATTAGCACCATGACATCATCTTCTAACTGCACTGTGTTTCCTCTTTGGTGGAATACGCACTCCACTTAATTAATTGAATTGCGAGGCCGTCTGCTTGGATGCTTGCTTTTCAGCCTTTTTTTATTGCGGGCTTCAGTAAATTAATTGGGTGAATCCCTCATTCCCTTTAGTTGGCATCAGTGACAGTCAAAGGGAGATAAAAAAGCCTTGGATCTTACAAACCTAAAAGACGTCTGATGCTGCAACAGAAGGAGTGATTAAAAAGGTGCAGGACTGGTTCTAATTCTTCTTTTCATTTTATCACTACTCATACATCTCCCTCATTTGGATTCATTTGATGAGAGGGGCTTTTAGCGGGCTTTTGATCGTTACACGGGTAAAACATTTTGTGATGATTTAACAAGGATTTCTTAAACATTAGCTCAGGTCAAGGATGCTTTGTAGCTCGCTCAATTGTGACAGAAGCGGGGTAAAGAAAGAAAGATGCTGTCTTTTAAGCCAGTGCACTCAAAGTACTGCCCTCACAACGCATCTAGCGACGGCTCCTGAAGAGCTGGACTGAAAAGGTTCAGAGTGAGGGAGTTACAGAAGGGCACCTTGACAGCAGGTGCTGTGGATGGGGAAAATGTGAAAAGAGTCAATTTCTCACTTGGGTTTCCTGTTTGAGTAATGGCAGGTTTTCTTTTAAAAACAAACCCCAGAATTAGAAGCAGTGACCGGCCACCACTCTGCAAAATGTATTGTGCCATCACTGTGGCTTAATGTTCTCCAAAGGACAGGGAGCAACCTGCAATATTTCAGGCTAGCTTATACAGCCGAGGACACCGTATCGAGCCTCAGATCAGAGGGCTCAATAATGGCTTCATCGCTCTCTCTCGGATTGAAACGTTGGCGATAAAAAGGGAATCAGGCGCTTTACGCTTTGAGGGCACACGTGACCTGGAAGATTCTCGTTCGCAAAGGCCAAGAGAATCACACTTTGAACTAAAACACGGCCTTGACTGCAATTTAGCCTCACCTAATTTCAGAACTGCAGCTCAAATCTCTCTCTCGATTACTTCTGACATTTCACATTTAGATGCTGCACACGGGAGCTCGTTGAGAGGGTGAGAGAGAGGCACATGGAGAGAAGGTACAGGTTTTGAAGAAGCAACCTGCTGGTGGTTCAAGTGGCACTTTAGGCTTTATTTTATTATTTCTTTTATTCCATTTTCCCTCTTTATTAAACCCTCAAACCTTAATCACTCACCAAAAAAAGAGGAAAAAAATTGTAAGACATTCTTATAAGTGTTTGTCCAATGAAGTAACTCAACTCTTATTTTTTTTCAAAGCAACTCTCGGTTGTACATCGTGAGTGATTTCTATTCAGCACGAGCATTTCTTTTGTGTGACAACACAGCCTGTGTTCACAATTAAACAGTATAAGTGGAGATCTTTGCAGGATATTTCAACACATTCTCATCCCAGGGAGTCAGATGCCACGGGTCTGTCAGATGCTGCCAGGATCTCCAGATTACACACAAGGTGTCCTTTGGCGGCTGTGCCTTGATGCGCCAGCCGTGGCAATATTGTACGCCTAGAGATAATGGTCCTCTTTGAAAGCGATACAAAATATGCATTAGGAGCCCAGAGCGGTGATGATGGAGTAACCCAGACGTGTGTAAGCCAGCAGACTGTTGTTCACTTTGTTTTGCTTGGCCTTCTTTTGCTTTTTACTTTCACTTTTGCTCGATGGTTCAGTTTGGGACTGAAAAGTACCGGGTGCATCGGGCACTGCAGCCAAATGCCGTCTTGTGCTTAACGTATGACACCGGCAGTATTTAATGGCCTACAGAACTTCTGGATTCCCGAGTGCTTACAATGTTGCAGCCATGAAGAGAGACGTATTCACAGGTGGAGGGTGTGTATGGAGGACCACAAGAGCCACGCGCATCGAAATAAAAATTTCTGTGCTTTAATAATGAATTGTAGAATAAATTCTGCAATTGTAAATTCATTTTTGAATTCCAATTTAATAAACTGCATTTCAAAATCCTTTTTCCAATTGCATTTCAAAATCCTTTTTCCAATTGCACTTTAATAAACTGCATTTTAAAATCCTTTTTTCAGTTGCACTTTAATAAACTGCAGTTCAAAATCCTTTTTCCACTTGCAATTTAATAAACTGCAGTTCAAAATCCTTTTTCCACCTGCAATTTAATAAACTGCAGTTCTAAATCCTTTTTCCACTTGCAATTTAATAAACTGCAGTTCAAAATCCTTTTTCCACCTGCAATTTAATAAACTGCAGTTCAAAATCCTTTTTCCACTTGCACTTTAATAAACTGCAGTTCAAAATCCTTTTTCCACCTGCAATTTAATAAACTGCAGTTCAAAATCCTTTTTCCACTTGCAATTTAATAAACTGCAGTTCAAAATCCCTTTTCCACCTGCAATTTAATAAACTGCAGTTCAAAATCCATTTCCCTTTCCTGTTCGCTCCGGGATTAGCTGCTGGATTAGCTGCTGGATTAGCTGCTGGATTAGCTCTTCGATTAACAACTTGCTGGAGGCTATTCAAATTAGCCACACCGTGGGATGTAAGGAGCTCTCTGATTGGTTGGTCAGACACAGGCTGTCTGCCAGCCTGGATTTTTCTAGCTCATAGCTTCGCCCTGCTAAGAAGCGTGTGTGCTTGTACAAAGGCCGTTCAGCCTCGGGATTTACACTCGGCTCGACACGGATATGTGAAGAATGAAGGGACCCTGCAGCGAAACGGAGAGCGCAACCTCTGACTGAGTGCCTGTCTACACAGTCTGACCACCTGTTGAAGGTAAGGTGCTAACATGGCTAACGCTAGCATCACCGCACGTAGCCCCGTTATTTTAAGGACATCTTAGTTTATGAAAGTTTTACGTCGCAGCTGTACGAGCTAGCTACGTGTTTTGTAAGCTGCTGTGCTCTTCACAAATAAAGCTGGAAGCAGCTCAGACTGTTAGAACCAGCACTGAGCCCTGTTACATTTATACAGTGTTAGAGCAATGGCTGCAACCTACAGCCTTTAAACTAGCGATTAAAATGCTGACAGTAAACTCGTCAGTCCAGATGTTACCACATTACTTTGTGATACTTAAAACAACTGAGACAGGCTGATTAAAATAACAGCTGTCAGTTCTCTCATTCCTTATATCAAGACTGGAGATCACACTACTGATTTCAGTTCATTTAATATGTGAGTGCACAGATTCATTCTCAACTGGACATAAATGATGATCAAAGGTTGTATATATGATGAATTCATCAAATCCCAGCCTCTAACACAGTGCGCTGAATCTTAGCTTTGAATGTCCAGTATATTCTAATCAGTGCAATGTAAGCATTCACTGAACCTACAGTATCTACACCTGTGTGGCAAATGTGTGGTAAAGATACAGATAATGAAATTTAATTATTAATACAATATACATCATGAAAAATGAAAGCTGAAATTGATTCAGTTTAGTACTTTTCTCTCTATGCTCTGTGATTATAAAGGCCTTAAATTCTGTGATATATACTGTAAATGATTTTCACAGAGGTCTTAAAGTACTTAAATCACTGCTGATAGTCTGGTTGTTTATATTTTCACATGTTTTTGTGTCTGTAGGGCTGTTTGATGACGATTTGGACTCCTCTGGGAGATGAGGACACACCCACATCTGTTCCATACTGCAGCCATGGATGGTGTTACAGCTCCGAGTCAGCTTTGGGCCATCAGACGCACACACTGGAAAACCAGCACCTGGACTTCATGCAGGAGAGATGGCCTCAGTGATGTAGGTTCATAAGTGAGTTCAAACATTTCTGGCCTCTTATCACTTAGATTCCTTAATCTTAAAAGTGGATGCATTTAAAGCAGGAACTGCACACCTAGCTGTCAAAAGTTTGGCAGCATGAGTAAAGTTTTGTAGGGTCCTTGTTAAAAATTCCACAAGCACCACATTTGTCATATATAGTTCATTTTCAGGGCTCGCAAAATCGCTAGCCCGACGTCCCGGGGCTAGCGATTTTTCCAGTCGGGCTACCAGAATCTATCCCTGCCCTGCCCGTCGGGCTATCATAGGAAGGAAAAATATATGTCAATGCTTTTGCATTCTTTCGGAAATGTAGCTGGGTAAATATGTCATTGGCATCGGTGAACCACTGTCAATATGTGACTAGGGCTGCTCAATTAATCGAATTTTAATCTAAATTACGATCTGGGCTTTCAACGATCATTAAAAATGACTGAGCCGATTATTAGCACCTCCCTCGTGCTTTACTCTCGCGCTGCTCCGTGTGGCAAATCGAGCGCACCTCTCTGCGTTTCGAACACGCCTCACAACAATTAAGAGGAGCTAACAGAGCGAAGCTCGGAAAGCTAAGCAGAAGTTATTTGGAGAGGAGAGTGACTGCCGTTGGTTGAAAAGAGGTTAAAAAAAAAACCCTTCAGTGGTGTGGAAACATTATGGGTTCGCGGAGTCAGACGTGGATCAAGTAGACATAGTGTGTAAACTTTGGTGTTGTAGCTGCACCACAGAGCGACATGGCAAAGTTCACTAAACATAGATGTTTACATTTTATTTTTTATATTGCAAACATTTGCACTGTTATCAGTATTTGCACACTATTTTATACTATTTTTGACAATCTTTAAAGCCATTATTCAATACATTGTTATTGTTAAATAAATATCATCAAATAATCGAGATCTCAATTTCAGTGAAAATAATCGTGATTATCATTTTTGCCATAATCGAGCAGCCCTATATGTGACATATTGAAATCGCATTTGAATTTGCGCTTGTTTTTTGCTTTCACTTTGCAATCGCGCGAACTGCGTATAGAGAGCGACAGTACTGATTGGTGAGTGACGATAATTTGCGCACCAATTCCTCTGACATCGTCTTATCAATCGTTAGTTTGCTATCAAACATGACAAGTGAAATCTCCCGCAGGAAGCTTAAACATGTGAGAGGTTGATCGCGCAGAGAATCGCTGAGCGTTATGTGAGTGCGTGTGTAAAGGCAGCAGGATATATATTTTAGTTCTGCTGAGCCAAATAAGACCAGTCAGGGTGAAGAAGTGACAGCCAAAGAAAAGCTTACCACAAAACGGAAAAGTTATGACAAATCAGACTATAAGGCAAAAAGAAAGTGCAGCTTTATGGTTTCATGGACAAAAGAATTTCTGTGGCTGGAATATGACAAGCTAAATAACCAGGGGTGCACATAAGTGGTCCGCAGGTGCGCATTCGCTGTCAAAATAAAATACGCGCACAAGATAAGAAGTTGCAACGCGTGTTTGCGTCCATAAGATTTTCTGGAGGAGGACAGACATTTGTTTAGAACTCTTAAAGATGTCGAAGAAGCTCCTTTAAGCAATTACTTTGGTGTTCCTCCACCTCCAAAGAAATGTCAGATGGAGTCCGAACCACAAAAGAAGCGCGTATTCTAGGAAAAGTGGTTGCAGGAGGTGAGCTGGCTTTAAACAAATGATGAACAGAGATTTGGTGCAGAATGTGCCGTGAAAATCCCACTCTAGCAGACAAAAACACTGCCTTTTATATGGACGCAAACGCGCGTTGCAACTTCTTATCTGGTGCGCGTCTTTTATTTTGACAGCGAATGCGCACATGCGGACCACTTATGTGCACCCGTGTAAATAACATAATGTTCTGCCGGGTGTGTTGTTGGTTTCCCTCGATTTCTGAGTCGACAAGTGCCTTTGTTACTGGGACCAGTAATTTTAAGAAAGGCCCCCATTAGAGCCCATGAGAAATGCAAGAAATTGATTATTGCTCAGTCTGCAAATAACATACTAAAAATCAACCTGAAAAATCTGTTAAGAACAGCCTACTATGTTGCAAAGAGTGAACTACCACTGGCAAAATTTAGCAGTCTTTGCAAACTTCAAAAAGCAAATGGCCTAGATCTTGGTTCCACTTGCCTCTTACCCGTGACTCCAGTGGAAATTTCAAATTCAGGATCTGACACAGACTGATTCCTGTTGTACAGTTCTTACAAGTTCATAGAAATTTCTGTTCAATTACAACCAAGTATTTGAGTTGATGATTGTAATTTTTATACAATATTGTAATTTGTGTTTCAACAATTTTTTGATTAATGTTTTTTTTCCGTTACGGAAACAAAACAGGAAACAAACCATAAAAAAAATTGCTCCCTTATTTATTCGGGCTACTTAAATTTATTTTGGGCTACCAAAAACTGAAGAGTCCCTGCCCGAAGGGCTACCAGGGATTTTGAAATTTTGCGAGCCCTGATTTTGTACAGGACATTTTTGAAATTATAAACTATATATTCTAGTTATCCACTTGTCAGTAATTTTTGAGTAAATGGATGGCACTGATAAATCAGTGGTGATTCACCTGCAAATGTTTTTAACAAACTTTGTTTTTTGTAGAATTCATCAGCAGCTGTGAAGAGATGCATTTGAATATCTTCTGGTTCCACTTTTCCTAACCTGGAAGCTGAGGATGGCTGATTTCTGACAAGGACACACACCTCAGCGCTTATCATGGGTGTTACATCCTCCGTGCAGCAATTCCAGAGAAAACGAGAGAGCAACGACCACTCATTAAGACCAGACAGAAATCTGTCCCTTTTTGGCAGCTGTGGAAACTTCCAATAAGAAAGTTTGCATTCTTAGAACAATGCTGGGTCGTGTGTGATGTGTCATCATATGAGGATATTACATTTTGACTTAATTCTGCTCAATT
Source organism: Pelmatolapia mariae (assembly GCF_036321145.2). Classification (NCBI taxonomy): domain Eukaryota; kingdom Metazoa; phylum Chordata; class Actinopteri; order Cichliformes; family Cichlidae; genus Pelmatolapia; species Pelmatolapia mariae. The sequence continues at coordinate 1,959,491 of NC_086240.1, read as the reverse complement.
AAGTGTTTTGATCGTTGATCCAGTATAGCAGCTTTGTGTTGTGCAGCAAGTTAAAACCCATTGTCCTCACGAGCACAGCATCTAACAACTCTCCTTAAAAAAACCGAATGACTTTAACTGGACACAATGGTTTCCAGTGGGAGATACATTCATCACTCATCCGTGACACTGGAGAAGTCACCTGGATGAGTGATAAAACAATTTTCCATGGAAAATCCAGAGGAACTAAACTTTGTTGTTGTTTCTCTGGGCTCAATTTCAGCCTCAGGAGCATCTCTCAGAAGAAAACATTTTGCCAATAATCAGATAAAAAGATTGTTGAACCAGGTGGTATTCTCTGGAGTTTAAGACCAAAACTGAACTCAGTGAATTGACATTAGACTGGAATTCATAAGATAAATCGAAATACTGCTGAAGCTGATATATATATATATATATATATATAATATATATATGTGTGTGTGTGTGTGTGTGTGTGTGTTTTTTCTCCAATTCACCAGGTCTGTAAAGTTCAGTATGACTGTGGTACATGATACAAAAGAATAAATACAGAAGAATAAAAACTTTATGTGAATAACTTTACTCTTCTTAAAAATAACTCATAAAACAAGTAAAAGTACAAATGTGTACAAGTTAGAGACTTCCTCAGTAAGTTTACACTCTTTTGGAGTGATTTTAATTATGTGTTAAAGAAGAAAGAGATTAGGAGGTGAGGTAGAGGATGCAGAGTCCATCATCACTGAGGCCGTCTCTCCTGCATGAAGTCCAGGTGCTGCTTTTCCAGTGTGTGCGTCTGATGGCCTAAAGCTGACTCGGAGCTGTAACACCATCCATAGCTGCAGTATGGAACAGATGTGGGTGTGTCCTCATCTCCCAGAGGAGTCCAAATCGTCATCAAACAGCCCTACAGACACAAAAACATGTGAAAATATAAACAACCAGACTATCAGCAGTGATTTAAGTACTTTAAGACCTCTGTGAAAATCATTTACAGTATATATCACAGAATTTAAGGCCTTTATAATCACAGAGCATAGAGAGAAAAGTACTAAACTGAATCAATTTCAGCTTTCATTTTTCATGATGTATATTGTATTAATAATTAAATTTCATTATCTGTATCTTTACCACACATTTGCCACACAGGTGTAGATACTGTAGGTTCAGTGAATGCTTACATTGCACTGATTAGAATATACTGGACATTCAAAGCTAAGATTCAGCGCACTGTGTTAGAGGCTGGGATTTGATGAATTCATCATATATACAACCTTTGATCATCATTTATGTCCAGTTGAGAATGAATCTGTGCACTCACATATTAAATGAACTGAAATCAGTAGTGTGATCTCCAGTCTTGATATAAGGAATGAGAGAACTGACAGCTGTTATTTTAATCAGCCTGTCTCAGTTGTTTTAAGTATCACAAAGTAATGTGGTAACATCTGGACTGACGAGTTTACTGTCAGCATTTTAATCGCTAGTTTAAAGGCTGTAGGTTGCAGCCATTGCTCTAACACTGTATAAATGTAACAGGGCTCAGTGCTGGTTCTAACAGTCTGAGCTGCTTCCAGCTTTATTTGTGAAGAGCACAGCAGCTTACAAAACACGTAGCGAGCTCGTACAGCTGCGACGTAAAACTTTCATAAACTAAGATGTCCTTAAAATAACGGGGCTACGTGCGGTGATGCTAGCGTTAGCCATGTTAGCACCTTACCTTCAACAGGTGGTCAGACTGTGTAGACAGGCACTCAGTCAGAGGTTGCGCTCTCCGTTTCGCTGCAGGGTCCCTTCATTCTTCACATATCCGTGTCGAGCCGAGTGTAAATCCCGAGGCTGAACGGCCTTTGTACAAGCACACACGCTTCTTAGCAGGGCGAAGCTATGAGCTAGAAAAATCCAGGCTGGCAGACAGCCTGTGTCTGACCAACCAATCAGAGAGCTCCTTACATCCCACGGTGTGGCTAATTTGAATAGCCTCCAGCAAGTTGTTAATCGAAGAGCTAATCCAGCAGCTAATCCAGCAGCTAATCCAGCAGCTAATCCCGGAGCGAACAGGAAAGGGAAATGGATTTTGAACTGCAGTTTATTAAATTGCAGGTGGAAAAGGGATTTTGAACTGCAGTTTATTAAATTGCAAGTGGAAAAAGGATTTTGAACTGCAGTTTATTAAATTGCAGGTGGAAAAAGGATTTTGAACTGCAGTTTATTAAAGTGCAAGTGGAAAAAGGATTTTGAACTGCAGTTTATTAAATTGCAGGTGGAAAAAGGATTTTGAACTGCAGTTTATTAAATTGCAAGTGGAAAAAGGATTTAGAACTGCAGTTTATTAAATTGCAGGTGGAAAAAGGATTTTGAACTGCAGTTTATTAAATTGCAAGTGGAAAAAGGATTTTGAACTGCAGTTTATTAAAGTGCAACTGAAAAAAGGATTTTAAAATGCAGTTTATTAAAGTGCAATTGGAAAAAGGATTTTGAAATGCAATTGGAAAAAGGATTTTGAAATGCAGTTTATTAAATTGGAATTCAAAAATGAATTTACAATTGCAGAATTTATTCTACAATTCATTATTAAAGCACAGAAATTTTTATTTCGATGCGCGTGGCTCTTGTGGTCCTCCATAGGTGTGAAGGTGGTTTAAATCACACGTATGATGCTTGAAGGTGAAAGTGTTTTCATGCACGCCCTTCAGTTTTCTAGCACTTACCTGACAGATGTGGATGTGAGAACTACGTTATCCAACAGAGCTGGATCAAACAGTAGCTGTTGATAAGTATGCCAGCTCTCTTCTAGTCATGTGATGCTGGACTGTGGCGAGCTGTGAGTGAACGTCATGAGTACTTTTAAGCAGTTTCCTCTACTAAACCAATAATGGAGGCAGCAGCTGTATCAGAATCTGAATATTTTATTCATCCCTAAGGAAATAATGTTAAAGGTATTTTTGTGGCGCATGCAGGGATCAACCCCACAGCCTTGGGGTCATCAGCACCGTGTGCTAACCAGCTGAGGTGACCCACCGACACATAGACTGGTTAACATTTTGATTTATCTGTGGGATCACTATTTTTAGTTGTTAGGCAGTTTTTATTCTTGTTGTCCGTTATGGGTTGGTCTGGTTTTGGTAACAAAATAGATATTTGGAGAAAAATTGCAGTTTAGGTTGTGCCAATGACTGAGGTAAAAAATCTCCATTATTTTTAGGTGATGGTTAAATTACCGACACCTGTAAAGAACACCTTGTTTTGATAAAGCCTCAGTAATACAGGCCTAGAGACCATTTGGCAACATGAAGTCTTTAGAAATGTGCATGCCCCAACTAGCTGAAAACTAGTTTATTACTTTAGGGTCTTTACCTTACACTTTAAAGCAAACTGAGGCTGTTGGTGTGATTTGGTGCTATATAAATAAAACTGAATTGAATGGTTTGTGGAGGTTGCAAAGTGTTTCTGGGTAAAACGGGTAGTAAAACCTTGTGACAGTGTTGTTTGCAAACACTTGCTAACTAACTGCCAAGCTGCAGTAAAACCTGAAAAAGTGTGATACAAACCAGAAACAGAGACAGTTCAGCTTCCAAGTAAAAGTTGTGTCTGATTGCTGAAACTGTTACGTGAAAGCAAATGGTTCCTGGTTTGATTTGCACTCTACAGTTTCTCTGTGAGTATTTGGAGACAAAATGCAGACTTGGGGTGAATGTAGCAATCTGCAAGAAGGTTTTTGGTGCATCTGTATATTTGTTCATGACTAATATCACCTTAGCTAGAGCAAGCCACCACACATCAACCGGTCAGAAAATACACAGTTTTTTTCCGTTGGTTACCAAGGAGTCCTTGGCTAGTCTCCAGGTTACGGGGGATTAACCAAGACTATGGAGGAGAAGCTTACCACCCCACAGAATGAAGTGGCATCATTCAACATGTTTGCACTTACACAATCAGCGTATAGTTTGGAGACATCAGCAGCTAGCTTATCATTAGTCTCCTTAGCTTGATGCCATGTGATTAATGGCTTTTGCGTCTATTTTTGAGAAGTGTCTACATAATAGACACTTTGCATTACTGGGGAGTGCACTGTAATTACCTACTGAGTTTACTGGGTTTGACTGGAACACTGGTGCTGGTGAAGCAGTACTTTGTAGAATTACAGTAGCTCGAGTGTTTAGACCACTTTGCAACCCACTCTTATTCACAGTGTTGGGAAGGTTACTTTTAAAATGTATTCCATTACAGAATACTGAATACATGCCCCAAAATGTATTTTGTAACGTATTCCGTTACGTTACTCAATGACAGTAACGTATTCTGAATACTTTGGATTACTTAATATATTATCATGCTTTTTACAACTACGTGAATGTACTGCTGTGATTTATTACTGTTACTGAAGGTCCGCGGCTCCGAACCGTAGTAAAGGGACCTCTGGCTAATACAGCGGGTTCCTTGTCGGGCTCGTAGCTGAAAACTAGCTTTACTTTGTTGTCTGGGTCAACTTTGCTAGCGAGAGACAGAGAGAGGCGTTGAAAGGCTGCTCCAACCGAACTTATTTTTTCCGGATGAAAACACGAACACAGTGTACAGTTGAGTCTTAATAGCTTACTTACAAATGGGCTCGTCAGGCACTCTTCTTGGCTGCGGTGGTTATTATTATATTTACATGCTTCCAGCTCCCGTTTTTGCTCCGTGCCAGCTCGGACTTTTCCTTTCTCTCCCTCCCTCGCTCACAGACACATAACGTGTATGGCAGTCCATTCTCCCTGCAGCACGGACTACACTGCCCATGAGGCTACATTCTTTAGGGCTATGCCTGTAGCATTCTGCCTTTTAGCTTAGCACAACAACAACAAAAAAGCGCTCTCTCACCCAGGAAACACGCAGAGAGAGAGCGCGTCACCCTGTAACCATGGCAACCGTAACGCTGCCGCCTGGAACAACAGAGCGTAGCTGTCAAACAAACCCAAACAGTCCTGACCCGCGACAATATGAAACAGGAAAGTACCGCCGTGTAATCCATTTATTTCACCAAAGTAACTGTATTCTGAATACCACCTTTTTAAACGGTAACTGTAACGGAATACAGATACTCATATTTTGTATTCTAAATACGTAACGGCGGTACATGTATTCCGTTACTCCCCAACACTGCTTATTCACCACTCACAGGCGGCTTGGGGTCAGGAAGTGGAGCAGGTCATCCACTGATTTGAAGGTTGGTGGTTCAATGGCTAGATGCTTTACTCTGCATGCTAAAGTGTTCTTGGGCAAGACACTGAATCCTGAGTTGCTCCTGATGATTCATTGGTGTTGGTGTGAATGAGGTGTGTTGTATGAAGTTATCTGAGTAGAAAAGCACAATATAGTAACCAGTTCAATTAACTTTTGTTTATATAGCACCAGATCACAACTGCAGCTGCCTCAAAGCCAGTCTATTCAGCATTCTTTACAAAGTACAACCAGTACATGTATTCAGTTAGCAGTATCCTGAAGTTAAAAGCTTTTCAGCTGTATGGGGACAGATTTGTGACAGCAGACTGTCACTTCACGCCCAGTTCTTGGCTTTTTTGACACGTATCCTTATAGGCTTGGAAATCCGCAGTCAAGCCGAGTATTTTGGTGGGTCCTCAGCATCAGTATGAATGCAAATATTTTTGTGCCAGAATCTCTGAATTGTGCAACAGATCAGATAAAACACAGGAGAAATCTCAAATGCAAAAGCCACCTTTCATTATTCTTTAACCTTCAGGGAAAGCTGCGTGATTTTTAAGGAGATTGTTGTGCAAAGGCTGAGGAAAGTATCGGTGTTACCCTATATTTTCATCTGTGATCCTGCAAATGCATGTAGGAGGCAGTGCTCTGTGAGAGAAAGAATCCGCTCTTCAGTGTAAACAGTTGAAATTCAGAGAACAAAGTTGTGTGTGCGTTATCTGTCTAGACTTATCCGGGCTGGTGGAACAGAGCCAGGTGACTGGATGTGAGAGATCAAAGTTCTTGTCAGGCGTGCTCAGAATGGAAGCCGAAGCTGGTAGTTACCGAGACTCAGGATTTGCGTCCATCATTGTAAGCCTCGGCTGCCTTTGTTCTTCATAGACCTCTGTAAACACAGCCATTTTGCTATTTCAGCGTGTAACATTCCCATTTGATTCATATCCGCAGCATATTGTTTCATCTGTGATGTCTTTCCCGCCTGTGGAACTAAGAGGACAAAGCTTAAGAAGAGCTTGTTCTGGATAATCAAATCCTTATCTTTGAAGAGGAAATATGCTGCTGTCTTAAAGGACATGGTGCAAAGGACAAGCAAGGAAGCTTATCTTTTATTTCCCCTGCCTCTACAGTATCGCACTGGCTTTTTTTGGGTTGTTGTTGTTTCAGCCCCTTCCAGTTTTGGTTATTATAGATAACTTCTGTCCATTTTTTCATCTCTTGCTTAAGATGGGAGCGAGTTAGAAGCACCTGACTGAGCGCCAGCATCACAGCAAGGCTTTACTTTGCCCATCGCTCCCTTTCTCGCTCTTTTTGTCCACCATCGGGCCTCATTCTTTCTCTCTCTCGCACTCTTTTCTCTCGGTATTAAAGCGAAGCAGCCATTCTGTTCCAACCTGCTGTCCGCATGACAGAGCATGGGAGAGATGATGGAAAAGCACTTTGCCCAGGCTCCCGTATTTGAAAGCCTCTTTGAGGAGAGGGAACGGTCTCCAAAAAACTGTGATCCTTCTATAAGGTGTAGGAGAGAAACTGCCAGCAGAATCAGAAGAAATCAGAACAGAAGAAAGCATTGAGCGCCTAAAAAACCGGCGTGTGAATTTAAAGCACCTTTTCTTGAGGCGATTCTACTCTCAAGGTGCATGAAAAAGGGAGGCCAACAAACTATACGCATTAATTCTACTCTGCTAGGCTCGGGGAATCCAAGCCGACTGTGTGGGATGAAGAAAATAGAGGAAGGAGGAGGGGGGGAATGAAAACACTCCGCACCCTGCCTGACTAAATGATGGTGTTAGGATTATTGGGGACCACCAGTTCAGTGAAGCAGAAAATGGGAATATGCTTGCGAGGGCACACCAGTTTACTTGAGCAGGAACCGCAGGCTCCCCGAGAGACAGACGGGGCAACCTCAGCAAAACATTCAGCTGAATAAACTGTGCCATACACTGAAGGCTCTAATTGTAACTAATTGGAAATTATCGCGAGCATAAATGCATTTCAGCACCTTATTGAATACCGCATTCACGACACTCTGAAACAACTTTAAACAGGCGCGGTTCGGGGGGGGGGGAATCACACACATTAATGTGGCAGTAATGGATTTTTTTGACCACTTTTGTATACATGCAGTGTTGCAATGCAGGTTCGCTTTTCTTATATTTCCTAAAGAGCACGAGGGATCTAATTAGCCTGGCGTATACAACAAAGGATGCCACATTCATTCAGTTATTCGCCCTCTCTGTCATAGTTTGAAAAGGCTAGAAAAGAATGACGATCAGGAACTTTTAGGGACTGTCTGAGAATTATTCACGGCTCAACCTTATCTCAAATTATTTACAAAAAGCCTGAATTTCTATTTTCTTTGGACTTTCAGTACTAATCAGTTCATATTAATAATATAAAAAAATCTTTATTTTAATTTCCATTAGGTTGCACTAATTAGTGGCTAATCTTCGAGGCTAATAAATAGGTTCAATATAAATATAAATGAACCTAAATTGATAATGACTAATGCATCGACACATGTAAAGCTATAAATTATTTCCTTTTGCAGTTAGTAAATTACACAATTGCAACGTTATTGTCTTCTTCTTACTATAATGATCGCAGTGTAGAAAGTTTCCAGAAGCAGAACCCCGACAGAAATTCGCATAGTAAGAAATTAGAATAAAAAATATAGCATACATAAATAAGCAGTGAAATATACTCATTAATGAGATGCAGCAGCCAAATGTCTATTGCACAGTTCTTATTTAGTGTTTGAATTGTGCAAACACGACTGCTTAGTATGTTTGTACATGTGTCTGTATGTATCCTAACTCCTCCTGAACGTGTGGGGTTTTTCCCTTTATGTTCGATGTTGGGTAAGTACCTTAAGATAATTTAATGATCACCAAAATTAACACATATTGTACATATTTGACCTTTTTTTTTAACAAATGCCTGTTCTTTCTTAGCTTTGCTCTTCCTAACATTAGTACAGTCCCTCACCGAGCCACGGTGTCATGGGAATAGTTAAGCAGTGCAGTTTCAGATAAAGCTCAAAATGAAAAAGTGTAATATATCAAATGCAAAGTAAAACTTAAGATTCAGTTTGTGCTCATGCATGTATGAGTTTTGTTGTCAGACACAGTGCTGCTTACGGGAATCAAAACGTGTTGCTTATTAGAGAGGATTTTATATTGCAGTTTGGAGGTGCGCTTGAGGCTGAAGCTGTGCCTTGGCTGTACCTGTCTACCACAGATTTGATAAAAGATATCGTCTCCTTCCCCAATCATCTCATTGGATGAGTGCACTTTGAAGCAGCTGACCACATTGGGACAAAAAAGTGAGCTACTAATTTCTCTGCTAATATCAGGAAGCCTAGTTAGCATGCTGCATCCACTGACTGGACACAGTGCACATGTCTATATCTCTTCATTTACCTTCTTAGACAAGCTGTTAGCACAAATAATGCAGAGCAACCCACATTATTTGAGCACTAACTGCATTAAAAAGGATTCGAGAGCACCAACATGATCAAGCTTTCCAGGTCAGCAGAGGTTAAGCCTGGCAGACTGCTGCACCTGTCGACTGATTCAGGGTCTTTTCAGGGTTTAGCAGGTGAGTTAGAGAACGATTTAGTCTGTATGCAGTCTTATTGAGGGGGCTAGAAGCCAAACCTGTATTTTTGCACAATGCTGCGCTTCAAAAACACAGCTAACACTTTTGTTTCTTCTGCTTTAGGTTGAGCATTTGAACATGAGTCTTGACATTTTTTGCCAAGTGACTATAAGAGGAACTGTTTTTGCACTTTGTGTTAGCTTAGTTTTTCAGCCCCAGAAGTCGTCGTTTGAAATGAACACTGTTCGTTTTTAACGGGCATGTCATGAGTGGGCTGTTTTAACCCAAACTCTAACACTGCCAAGCAAACAGCTCGGAAATGCAGCAAAGCAAAATTACATGTGAAAACGAAGCTTCTATGGGACATCAGCTGTCAAGCCTCCTTACGTGAACTTTGCGGCTCTCTTTGAAACACGAGCGTCGCTTTTGGCGATCAATATTGCTGCAGCCAGCGCGTCACAGCACTAACGCCAAAGGACACATTGTGCGTATCTCAGAGACGCCAAAGGCTTTGACAAAATGGCAGCATTTGACACGATGGGAATGAGAGCGGGTTGCATGTGTTTAGTCCTCAGCCTCCTGTCTGCCTGTGCCTGCAGGCTATCGTGGCTCATCCAAACAACAGCGAGGTAGAGGAGCCAACTTTTTTTCTTCCTTTGCATCACCTTCAAAATCCTGCCTGACAACCCCCTCAGCACCGCTCCTCCTGCCTCAAAGAGCCTTGTGCAATTACTAATTCTCACATGACTCCATTCAGCAGTGTTCATACATGTTGTTTAGGTAAAAAAATAATCTTATAGCAGGGCAAGATCTTGGCTCTTGCACTGTATCCACTTTGAGAAAACTTACAGGACCGATTTCAGCAGCTTGTGGCTAGAGGGCATTTTAAATAATGCAGGCCTGTTGATGGAAAGCTTGTTTAGGGCATTTTTACATTTAACAAATATTGCAAAGCATCCACATCTCCAGGAAAAGCACATCATTCCCAGTTTTCATTAGCAGATTAGGCCCAATTTCAAAACTGGCTGTTAATCACTTCTCTAAGTCATCAAACATGGTGCTTGCTTAATTGTTTTATTTGTTTTAATTGTTTCATTGTCTTTTAATTGCTTTAAACCATTTTTAATTGGTTCATTCGCAAATTGTTCTAATCGATAGTTTATCCCAATGTCTGCTGTGCTTAAATGTGCAATATAATAAAGGACTCGAGTTAATATGCAGCAAAAGGCCACCAAGCCACCAAGATCAGGAAAAAGCAGAAAATCCATTTGAGCTACTTGACACTTTGGCACTTACGTAATTATTAAAACATTATCTGAACTGTATGATTATTTTACAAGCTGAATGCTAAAAGTTGAGCAATGTGCCCCAGGCAAAGACTTCATGCTACCCAGTTCTTTAAAAGTTATAAAGTCATTTTTAGTGTAATCTTTTTGCATTTAATTCATGAGAACCACAGATTCCATTTGTTTTATCTCCCCTGTAAGTCAAACTTCCAGCTGATCACGGCAGCATCTGTAGATCCAGGTCTGATAAAGAAGTCACAGCAGCCTGCTTAACATATGTTAACTCATGGTTACATGATCCGAGATGATCCAGCCGCCGAGGTGAGCCAACAACATCGTCAAACCAGGAAGAGTCGCACCTTCGGGCGCAGAGGCTCGCATTCAATTGCCACTTCCTCTGTAGTTCCATCCCCGATCAGCTTTAATAACTGGCAAAGTGTGAGTTTTGAAGTGCCAAGGCTCAGGTGAGCTGATCCTGGACCAGTGCTCGCGGCGGTGGCTCTCTAATGAGGCGCGGTGGGAAGTGAGTGATGAGGAGTTTCCATGGTGAAGGGCCCCGCTGAGGTTACAGAAGCAACAAACGGTTGGTAATCAAGAAGTACAGCCAGAGGCGGTGTCATGCTCACTGGATTGCTCAATCTCCTCACATTATCTTCTCATAACGCAGCTCCACCTCTCTGCTCAGACGCTGCTTTGCAACACACGAGGGAGCCGTGGAAAACAGGCTTAGGGAGTCGCTGCCTTGTCAACTCTTTTCTTTAAAAAATCAACGTGTCTGCAGCGTTCACAAGGAACAAATAGTCTGTTTAGTTTTGATAGTGTTAGTGTGAAATGTTATCAGATTTTCTTTTTATTACTCATAATTACAAACACCCACATTTTTCGATAAAGGGTGCAGCTCTTCTTATGGCATGAACTTTTTTTTTTTTTACCAACCTGCAGCTTAAATATCAGCGATAGAGAACATGTTTTTTTTTTTTTAACTTTTTCATGTTTCTGTTTTCAAAAGTCCTAGAATAACATGCAAAAACATATTTCATCCATCTTTGTTTACTTTCTGTGAATATTTCACTTGAACATGTGGAAGCATGTCCTTTCGTTGAGTTATTGTGGTTTAACAATGCAAATAGGTTAATGCTCACTTTAGCACTCCTAAATTATTAAGCCTCTCATAATATTAATAAAAATCTGCTGATCGATTGCGGTCCACGTGGCATTATCGCCTCACGCCAAAGAAAGAAAAGTCACCGAACAATGATTTGTGCATCATAAACTGTTCAATAAACCACATTTTTAAGTTTGAGAGATATTTACAGACAGTGAAGTTAAGATAAACCCTGGAAATATAAGAAAGTCCTCTTGTTCTCGATTTCATCATTACTTTGGTGTTTTTGGCTTGAGTCGTTGGTCTCACCACTTTCATATATTTTCTGGTGGCATGCCAAATGATTCTGATAAAACACACTGTGAAGCCTACCAGCTAAGAAAGGCAGATAAAAGATAAAGCTGAAAATGGGCTTGTGAATAAAGCCAACATTGAGCTGCTGGGAGCCAAATATTTCCTTCAGGAGTTGGTGGAGACCAAAACTGAGCAAAAGGAACAATTATACCCCACAGAACGATAGTTTCATAAGAAAATAATATATAAAGCTTGTGTTTATGATCTGCTGCTCTATAAACAGAGTATGAGGCCCAGCAAGGCGCTAACTACTTAACTAGTTTTTATAAGTTGGCATGATGTATCCACTGTTTTGAACAGAGTTATATTTGTTACAAGAGAAGTGAAAAGTCCTTTTTATGCCGTGTACGCCCACAGCAAAAATGAGTGCAGTATGCATATGTGGCTGACAGTTCCAACATATTCAATACGGGAACAGTGCCACAAAAAAAGAAAAACCCCGAGAAAGAAGAACCCATCTTTCCAGACATGCCTTTGAACTGTAGTCTCACCAAGAACTCAAATGGTCTGTCCATTCTTTTAAACCACAATCAATTGGTGCTGAAAAGCCTGGAAAGTGTTCAATGCGAAATGTATTTTTGTGTTATTTTTATTCAGCCGAGTCCTCTTGATCTCGGCTTCAAACCGCCACATTTCTCCTCGGGGAGCTTACAATGACTCACATTCAGGCCAGGAAACCAGGAGCGATTGAGCAGTTTCAATCACACGCATGAAGACTTTTTTAAAAGAAAAAAAACAAGATCAATCAATAGCTACCTCTTAAAGTTAACTCACAAAATTTACTTTAATCGAAGCCGTCAGTCAGCCCGAGACGCTAAGTAACCATCTCTGTTGCTCATCGGTGCTTGAATGCCAATGACCTGAAATCACCGACTTCAAACGAGCTGGAAGATAAACCTATAAAGCTAAAGACTGTCTTTGTGTGTCCTGAGAATGGCTCGTGCTCCACATTTCTCTGACCTAATTTTCCTTTTCACAGTCAATAACTAAACTGTGCTACTGCATCAAAATGAACAGATTTTAATTTAATGACTATGAGAGAGAAAAATCCTCCACTAGCTTAGTGCATCCACTGCAGGCAAAAGACCAGGGTCTACAGTTTTAGTCAGAGATCCAATAGCACCTGTGCTTTACGGGTTACAAAATGTAGGTAATATGTCCACAGAGGTATCGTGATTTCCCCAATGCTAAACAAAACGACACCATATGAAGATAGCTAACATTTTTGTAATTGGGTCACTAGGATATACTGGAGAAGCCAAAGGTTTCCCATTGGCTAATTAAAGCCACCACTAAAATCTCAGGACTTTACTGAAATAAGTGAGTAACCAGGCAAAATGCAAACTGGTAGAACTCCATTTGGAAAGCTAAAGTTGGTGGTAAAGGTCAGGGCAGGTTTGGGTATTGCATTACCCTGGAGTGCTTTAAATGCAGGCCACGTTGTACCAGACACAAATAATTGGATGTTGAGTTTACAATTTTATACACTTTTTATATATAAAAGAATCACGAAATACTGAAGACGACATGAAAAGACTAAGATTCCAAGAGATGTGAGAAATTGTTGTTTCTTTCGTCCATCATCAGAGATGTAACATTGCTACTATCCGTCAAAGATTTTGGTAAATTAACACTTGTGATGGCAAACAGGTTTTCTGTTTGATTGCTATCTTATTAGGAAGTAAGCTCTGGAAAGCAGTTAAAACTCAGCTCCAGAGCTTTCTGCTAGCACATGAAAGCACCGATCTGCAGACACGCAGGCAGAAACCAGCTGTCATTTTTCTTCTTTCATTCATTTTCCTAACGGACTTCGTCCAGGGCTTAATGCATTGTTTCTCTAATCCTCATAAGTGTGTTATGAAATCCAGCTTGAGCTCTTTTATTCTAGGTGTTGGAGTGTCCTGCACAAAAAATGGAGCCAAAAGCATACATCAAGTCCACCGTTTTTGAATTTCTCCCAGTGACGGATACGTCTTGGAAAACAGATGTGAGCTGGTAGCCAAAAACAGAATGGCTTCCCAGCACCGGGACCTATACATCATTGTAAATAATTCACAGAAGTAAAGCTAGCTTCCCGGGGCCAGTGTACACCCAAGCCAACATGTGCTCCATCTTGCTCACTGGGAAATTCCCCAGCGGCACAACATTGACCCAGGGCAGCCATCTTGGGGACATGTTCCAACAGGAGAACATTACTCCTCGCCCTACAAATGTAGTTTTTATTAGGTGCCAAAAGTGACAGGCAAATCGGATTTTCTACTTTACTTGTTCCTTATCTTGTGTAAATTTCAAAGTGTCACTTCACTGAAAAGTTTAGATTACTTTGGTGTCCACGTCACGGTAAATCCACTGTTTGGACAACATCTACAGTGGCTTGGAAAGAGTTGTAGCCTGAAAACACACTGAGATGGAACAAGTGGAACAAATGCTCTTTTCCCCATATGTGAAAAATCACATATTCGGCTAAAAAGCTGACGAGGAGGAATGATACGCGCAGTGTAAAAGTAACATTTTGCTTCACAAAATGAGCTTTGGATGAAAAACTCTGATACATGCATTTTCTTTAATTGTAACAATTCTGGATTCATGTTTCACAGTATTTTATCCCTACAGGGTCCAACTGTTATTACAGACACGGCCGCAACCAATCCGCTGGTTCACGGATGCGCCTCTACGGCCGAGCGGTAACATCTATCTCGCAAACCTCCAACCTGGAGGGAAAGGGTGTTGGGAAAGGCTTAAAAACACATTAATGTTGAATAAACAACAATATTAGATCGTTTGTCTTTAGGCTACAGAAAGCGAATACAGGCTCTGTTGCAAACCTGACTTCCAGACGATGTTTCAAACGTCCACAGGAGAAGAACCAGGAAGTTGTAGCTGCACTTTGGCTCCTCATTACTTTTGCATTACAGCTGTTGTTTCAAACTTTGAAAGATAATCATAAAAATACCTGAACCCCAGTCATATACCATGAAATTAATGTATTTAATTTTGTATTTTATACACTTTATTATTTAGATGATGACATATTTAATCGTTTTCTTGTGTTTTCCAGCGTTCTGTCATCTCATTTTACTGTGTGCTACCCCTCTATGGCATAAAATAGAGTATAAAATAGATCTATGCAATGGCAATGCAGAGAGAGAGAGTGAAAGACCACAGAGGAGTGACTGCATGTGAGCTGGCCCTTATTGGTAAGGCAAGACCTTTTTTTCCATTCGCATTACCGCGAGGAGAGAGGCGCCGCGGGGGACTGTTTTGGGGACACATCCTCAGCCGAGGAATCATTTTTAATTCAGGTGCCCTAACTTATTTTATCAGCTCTCAGGACTGCTGCTGAGTAAACACTTTTAAAATTGAAGGTGAGAAAGCCCCTCTGGTTTTGAACATAAAAAATGCATCAGCTGTGTGAATGTAGAACAGTATATCATTCCTGAAAACACTGCAGCGTCCATTTCAGCGCGCTACACCTCTCGCCATTTCTTGGATGCTGTAAACCTGCTTCAGTGCGCTTTGATAGCGCATCACGTTTAAGATTGGGAGCTTTTGCATGCATAAAAGAACGATACCGGTGCATTTTCTGCAAGCTTACGATGCTACCTGTTACCTGAAATAACAGGTGATCTGAGCCTTTTCACAGATATAACTGCTGGGCTCCTATTGATTTTTCAAATAGCTACCTGCGCTGTGGCCTTGAGCCGAAGCCCGCACGCTGTTTGAATGATGACACTCTTAATACATCAACACGCCCATCTCAGATGAGCTGATGCCAGCCTGCTCAGCCGTGTAATGGCACCTTTTGTGTTTTAGTCGAAACAGGCAGACTGATCTGTGACACGTGTAGGGGAAAGATGTCAAACAGTTCGGTGCTGAATCACAAAGACACACGTCTCTGTTTAATAAATGTGTTTGTGTGTTTGGCTGACGTCAGGGCGAGTCGGTGCGTGTGGGCGGATCAACCCGTCGCTGCCGCCTGATCGAAACCTGCAGCTCCTTCAGTCTGTCACCACAACTCGTTGTGCGATTCAAGTCGTCTGACACTGATCTAGTTATAATGTAGCCAGAAGCATCCAGTTTCTCAGGTTTGAGAATGTTTGATGCTTTGATACAGGAGGTTGATTATCACGAGTGCGGCCAAAGAAGCTGGGATTTATGGATATCATTTTAGACTTAAAAACCTTCATTGCCTCTCTCAAGTTGATTAACTGTACTCAAACTTCCCAGTGCTGACAATTAACCTTATGTCAGGCTACTTTCCTGAAATATCCGCGGCCCATAGTTAAATCGACCAGACCTGAGGCTTCCTGCCTCCTCTAGCTGGGCTCTAAGCTGACTTTCAGCTGACACATCAACGCACTGCTGATCCATGGCAGTGATAACTTTTGGCTGTTGTGACACGGGGGACCGAGATTGTTTTGTGTGCGTAGGTGTGAGGGCCAGTCGGTCATTGGAGCTGGGAGGATTTATCACCGCATGCCTGCTATTGATTTATACTGAAGCACTTGTCAAACCATCCCCCAGCCCTGCACCACCAAGCCTACAGCCTCAGTGTGCTTGATTTCTCTCTGAGTGGTATCAGCTCCAGAGGAGCAGCTAATCCCTCGTGCTAATAAACTGTAACCTTCCCTTGATGTAAAACATTGATTCCTCGGCAAAAGCATGTACAGATTGTGTACAGTTGCAGTAGTTTTTGCACTTATCTCTCTTCTTTTTTCAATACTAAAATAGGATTGTAGGATTGTCTCCAAGCTTCACAGCTACAGTAAATAAATAAAAAAGTGTTTTTATTTTTCACAGCAAGTCAAGTTGAACCTATTTGTAAAGCTCACTGTCACATACAGTGTCTCACTGCCTTCCCTGTTTTTGACTCAGCCGAAAAACATTTGTAATAAAACAGAAAATAACCTTAAAAACCCAAACACATAAATTTAAAACCGAACAGCTCAAGAGGAGGTCTGACAGTCAAGCAGACACTGCAAGAAAAATGACAAAACACCTACAAACATGCAGATCTCGTGTGTCAAAGCTGCACAGTTTCTCTTTTGTTATACTAGTAATATTTTAATATGACAAAATGTGCAAAAAGGCTGGTGCCAAACAGAATTTTTATATATATCATGATTTCACCAGCATTCATTTCAACTAAATAAGTCTGAGTTTACCTTTGTGGTGCTTTTTTAAATAGAATTGCTTTTTAAGTAACTAATAAAAGACATAAAACAGGTTGGGATTGTAATAATCTAATGTTAATGTGACTTAACATAGTATAAATGAAAACTGCATGAGTCACACCAGAGCTCGCATTTTGGGTTAACCTGCATTGCTTTGATATAGTGCATTACAAAAAAATCCTATTATTTAACTATGAAATCTACAGAAGCTTGTAAAAATGGACCCCGACAATATATATGTACTTGTGCACATACCCAAGCAATATATCATATAAAAACCTACTGACATTCATTGTCCTGTAATTCAGTTCAATTCATATTTATGGTTTGTTGATAATCTTTAAGGTAAATTCTTTTTGAAAATCACTGAAAAAAGAGAGAAAAGGGCTGTTTTTATAAGAAAGGTGATGCAAAATTGTAATTTTGCATCTGGATCCAAAATGAAGCCCAGTCCAAAGATACTGTAGTTCATAAAATGCTGTATATTAACAACGTGCAGATGCCATCAGTGGTCCAACATGTATCCTAGTGTCCTTGGTTCAAGTCTTGTTGGTTGGCATGGCATCTGTCTTGGCAACAGTTTCTACAGTCATCTGTAAAATGCAAACAGAAATAAGGGTCCAGAAAAGATATTGGTTAAATTACAAACAAAATCAGCCAAAAATAAAAAGAAAATCCATACCATAATGTTCCTCGTCTCTGGCTGAAGGACATTAAAAATGCTAAAATGCTGCCATGGTGTGCAGGTTTGACAGACTGAAGATTTTGTCCTTGAGGGTGTGGATTTGTCAGCTGATGCCATACTGAGGAAAAAGCACTTGTGGGAAAACTTTATTTAATTTCATCCATTTCCTACCAATATGCTGCATCACCAGAAACAATGCTCACTGGTGCTGTTGCCGTCAAATAATTAGCAACACCTGCCATTTGATTGCTTACACCTGTTGCTTGCCTAATGAGACAGTTGTACAGTGACAGTGCTGATTATGATTGTGTGGGCTCTCCGTCCACAGTGAGGCATTCTTCTCAATTCCATTGTGTCCAAGTCATTTAGTTAACCTGTCTCTTCTGCTAACTCTGACCCTGAAGTTAAATCTATCGATATTTTCATTTGTCATGCCCAATAAATGTGTCACATATTCAGAGGCTGAGTGGCTAGCTGTCTGTGACCCTTTCTGCTATCACGCAGAGGCCAGTGCATCTCATTTGTCCCGTCTGATAAAACCCTGTAAATGTTCTTATATATCAGTGAGGCCAGAGTGAGGACACGGTGGCTGCGGTGGAATAGATATTTTTACTTTGAAATGTTTGTTACTGAGTGAAGAGAAGAGTATAAAGCAGAAGATGATGGTCAGAATTTTACGTAGAAGAACATTAATCTGAATTTAACCCCCACTACATCATCTTTACCTCTAAGAAACTCTTAGACGCATTTCTTTAAGATGTTCTTTTTATACCCACACATTTACCTGTCAATTCAGCTTTCTTTTTAATACCACTTATTTTTTTCACAGTCCCTGTCCTACCTTTTTTTATTATTATTTTTTTTATGTTTGTTGCTGTCAAAAATGTCTTTATGAATTTATGAGATATGTAATTCATTACATTTTGGTTTCATGTACATTTTACACAGGAACAACTTTTTTGGAGTTGGAGAGCTTTGAACATACTGACACTTGCACAGTCTTACTGACCACTCGGAGCTTTTTGAACTGACCCACTGTTTCCTGTTTCGTTGTACTATTGCACTAGGTATGACTGTGCAATGACAGCAATGAGTTATCTCTATCTCTTCTCTCTCTCTGTGCATGTCTTTGGAGTGTGCGAGAGAACAGGGCACCAACAGACCCACCAGACACAAGGACACAGATATCTGATATCAATATCGAACCTCTGAGGTGAAGTTTTTAGATGGTCGGCAACGTCTCCCTCTCTTTATTCTTATAACACAGACCATCAGGATCTGGCCGACTTCATACTGACACACACCTCCCAGCTGAAAACAAGGCCCAACAGGCCCGACATCCATCCTCCAGCCTTTGGTCTGCTGCCTGCCACGGACCAAAGCTTTGTTAAGTCACCTGTCAGATGAAATTACTCCGATGCTAGTTGCCCGGTGAGGTGACGGCAGGGATCCTGGGCCGTGCAGGCGCCGAGGCTCCACATGGACCCACGTCGTGTTGCGGAAACGTCAGGGGAGGGAGGGGGGGTTTGCAGAGCACATGGACGCATGCTGTTGGGTCTCGCGGAGACACTTACACAGATCCACTCTCACCCTCACATTATGGCCATAATCCAGAATGACACTTTAAAAAGAACACACTGGCTTCATTAGTGTGCTGACAATGCAGCCCTATGGCCTGTTAATGGTGAGCTCTCATAGGCTTGGCAGTGAGGAAAAGAACTTTAATCAGTGTCTCACAGGTACTGCGGTTGCCAGGGATACTACACTAAAGAAAGCATACAAAAGGACTAATGGTGTCCTGTTGCGCTCGTTGGCTTCTGGAGTCCATTTTAGTTCCAACATTCAGATTTATGGATTCAAGAGCTGCAAAAGAAATGAGAAACACTACAACTCACACTGGAAATGATACACGCAGATAAACTGCCGTGAGGTCATTTTTAAATACAATTATGTCACATATAATAATTACCTGGTTGGTGAGTAAACTTTCTTTGCAACAGTTCTGTCTTCTATTTACTGCAATGTGCATTTCTTCACTTCAGTCCAAACCTCATTAACTGTATTTATATTTAATATAACAGGGACGTATTTAATAAATAATGTTTGTTCTCATTTATTTTAATTTCTCGCCGTCATCGACGAATGGTAGCACGGTGACTAATAACGGGATGTGGGAGTGGACAGCACATTAATGTTTACCTGAACAGAATGTGAGAAGCAGGAGTAATTAGTTGTGTAACTAACGATGTCAGTTATTTGCGCCGTTAATTAAGAGCGTTGGATGATGCATTCAAATCCCTCATCGAGCTAAAAGTGTCATTACGGCCATGTGAAAATATGTTTAAATAAAAATGTCAAGTAAAACCACTTAAGCACTCAGCTGTTCAAAACTAAAAGTACTCGGAGTACTTGGGTAGTTTCCAAGTCGAGATTCAGCATTCTTCTCCTGCTGGACTTCAAAAGAAGACATTAGCCAGACAAAAGTTCACTGAAATGTTTTCTGCTGCAGGATGTAAAAATAAAATAATAATAAACATAAATTAATTAATTAAAGGCCCAAACTGAATAAATTCCATGTAAAACAGGAGGCAAACCAACTAAATGAACCTTCCAGAGAGGACAAACCAAATCCCACAAAACAAAATACACATAAAAAACAAAACTTTAATTCAGTAAGTAGAAAAATATCAAAATCTATTTCAGAAAGGGCTGCAAGCCTTTCCAATATTATGTTTGTCCTTTGGTATGTCTGTACTTTCTAGAGGCAAACTTGACATTAATTGTCTAATCCAGTGATTAATATTTAGTTTTCTTTCTTCTTCTTTTTTGGCATTTAAAAGACAGATGTTCATTAAAGTGTGTTTATTCTTTCTTATAATTGTGTTCTTTGGGATCAAAGCCAAATGGAAATTGCTTTGAGTCTAATGAAACTTTTGTTTGACAATAATCTTCTCCAAAAGGTTTTTTATGTCTCTGCCAGATACAGTGAAACAGCAGTCCTTTAGCCTCTGTGCATTTGGTACATATGTTTGTTATTGATAGTATAAGAACCCAGCGTGGCAGGTTATAGATTGTCAGATTAACTATTTATGGGGCAAGCTGATTTCCAGTCCTGTGAGTCTTTGCTCTTTGCACATAATGTGATGTTACTGCTAAACAGGACGGTAAACATCCTTGCAAACGATATGCAGATCCATCCAGGGCAGATAAACCTGGAATGCAAAACATGCAAAATGAGAGATACTCAAAGTTTTGGTCGAGTTAATGATCAATAATCAAAAAAGCTGATTTTGTGATTTATTTGCATGCACATGATTCAGACGTGTCACATTTCTAAAAGATCACTGAACTTCTTTAGGTGATGTAACAACATCATTGCTCATCAATCAGTTGTTCATCACTGTCTGAAGTTTCATTTCATTCCTGCACTAGTTTGTTTCATTTTTTCCCTCCAGCTGTGCACCTCTGGGCTTACCATTAAATAAAGGTGCTTCATTCTTGTATTCATTATAAAATCCAATCCATACTGGCTATAAAATCCAAACTCACTATGCTGAGCAGCTTGTTTTTGCGATGACATCCTCATCGTCGTGACTGCCTGGTTCGAGATAATGAAATTGCCTCTTTGAGAGAACACATAGTCTTCAAGGGGTAGCTTGACATTCCTTCCTTCCTTTTATCCAGCATCTAGCATTCGACCGTGTAAAGAACGCAAAATCATTTTGCATGTGTGTGTTACCACTTTTTTTTTTTTCCATGTTGGATCCAGAATTTAAATAGGGTTCAAGTTTTAAATGCACGAGTTCTTTTCATTTAAGGAAAACACTGGAATAAAATCGAGTTTGTAGCTGCTAGAGATTCCATTTAATCAGCTTCTAAAACGAAGGTGCTGAACCTTGGATTCTCATCTCGACCTTTTCTGAGATAGAAATGATCTTTTATTGGATGTTGATGATGTTAGCTGTCTGGGGGCCAGAGAGAAAGAGCGGGGGAGGCTGTGAGGTGAAAGTAAAGCACAGAGAAAATGAGAAAAATTAAAATGAGGAAGGACAAAATGAAGAGTATTAAAAGAGAGAGAGAGAGGGTATGAGTAGATGAATAACCATCTGTAATCACTGCAGATATGTGCTGTAGCTGTAAGGCCAACAGAGCTTCTTTGTCCTTGCCTGGACTTGTCTTTCAAAATGAGAGATGTAACCTCATCCAGGGATGTCTGGAATTAGTCAGCACTTATTTTCCATTCAAACTGCTGCCCATATCGCTGGTGGCTGCTTCAGATTCCTGCAGAAAGCAAGCACAGAGTAATTGGGGACTTCATTCGCTCATAAACAGCGGGGTTTGGCGGGGGGTGCTGGTAGGAGATGGGGGTAATTTCTTTATTGGCGTTGCCTCTTTGTGAACTCTGTCACTGATAAGCGTTTGGGTGGAGAGAGTTTTATGAAGGAAAATAACACTTCTGCACATATACATGTCATAAATCTTCACCTAATTAAAGATTAGTTATGTTTGCAGTTCCGATGCATGTCATGCATGAGAAACGAGCTTTTTGTTGTAAAAATGACATAAATCTAGACCTCCTGTATGTGTTTTTCCTTTAAATATAAAACATGTAACAGATGGTTTCTGAGCCATCTGCTACATTCTTGATTTAGAAAATAATATTAAAGATGTTGGAGTAACAGATTTCATTTAGTGGCTGTGGTTAGTGTTGTTGTTTAAGTGGTTTTGCAACTTGGTGTGTGATGAAAATGATTTGTCATTTTGCACTCTATTCTTCAGGCAATATGCTAAAACCATCTGCTCACAGTATAGGACAAGAGGAAGTCTATTTTTAGCAGCTGAATGTGCTGTTTTCACGGCGGCGTGGTGGTGTAGTGGTTAGCTGAAGCAAGAAGGTTGTGGGTTTGAATCCACCCGAGTGGAGCATGTTCGTAGAACAAAGAAGCGCCGGGGGAAACGCACTGGCATTAGGAACAGACTGAGACAGCAGGCGTATCGCGCACCACTGCCCAGTATCCTACTGGCCAACGTACAATCCATGGAGAACAAGCTCAATGACCTAAGAGCAAGAGTCACCTTCCAACGTGACATGAGGGACTGCAACATTCTGTGCTTCACGGAGACATGGCTGACCCCCACCGTGCCGGACCAGGCCGTAACTCCGTCGGATTCATTCTTTGTGCTCCGCGCGGACAGAACGGCAGAGTCGAACAAAACCAAAGGTGGAGGAGTGTGCTTCATGGTAAACAGAAAGTGGTGTGATGCCAGGAGCATTTCTACTCTTTCCAGCAGCTGCTCGCCACATCTGGAATTCCTGAGCATTAAGTGCCGCCCTTTCTACCTGCCCCGTGAGTTCACCTCGGTCATCGCCACGGTGGTCTACATCCCACCCCAAGCGGACACAGGTATGGCTCCGAATTACATGATGTGCTGAGTTCGCTCCAAAACAAGGACCCGGGCGCAGCCCTCATTGTAGCAGGAGACTTTAATAAAGCGAACCTCGGACAAGTCATGCCAAACTTTTACCAGCATGTCTCGTGTCCAACGAGGGGGGATCGAATTTTGGATCACTGCTACACGCCATACAAGCAGGGCTACAAAGCTGTCTCACACCCGGCTTTTGGGAAGTCTGACCACAACGCCATCTTCCTCATTCCCCAGTATAAACAAAACATACGGAGGGAAGAAGTAACCACGAGGGAAGGTGAAACGGTGGTCTGCCCAATCAGAAGCTACGCTACAGGACGCACTCAACTACGTCGACTGGGACATGTTCAGAGCATGCGCAGTCGACATCAACGAGTTTACGGAAGTAGCAGTATGCTTCGTCAATATGCTAGCGGAGGAGATTATCCCCACTGCGAGAGTCACCACATTCCCAAACCAGAAACCATGGATGGACAGATCGATCCGCACTGCAGTGAGCGCCAGGACCGCCACCTACAACGCGGGTCTTGCCACTGGCGATATGAGCGCCTACAACGCGGCCTCATACAGCGTGCGGCGCGCGGTGAGAGATGCCAAACGCCGGTACCGGGAGCGTGTGGAGTCCCGCTTCCACCAGGGCGACACACGGAGTATGTGGCATGGACTACGCACCATTACGGACTACAAAGCCAGGGACACTGCGCCGATCAACGCCGACTCTGCATTTACCAATGAGCTGAATCAGTTCTACGCCCGTTTCGAGGTTAGCCAGGCGGCTAATGCCATCTACCGCCTGACTACCGAGGACAGTGACGTCATCAGCGAGAGACCAGTGACCAGCATCGCGGAGCATGACGTCCGAGCGGCATTGAGGAGAGTGAACTGCTGCGCTGCTGTGCTGACCAGCTAGCAGGTGTGTTCACTTCCATCTTCAACGAGTCCCTGGCGAAGTCTTTGGTCCCCACATGCTTCAAAAGATCCACCATCATCCCTGTGCCCAAGAACAGCAAACCCTCATCCCTGAACGATTACCGGCCAGTTGCACTGACCTCGGTAGTAATGAAGGTGTTTGAGAGGCTGCTGAAGAACATCATCTCCTCCTCCATCCCAGACACCACAGATCCGCTCCAGTTCGCCTACCGACCCAACAGATCCACTGAGGACGCCATCGCCCACGTCCTGCACACCACCCTCAGCCACGTGGACAAGAAACAGGGTAACTATGTGAGAATGCTGTTTGTTTGATTACAGTTCAGCGTTTAACACAATAGTGCCCAGCAGACTGTTCACAAAGCTCAGGGATCTGGGACTCAACAGCCGTCTGTGTGCGTGGGTGTTGGACTTCCTCACTGGCAGAACTCAGGTGGTGAGGGTGGGTAGGTGTGTCTCCGACAGCATCACCATCAACACAGGAGCACCACAGGGGTGTGTCCTCTCGCCACTGCTCTACTCCCTCTACACTTCAGACTGTGTGGCCACCCACGGCTCCAACACCATTGTGAAGTTTGCTGATGACACAGTGGTGTTGGGCGCCATCTCCAACGGCGATGAGGCGGCCTACATGGACGAAGTGAAGAATCTGGCATCATGGTGCCAGGACAACCACCTCCAGCTGAACGTCGGCAAGACCAAGGAGCTGGTGGTGGACTTCAGAAGGAGTCAGCACAGAGACTACAAGCCCATTATCATCAATGGAGCTCCAGTGGAGAGGGTGCAGTCCTTCAAGTATCTTGGTGTCCACATATCCTCAGACCTGACATGGTCTGCCCACATTCAGGTCCAGACCAAAAAGGCTAGGCAGCGCCTGTACCACCTACGACAACTGAGGAAGTTCAGGGTCTCTCCAAAGATCCTCAGGATTTTCTATACAGGCGCTGTGGAGAGCATCCTCACACAGAACATCACATCGTGGTTTGGGAACAGCTGTGTTAAGGACCAAAAAGCTCTCCAGAGAGTGATCCGTACAGCAGAACGCTGCTGCAGGATTGCTCTCCCCCCGCTTCAGGACACCTACACCAGGAGATAATTGACTGAGACAGGACTTTCTTCCAGACACTCTAAACCCAGGCACAATGTACATTTCAAATTCCTTTAACTTTAAATATGTTTATATTGTCCTCTGTAAAATTGTCAGATTGTCTATTCTTATTTAATTCACTTGGTGTACAGAATTCACCTGCTTGCTGCTACTACTGCACATTCACCTAATGTATATACTATATATATATATATATATATATATATATATAAATAATGTTCTTCCTCTACCCCCCCCCCCCCCCCTTTTTTTTTTGCACATGTCGAGGAGCGTGTCAGGTTGCATTTCACTGTGTGTTATACTTGTATAACTATGCATGCGACAAATAAAGAACCTTGAACCTTGACTGCATGCTGAAGTGGCAACCCCTAACCCTTACTCAAGTACATTTAAGTCAGCGTAAGTGTTTGGTAAAATGTACTTCTACAAGTACTTTTATCGCACCATGTTCATTCACTCATGAGCTGCTGTAACATGAATCAAATGGCTGAATTGCCACCTCCGCATGCAGTCAAGTTCTAGAGTCTTGCTAATGACCTACTAATTGTATTCAGGTGTGTTGCAACAGGGACACATGGAAAAGTTTCAGGACAGCTGCCCTCGGGGACTGGAGTTTGAGACCCCTGCTAAAGTACAAGAAGTGGTTAAGATAGTAGACGGATATTTTATTTCACTTGCAGACTTTATCAGGATTGACCTGATTGCACATTTTGCATCTTGGAGAAGTCTCTGAATGAGATATTTCCTTCAATGTGCATGTTAAGCAAATATGTAGGACTGCTTTCTTGCATTTCTGTAATATCTCAATATCTCTAAAACTAGAAAGATCCTCTGAGTAACATACATGCATTCATTACTTCTACGATGGACTACTGTAATTTATTATTACCAGGATGCCCATAAAACTTCCCTGAAAAGGCCTTTAAGGTGTCACGGATAAATAAAACAAAATAAAATGACACGACCAAGACAAAAATGGTGGTATTTTGTAAATATAATAATAAACGTGAATTCACGGTGTAATTGTGTAACTTTATTAGCAGCGTCCTCCTGAAATGCACCAACAACATTGAGAGTAACATCCTCCTTTCTGCCCCTTAATGCTCTCTGGTCGCTATGGTAATGTGCAAACAGTTCTTTCAAAATAAGACACAAACTACAACACGAGAAAAAACCCGGGGAAACCGAGTTAACACTAAAAGCCCTGAAAACCATAAATTTCACACCCGAGCCTCAACTCTCGCAGCCTGGTACCAAAAGACTCGTCAGTGGCCCGAAGGTTAGGGACCGCTGGCCTAGGCTGTTTCTTCTTCACTCATCTTTTTCACTCTCCATGTTTTATGAGTAATTACTAATTCTCTTCCACACTCTCACTCCCTTCAGCCCCAACCGGTCGCTGCAGATGTCCGCCCCTCCCTAAGCCTGGTCTTGCTTCCTGTTAAAAGGGAGGTTTTCCTTCCCACTGTCACCAAGTGGTTACTCTGTTGTCTGATTGTTGCAGTGTTCTCTGTTTTACTGAAAGGTCTTTACCTTACAACATAAATCTCCTTGAGGCAACGATTGCTGTGATTTGGTGCTACATAAATAAAACTGAGTTGAAGTGAATGCACAGAAAGCCAGAAGGCAGCATGAAATGTGAGGAGTCAGACTGTCTGTATGCTCCTTTTGTGTTTGTTTTTCCAACAGTCATGATATCGTGGACTGTGAATGTGTCACCCAGAGTGAGACTGCAGACACTGAGTTTTACTGTAATGTCCTGAGGCAGCTGAGGTAACACATTCAGTGGAAACAACCAGAACTGCTTGCCAGAAAGCCATCGTGTGCCAACCCAGCATGCAGTTTTTTTTGGTTCAGACCGACTTGACCTTTGCTCCCCACCTGCCCCACTTGCCAGATTTGCTTCTGTGTAACTTAGTCCACATGCCAAAATCGAGTTGAAAGGTCAGCATTTTGACACACTGGAGGAGACCCAGCTCGTCACAGAAGCACAAATACAAAGAGAGGTAACAGGTCTGCCATGAAACAGTCAAGAGACGATCTTTAATGGGAAATAACCCTCATTTAAATCAAGTAATGTCTTTAATGTCTGTTTTTTTAATCACATCTCTTGTATGAAAAGGGCACATCTTTTACTACTGAACTTTTTGGGGAAAAAGCTGCTGATTGAGTTACAACACCTGTGATCATGTAAACTGAATGATGTCAGCAGGAAGTGATAATGATGTTTTCAAACGTAAACTATTTTGTAGTACGCCGCTTTACTGAAGACAGTAAGACGGTCATTAAGGTGTATTAATGTTTAAGAAACTATTATTTTAGCCTTTCATCGGACGTTCACACTGCACCTCAGGTACGTGGATGTGTCAAATATAAGGCCAGAGGGAAGCTGCTCATTTTTTACAAGAGGAGACGAGCACCTTCTCTACTGCACACCAGTGGAAATGATCCATCAGAGGCTTCACTTCTAAAGCGATATGTAGGATGGAAAACATGAACATGAAAAAGGTCAGCTGTTGTCATTTATAGTAACACACTGTACTGTGCAGTCTTCAGAAAAACTAATGAATATAAACACCCCAAACTCCCTCGATCCTGTGTGGGATAGCAAAAGACTAAAAATAAAGATTTCATTTTCTTTCCAGTTTTATTTCACCTCCTCGGTTTCCTGTCATTTATCCGAGTTTACGCCGCACGCTTTCTTTCCAAGCTGCTTTCCTCAACATTTAAAGAGAAGGGCGTGTCGAAGCTGTCGGAGTGCCGCTAGTTGCTGCATAATGTAGGAGTTGTTGTCAATTGAAGTTACAGTTACGTTCTTGCTCTACTAGTCGTCTGACAGATAGCTGCATCGCTGCTTTATAATCCACTCGGCTTCACTTCGCTCCCACTATAGATCGTGATTTGGAACAAATGCATGTGCAGAATGATAATAATAAAAAACACAAAATCGGAGACAAGTCGGTGCTTTAGCCGGTCTTTAAGTGATGACGTGATGAATCCTGCTTCCGGGCCCAAACTACTCTGCGTTTAATAAGGCTGTTGTGTTTTTGACATGTTGTAATGCTTTGTATCTTGCTTGATTTAATCTGAACAATCCCCTAAAAACAGTCAGTGATCACTGTCGGCCTCTCTCGGTTTTTATTATCACTATTCATCTGCAGCATGTTTTAAAGCTCAGTTTTTAAACCCTTACGATGTAACTACAGCCCAGCCCATGCAGCAGTATTTTAATGACTAACCTCGTATTGTGGATGGATTATCTCAGTTGTTCTCCTGACTGAAGTTTGGTCCGTTTACAGCATCCTGCCATGCGATTGCATTTGTCCCTAACCATCGGGAACCCTCACGCTAACTTTTATCGAGTGGAAAAAAGTTAGCGTTCATCCTCCAGCTTCAGTGTGTTTATGCTATGCTAACATAGCTGTGTCGCTAGCGACCACGTAGCACATCATTATATACCAGCTAGTCCAACTTCAGTAACCCTACAAACGTCACTGCTGTTTAGTTTTCTGTCTTCATTTATGTTGGAAGTGACAGCAGAGCTGTACGTTTGAATTTTTTCAGAAATCTCTCAGTCAGAACATGCTATATCATGTTTAGGTGGAAACTAGCGAGCTAACTTCCTGCTAACTCCGTTAAATGTGATAAATTCTGTTTTCATGGATGCCTGGATGTTAAACTTAATTGTTACACCTGGTAAAGCAGCAACACTGATCGTTTTATTAAAGATGAAAAAATTAAGATACTTTGTAGCTCTCAGTGATGTTGCGTTGTTTGTTTGACTTTGGACCTGGAAGCGGCTAATGACATCAGACTTAAAGACCAGATTAGCTGATGGTGATGTAACTCATTTCCTGCAGGTGCTTCACAGTAAAAGCATGTTTGGTGTTCAAGGTGTTACTCGTTTTTCGCAGCTGCTAGCACAACATGCTTTTTTTAAAATTCAGAACATAAAGTTTTGACTAGAGCTGTCTTGACAGTTGATATTATTGTCTTACTGTTGTTGACATTATGTGTTATTATTGTTCCTACTTATCAAGAACACTGACTACAGCGACCATGAAGCTAGCTAATGTTAGCTAATTAATTTGCTTACACAAATGAACTGTCTGTACTTCAGTTTTAATTGGTCATCTCACCTCATGAAAATAATAATATAAAAATGAAATATGTTTAGTGTCTTTAATTTTCTTTAATTTTCAAGCATGTGGCACATATTGTATAAAAAAAATGAAAATGATGAGCGGGGCGGGGGCGACGACTCCCTTGTTTGCAAAAAAGTTAGCTGTGCATAAGTCTGTGGGAAGACTTACCGCCGTTTCCCTGTGACATCAGTACACACTTTGCTAATGACTTTATGGCTCAGCCACTAGTTTTAGGTCATATTTAATGAAACATGAAATTCATTTAGCAAATTATGGATATTATTGAAGTCAGGAGGCTTATCTAGGCTTCATAACAATTTCTCAAACCAGTGGTTGACATTATAGTGTTTCTGTCTATTGAATCATTGAAGTATTTATGCTATCATAGATTATATTCACCCTACGGATCTACTTAAGGCAGATTGTTAGGGATAACTAAATGATAACAATAGCGTTTCATAGCCAGGAGCAGAAAATTAACGTGGCTCAGGTGCCACTGTGGTACAGCGGACAGCGCCAGTGCCTCACAGCAAGGAGTTCATGGGTTTAAATCCCCAGGCTGACTGCGCTGACTGGACTTCCTCCAAGTTCTCCAGCTTCCCCCACAGACATACATGAATAACCAGATTCAGGCAATCCTGAACCTGATACGCTGAAGAAATTGGACTGACGGATAGTGAAGTGGTGTTAAATACATTTTAACGATATAATCTTTTTCCCATATTATCCTGCTGTCCCTAATGAAATGACAATGTCATTCTCCCACACTTCACTTTCCTGGGATATTTATTAAATGGGTGTGTATTGTGTATCCTAGTGTGGTGACAGTCTGGACTGGATTTTGTGTGGCTGTGTGAGCTCTGACATATGGATGTGAATATTAATGTAAATGTGGGCTGAATATAATTCAGATCTTTGCAGATAGCTCTGCTCACCCTGGTTGGTATCATTAAATAAGCAGCTCTGCATCCTTGGTCTAAATTCAGTCCTTCTAGTCAGCAGGTTGGGTGACCTAACAGAGGGGACGTAATTACATAGCACTACGCTCAGTCCTTGTTTGCCTTTAACAAAACCACAATGCAGCAAATATATGTTGTGTTTGTGTTTGTGTTTCAATGAGTGTGTTTTTATCAATTAAATGAATTTCCCAGCAGCTGTGATGGAACTCAGGACTCAGCCTGAGGACTCCCGGTTTGGAACAAGTGATTAGGCAGCTATAAAGTGTGACTTGAAAAGTGCACTATATCATTTTGTGTTACAACCTGATTGATTATGTCTCTGTGTTGGGAATGGTTCATAGTTATGAATAATTAATGAAGTTATTGTATATGCCACAAGCATAAATGTGCACAGCCATCTCTTATGGAGGCACTCATGGATGGATCCTGCTGCTGTTTAATGCTGCAGGCATAACCAAGTCAGAGGCAAGACTCTTACAAACTGCTGCATGCAGCGATCAGCTTTCGATTTATACTGGTAAATCTCACTAATCATAGCAGTCAAGTTGTTTTTAAGAGCATTTTTAGCTAACATTGTTATCCCGTGGGCTTGAGCTCTGTGTAAGCCTGTGCATAGTTTTATGCAGCACATTGGTCTGCAGGGTTGAGTTGCAGAAGGGGCAGAGACAGACTTTTGGTAATGATAACAGAGAAACCATCATTTGCTTCCTGTCCTTCACTGATTCGTTGCAACAAAGTACCCAACTGTGCCTCGTGTTTTCAGTGGCACCTGCAGCCTCCCTGTGCATGGACGGCACGCAGCACGTGCTTCGAGCCGGCTCGTATCGATGGAGATTATTTCTGAAACAGCAGCAATCAGAACAGATGGGCTTTTATTTGCTTGCTTGTTTATTTGTTTTAAACCATATTTAAATTTTAAAAATCATTTTCTCAAGAATCCAGTTATGTTTTGTGTTCACATATATTTTACTTTATAGCAGCTCCATATTGTAGTGGTTCACACTTTTGGTTAGCAAATGAAGGTTTCATTCCAGTAGCTTTGATGGAATTTTCCTGCATCGTATTTATTTTGTTTTGTCTCTTTGGTTTCATATTGTTCTACTTCTTTAAGCTTTTTCATGGGGAACTGGTGATTGGTGTATTTAACTTTAAAAAAACCCTTTTGTAACAAAATCATTTCCCCAGTCTAGGCTACATGTATAATTTACCCTCTGTTACCATCTATATACAGTGGTGCTTTATTGGCATTACAATTTTTGAAAACAGTATTTCCAAATATAATTTGTAGTAGAATAACACAACAACAATGACAATAAAGCAGAATTTCAACTTAATTCAATACTGTGAGCAAACAATTATACATCATATCCGTGTGTGTGTGTGTGTGTGTGTGTGTGTGTGTGTGTGTGTGTGTGTGTGTGCGCGCGCGTGTTTGCAGGTCATTCAGTGTCCTTTAGGTTGTGACGTGTACATATAGTACACTGGTCTGTCAGATATGCCCTTCCTCCTTCATCTGGTATTTTTACCTGGTGATGTTTTGTGTCGAGGTGTAGAGTTAGGTGATGTTAACATCCATTAGAATCTGTCTTACATGGACGAAGGTCTTATTGGTCAACTTTAGGATATATTGGTTGACACCTCACAACTTAGAAACTGAGATTCCAGACATCAGGTTACTTTGACTTCTTCTTCAGGGTCAAATAAGGTCAGAGTTTCATGAATTGTCTTTTATTTTTTAAGCTATGCTGAAAATTGTTCTGCAACTTTTAGGAAATGGAACCGTGTATGTGGTGAGTCTGAATTTCACATTATACTTTTCACACTTAAATTCCACATCTGCCTTTCTTTCAAGTTCAAGTTATTTTTGGGCTCAATTTGTACTTTACTGCAAACTCCTTAAAGTACATTTAAAAGAAACAAAGAAAACAATATATGCTGAATAGAAAGTGAATGTATACAAAATATACTGAGGAGGAGGAAGCTGCTCCCTGACTGCTCCTTGTTCATTTTGAGATGACGTTTAACTCGCTGAAATCTGGATAAAGTGGATTTGGATACTGGTTAAAGTGCTCCTGACTTCATTGAAGGATGTACTGTTTCCTCCTCACCTGTCACACAGTGATCACATATTCCTTTTCCTCGTGGCTTCCTTGACTTTTTCTGTCTTCCTGTTCAGCTGACAGTTTGCGGTCACTGAGCTTATACTTGGTTAGGATCTGTCTCTGACAGTTAAGAGATACTCTGCCAGTTCATAATGTCTGCTGAATGCCAGATTCAACATCTTATCAGATATCTTATTTTAAGCAATAATTAAAACAAAAACACAGAAACATGAAATCCATATTCTCAACTCGTGAAAAAAAGCTAAACGTGGCATTTTGCACCAAAAAACCCGTTTCTGTTAGATCTGCATCCTCCATTAAAGTCCTCAACCCTCTTCAAAACTTCCTTTGTTTCTCCATCAGTATGCAGATAATGTTATTCTTTCTAGTGGAAGGTTTGCCATCATTTCATTCCAAATGTGTGAAACATTTAGTTCAAGAGCGCTTTTTTCTCCCTGCCCCCAAATCACGCTATTAGCATTTAAAAGACTTCAAAAGGCCGTCTCCAAATCTTTATTCTGTGCATTCAGCTCAGAATGTCATCTCTCTTCTGAACAGGATGTAAATAAATCTGTTGTGATACTCTTTCTTAAACAGTCCTCTCTCGTCACTGTTTTTGAGCACGTCTCTGTGAAGGTCTAGTAAGTGAATTACGCTGATGTGCTTTTAGATAATTTCCCAGCCGTACGTATTCGGACTGTTTTTTATTCTCCTTGCCTTTTCCCATTTATACGTACAAGAGAGACGTTATCTCGCAGACAGAAAGGAGAAGTTAAACGGAAGTAAGAGCTGCAGGAGCGAGAACCAGGCAGCAAATGTGACGTTTCAGGTTCAGATGTGATTATATCAGCTCAGCATTACTGTCTGCATCACTGAGCACTGAAGCGTTACACTTTCAGCCAGTTTTATAACAATGTTACTCGAGGGGAAGTTGATCATATTTTTTTAGACTTTAAAACTCCCCCCCCGCCCCCTTTCATCCCATTCACTGTAAATCACACACCCTCCTCTGACGGCTAATTAAAGAACAACACAACTTTTTTCTTTTTCAACCATCTCAAGAGTTCCTCCTTCGCACATTTGGTAATCAGATGGAATATGTCATCAAAACAGCCTAGCCAATTAGTTTTTAATTACACCAGAGAGTATCAATGGAGGCCTTTGCACTTCCTCCTTTTTCGTGCATTAATAAGACTCCTGTTCTTGATATATGTGTCAGGGAGAGCTGCCAGCCTTCTGCAAAGCCACTTTAATGATTCTCTCAGGTGGCAGACACTGCGGAAAACCGAACCGCAGCAAAATCAGTTTATACCCACGAGGTCATGCAATGAGGAACCTCGCTGGGTTTATTGATAACGCTGCCTTCAATCCTTCTTTTCTTTCCCACTCACTCACTTGTGGCTCTAGTTTCTTTCCCTCGCCTATTTTTTTCCTCCCTTTTTCTTTCAGACGCTGTGAAAAGCTGTAGCTTTGGAGGTGCGCGGGGGCAGTTGGTGTCTGACCAAAGGCTGCTTTTCTTTTCTTTTCTTTTCTGCACAGAACGAGACAAAAATGCAGGCCCACACAGCTACATTGTGAACCGGAGAGCTGTGTAATTTTCGCTCACTGCCCACCCTCCCCTTCGTCCTCAGTCCATCCCTTGCTGTGCCCCTCCCACACACTGGTGGGAAATGTAGCCTCAAAGCGTCGCCACCCACAACAAAAATCTGAGAGATCGCAGTCTAACCACAAAAGTACAAAACATTCCTCCCTCAGCGGTGGATGTGCACGCAGCCCGGTGAGCCTGTGCACCATGCACGCACAGCAGGGCGTTTCCATGTCACTGCAAATCCCAGCCCCTCTAATGCCTTGCAGTATGGAAACAGTTCATTAACACACCATCACATCCTACAAATCTACACACGCGTGTTTACAAATGTCGCTAGAAACATACGCATGAGGCTGAGAGCTAATGTCACCGTCGTCCCCAACGTGCCCGCGGCGCTTACTTTTAAGTCGTCTTGTGGGACGCCATTGAAGTGCCACAGTAGGTTTGAAACAAAGAGTCATAAACAAAGATGCTTTAAAAGCCCCCCCCCAAAAAAAAAAATGTTTGGTGTAGCTTGGGAGAATCTGGGATTACAGTGACATGTGATCTATGATTCATGAACAGTGCTGATAAATTTATGGATTTCTGTCCGAGTGGGTTTTTTGTTTTTATGTTTTCCATTACCAGCAGATGTGAATAACATGACGCAGTTGGCCTGTAGAGATCTCTCATGTTGTGTTTCTTCAGTCTTTTATGCATCAACATCTCTCTCAGCAGGAGCTTCTTTAGGTACCATCAATCCCAATAAAACTACCCCCCCAAAATGTTGTGTTCTACCTCAGCTTCGTTGGTTTTCTGATCACTGCAAAGTCAACGTAACAGCAGGTGATTCCAAATAGGTACCTGCTAGGAGGGCAATGGATTGGAAGCTAATAACAGCAGTGGAGATGTTAGCGAAAGCTTCTTTGTCAGAGACGTTGATAAAGTTTCAAGAAAGCATCGATTTGTCTCGATCACAGCGTTGTCAGATTACGGCTGTTACACGGACAACACGATTCTTGAGATGGAAACGTGGATCAGTGCTGGTGTCACTACCATTATGGGGAGGATGCATGTGTATGTTGTAGTTTACCTTACACTTGAGAGTAGGTGTCCTTTTAAAGAGTTCACGGCCGAGGGTTACAGTTAGGATCCTGTGATGCAGACCGAGAGTAGAAACAAAAGCAGCATCAAGAACAACCTGACCTCCCGATAGTTCCTGTGTCTGTTATCTTATCTTCACTGTCTGCAAATGTCTTCAAACTGTGTCTGAAATAAACAGATACTGTAGCTGCATGTAAACAGCGCACTGTTTGCCCCACAACCTTGCCCAGCAAATCTCTCTGGTACGACGGGAAAGCCGCGCTCTGAGGATAAAACTGTGTAGATCAATCTACGGTTTCTTGTAAACCTAGACAAGATTTTATTAGGTATTTAATTATTTGTGAAGTGTGTATTTATCTTTTTGCATCGTGAATAAATATCAATGATACAAAGAATGAGCACAGTTAAGAAACCAAGCAAATAAAGAACGATTCTGCATGTTTATTTGACATTTTAGCAAAGATCACATGTTGCTCTTTTTACTGTATGGACTTATCTTAGATTATATACAGCTGAAAATTGTCACTGAGGTGCTATTATTTCCAGTTTATGAGGTTGATCTTTAAGTACATGTTAAGGTGCACGAGGCAGAAGGTGTTTGCAGCAGCGTGTGATGTAAGGTGGATCTGTCACGCTCATTGTTTTGCCGTGCGTGGATTTCATGTTGGGGCAGCGGTTATCTCTGTGGAGTTTGAATCCTGTGCTCCTCCTAAAGTCTAAAGACATACATTTAGTGTGGTTAGGTTGAGTGTCTGTCTCTCTATGACAGCCTGGCTTCTGTGGTTCTTCTAAAACTGCTGTGTAAATAAAAAGAATCCAGATTTCATGAACTCATATTATGTTCACAATAAAACGCAGAAAATGTATCAAATGTTTAAATTGAAAAAATGTAGCATTTAAAGAAAAAAAAGTGTAGCACCCCCCCTTCTTTTAAAACAATAGAAGAGCGGATCTGAGGAGACCAGCTGTTGGACTTTTGGGAGGGGAATGCTGTCCCGCTCGCGGACTCTCGCTGCTCAACAGTTACAATTTTTCATTTCATGATGCTCCAGATGTTTTCATTGGATAAAAGGCCTGGACCACTTGAGCACCTGGACTCCGCTACAACAAAGCCATGCTGCTGGAATCGATGCGGTATGTGGATTAGCATCGTCTTGCCGAAGTCTTCCTTGAGAAGGATGTAGTCTGAATAGGAACATATGTTGTTCTAAAACCCGCAACTACATTTCAGCATTGATGAATTTCCAGATGTGCGAGCTGCCCATGCCATCGGCACTGACGCACCCCCGTACCGTCAGAGAGCCGGGCTTTAGAACCGAGCACTGATAACAAGGCAGATGGTTTCTCCTCTCTTTAGTCTGGAGGATTTGGCATCCATCCAAAAAGATTTTCAAATTCCCGTTTGTCCGACCACAGAACAGTTTTCCACTTTCCCTCGGTCCGTTTGAAATGGACTGAAGATGCTGTGGTTGTTGGTAGAGCTTTAACTTGCACTTGCAGATGGTGACTTTACAGACGGTGATTTTGGGAAGTGTTTCTGAGCCCATGCAGTGATTTTCATGACAGAATCATTCCTGTTTTCAATGCAGTGCTGCCCGAGGGCCCGACCATCACAGGCATCGATTTTTAGTCTTTTCCCTTGTGTACAGAGAGTCTCCCAATCTTTTGATGATGCTGTATTCTGTAGATGATGACATATTCAATGTCTTCACAATCTGAGAGCATGAACATGATTTTGAAATTGTCCAAAATTTGTAAAGGCAATTTGTTTTTAATTGACATTTTACACAGACCTATTACTAAGTAACAGATATAAAGCTACAGAAATCCTGCAAAGGTTTTAGCATCAAAACATACCTAAAGCACCTGAATTAGTACGAAGAACAGTGACATCATCACATCATGATCGTTGATTAAATAAGTACAGTCACAGTACTTTAGGTCTTTTGTGAAAAGATGGATCACATAATGAAACTGGCATCAAAATAAAAGCTGAAAAACTGTTTTCATCAGATTGGCTGGCATTTTGACAGCAGGGTGCTTTCATGTCCCCACAGAGTTACAGTACATGCATCGT
Source organism: Pelmatolapia mariae (assembly GCF_036321145.2). NCBI lineage: Eukaryota > Metazoa > Chordata > Actinopteri > Cichliformes > Cichlidae > Pelmatolapia > Pelmatolapia mariae. The sequence continues at coordinate 1,922,675 of NC_086240.1, read as the reverse complement.
GCCTCAGACGTGAAAAATAACCGACCCCATCCATCTTCTCAATGCTTTTCTTTTAAACTGCAGTACATATAACATGCCCAAACAATCAATATGAATTGCACACAGAATTTATTGATCCCTCCCACTGAATGCAATATCAAAAGGAAACTGTTTTTTGTTTTTTCTATAGCCAGTGGCCTCTGCTGCCAGACGCTTCAAATGACTTACACTGCATCAGGGTGCATACTCAGACATCAGCATTACCGCAGCAGATGGTAACGCTTTTCACAGTGACTTTTGCACCAGCGTGACATCAGCGCTGGAAGTGGTGCAAAGTTAAAAGAGAATCATCTCCTATTAAGTATAAAGGGTTAGTATAAAAGATAACGTATATTTCCACTGTAATGTGCCTCTTCACTGATTAGAGGGAACGCACTGGGCACTGGAAAAATCATAGAGCCGTTCACTTCTTTCCAGATAGAAAATCCACCCTTTTCCCCTCACATCATGCAAAGTCCCTGCAGTGTTATCTGATAAGCTCCTCATTTGAATATGCAAAAAGGGATATTTGTTAGAAGAGCCTCGCTAAAGTGCTGACACGCCCGTGTGCATGCGTGTGTGTGTGCACCCAGGAGAGAACAAGAGTGCTGCCGCAGACAGCAGCCAGTGTCCATGGGAATAAGGATGAAGTAGGTGGATTAACATGTTTGGACAGGAAGGCTGATTGTTTGGATAGTGTCTCTGACTGAATGACTGACTGACTGAGGAACAACACTGACTCTTATGCAGAGTGAAAGCGATAGCCCTCAGTAGTGTGTGTGCGTGTGCACGGAAACTTTTGTGCGTTGGCGCATAAATAGTAGAGTGGCCAGCACAGCGCTCGCTCTTCTGATGCTGTTTCTGTGTGCATGTCCTATTGCATCATGTAGCGTAACAGCTTGAAACACGACCACACAGGGAATCATTTACAGAGAGGAAATATTGCAGAGCTTCGTTCGGCAAGCTGGAGTTGTTTTGTGTTTTGATGTCAGCAGCATGCATTATACAGATGGATTTTTCTTATGGAATCAATACACTACGGCATTACATGTAAACACAATCAAAGTGTCATAGTATGTAACATGCATGGATGGGAATAGCTGGAGGCTCGAGGTGGATATGATGAGGCAAGCTTTTCTGCTTGTTGCTTTCACCCAAAGATCAATTCCTCTTTATCCATGTCAATCAAAGATGAACCAAAGGAACGTTGACAGCCAGAACTGCAACCCTAGTAGATTATTTAAAGTTTAATGAAATAAATGTTTGCGTGGTGTAATCAGGCAATTATTGTCTAAAAGTGTAAACTTTAGGAAGCAGTGCCCAAAATTCCCAAAAGTAAAAATGTTGGATTACTTCTGCTGACACGTTTAGCAGAAAAAGCAGAGTTCACATATTATGTATGGAAGTTCAAACATGCCTAAATAAAATCAAACAAAAACGATTGTTCTCTACTTTGCTGTATCAGTTTCCCCACCTTCAATTTTCATGAATAATAAAGACACATTTATGAAATGCAGCACACCTCTTAACTTTCATGTGGTTGGAATGTAACATTCATGTCACGTAGCCAAAACTTATAATTCAGTCATTAAAGACAAAAAGCAAAAATAATTGCCCTTTTAACATTTTGTTTTTCATGTTTTTCAGTAATACATTTATAAAAAGCAAATAAATACAACGATGTGTTGGATGCCATTTGCATCTTTGTTTTTTCAGCCTTTTAAAATCTTCCGTGGTTACAGTGCTAACAAGAGCACTCATCTTTATGTTTTTGGATGACTGTAGAAAAATCATAGTTAGGTTTTTAAGTGTAGTGAAGTTTGATATGATGCTTTTTAATATTCTCTACACTGTAAAAAATAAACCTCGGCCACAACGTAGATCATAAAACAATCAGGTCTGTCTCTGTGCATTAATATAATTGTGTATATACAGCACAGGAAACTGCATTTTTTTTAATCAAATGTATAAATATGTATTTATATGTATGTAATTTGAGCACACAACATTTTTACTTCTGACAAGAAGCACAGTGTTAGTGAGCGCAGTGGTACCATACACCTGTCTGTCTGCTACAGCAAACAGCCACTACAAAGGTTCCAAAGGTGAAACACAAAGACTGTCTCGGTCTCCGCGCTGTGTTTATGGGCACAGGCTGCAATATTATGTATGACATGTTGTTCTGTGTTGGTTCTTTGTTTGATTAAAAAGTGGTGACATCAGAAGAAGGCTGCTGGATTGATGACAGACGAGCACAGAGAAACGATTTCTTTCCTTAGCAAATTTCACTTTACAATCCAAACTTGACATGGTTAAAGCTAATTTAGCATTCATACAATGATCATATGGAATTTTCCAGAAAATGTATTTTTACATACTGAAAGTTTGTCATGCAAATATAATCTTTTTGGCTCTACGTAACAATCTTCCACATATACGAACATCAGCCTCATTCGATTGGTGTGTTTCTATCAGTTATGTTAGAGAGTCGCTACCTTACAATACCTTGAGATTAATATTTCATGCGAGTTAGCACCATATCAATAAAAGCTGAACTTTTCATACAGGAAAATAAAAAAGGATTTTGTGTTATGTTGTTAACAAAAGACAGGCAGAAGAAATCAAATGAAAATGCTGATTGTCAGCTAACACTGGCACACTGTGACTTACACACACGACTTTATCAAGTCTATTATTCAACAACTGTGTTTGTTTGTCTAATGAAAACGTTTAATAGTTTATTGGTGCATTTCTATGTGTATTTCTGGCATTCTCTTAACCTTAATGGGCTTTTCGAGGAGCCTTCAGATAAATACTAAATGTCCCAACTCCACTCTACCGATATTCCCGCCTCAGTATCGGCTTTTAAATGTGAAATAAAGTTGTTTAGAAGCCTTTGGGGCTCCAGAGGGAGCAGCACTGGTCAAGGCTATATTAGCTGCTGCTCACATACACATCCAATTCTTTAACTGAACTCTTAGTGTTTGAAGTGCTTTGTGGACACCAAGAGGAAGGGGAAAAAGTATCTCTCTGGTTTTGCTGTATCGATTTGTTACTTCTTCTGAACAACGGGATATTCTTTCAACCCTTTTCTGCAGGAGCTGTTCCAGACACATTTTACATTCCCATTTTTAACTCTAAATAACTTCTTATGTAAACATTACACAATAAAAATACGCACACATAAACAGCCAACGTGCAGAGAGGAAATTGTTTCTTCTTGTTATCACGTTGAAATAATTTTGGTGCAGAAAAAATTTAATGTATTACTTTGAAAAATATTATTGTAAATAAAATTTATTTACTACTTAATGTAGATATCAAAGTTTCATTATTGTGTGCGCATGTTTGTTTGTTTGTTTTGTAAATGAAATGCCTCCAAAGTTGCGTGTATGTGTGTAGTTTTGATCTTTCATTATTAAATATCACAGTTATTGTCACACACAGGGGTATCTAGGTCTGACCCACAGTTGTGATCAGACGCTTATATTCATTCATCAGTTTGAGGCTTTTCATGACTGTACAACACATCAACATCTTTAATGACTTTAAAAAACAAGAACTGAGTCCACAGACAAACAGGGTTAAAAGGTTACATAGTAGCTCAAATATACACCCACTTTAATCTTTTAATAAATGGTGCTGAAGATACAACGTCTTTTAACTTGACATGGTCAAGGTCTATTAAGTTCTTGTTGCTGATCATGGCTGACTAAAGCTGGTTTCCCTTTGCTGTTACCATAAAAGGCATTTCTTTCATAGCACTCACTGGACTGACTCAGAACAATGTGGAAATCCAAGGAACTCGGTAAAGATCTAAGAAGGAGAACTGTAGGTTTACACAAGTTAGTTCAAACAGCTGTACATAAACAAGTTATTCAGATGCGTCAGCGCTTTCCAAGCTCTGGAAGAAGACCCAAACTGTTATTCTCACAGGAGAGGAAATTGGTTTGGCTGTTTGGCAACAACTCACAAACCAACAAAGCTCAAGCCTGCAATCAACTGGAAACCAAACCACGATGGGCTGAGAGGGTGCTGAACGAAGGAAGAGTCTGCCCCAAAATCAACACTTTCAAGCTCGACTGGATTTGCAGCCTCCTGGAAAAATGTTTTATGATTAGATGAGACCAGATGTTTGGAGCAGTAAAGGTGAGGCTTCCAAACCTAAGAATAGTGTCCTGGTTGTCAAACATGGTGATGGTAGCAACATGCTCTGTGGCTGTTTTCCTGCCAATGGTACTGGTAAGCTGCACAAAGGGGATGGAATAATGAAGAAGGCCTGCCTCCAAATTCTTCAGCCACCTCAAATCAACAGTTGAAACTTGGGTATTCCAACAGAATAATGGTCAAACACACATCAAAACTGGATTTGGACTGGATAAAGGAGCTTCTGGAATGGCCTTCCCAACGCTGCAACCTCAGTCCTATTTAAAATGTGTGGACCATGCTTAATGTCAGGTCTATATCCAGGAAACCAACCAATTTGAATGAACTTTGCCAATATCCAGCATTTATATATATGCTTTGAACCCTGCGCAGGTTAACGCAAATCTAAAATCAATTCAAACTTATGCACACAGTTCCTGTACAGTCAAAAAATAAATAAATAAAAGCCCCAAATTGCCACGACATGCACACGAAGAGTTCATGTAAACATTTGACTACAGTTGTAGTTGTTGGTATCCACACATGTCACAGCTGTATATCCATCATCAGACAACACAACTGCCTACAAAGTTGTCACAAAGTGCTGAGCTTCACTTTCAGATTGCTCCATTTCACAAAACTAAAATATTACAAAACAGTTAAAACAATAATAACAATAATAATAAATAATTCCAGCAAGAGCTACGGGACCACAGTTATTTGGCCAACATGGATACCACTGAAAACTACAACGTCCAAGCTGTATCTTAAGCTTTGCCAAGCCCGCTCCTTTGACCTCATTTGAGAAGCTTAGCTGTGTTTGGCTGAGCTGAGACAGGAGACAGCAGGAGGTTCACTCCTGGCACAGGAGGCCACATGACCAGATGGAGAAGTAGATAATTATAGTTCTGTTCAATGGAACCGCTAACCACTTCAAGTCAGTCCTGGCGTCATTGTATTTGTTCTCAATTGATTCCCACACTAACAAACATTTTATTTGCTAAATAAGAAAGAAAAAAACAGTAAAAGAAACAACTGGAGTCTGTGTGACTTCACGCGGCTGCCAGTGTGAAGTAAAAGTATTTTTGTTCCTTTAAAAAAAAAAAAAAAAAAAAATCCGTAACAGTTGACAACTGCAGTCAAAGTTTTTAGCCAGCAGTAATGCAGAGCGGGCGCATACACAGCCTCAGTGTGTCATGCTTTGGCTCGAGGCAACAATCACATATGTCTGGAACATCAGTGCATGAGGAAGTGCAGCCAGTATTTTCAGATGATGGAAACAATCTCTGTCCTAATTGGGGGGGAGGGTGTGTGTGTGTGTGTGGGGGGGGGGGGTTCTCCATCATCTTGTAATCATAACTTATTGCTGTTTCTTTTGAATTACATATCTGGCCAATTTCAGTCAAACCGTGGATGGGAAAGTCTATCGTATTCCAACAGCAGAGTCTCAGTGAGTGTGTGTGTGTGTGTGTGTGTGTGTGTGTGTGTGTGTGTGTGTGTGTGTGTGTGTGTGTGTTAGTTTGTGTGTCCAGCTTTAGTCATGACTTAATTAGCATCCATTATGACCACTTTTCCTAAGCCGTGACCAAAATGGCAAAGGGACAAATTTCTTCGAAGCCCATTAAGCACAATGTAATAAGTGTTGATGCATTTTTAAGAGACACACTTGGCCGGAAACACAGCGCTGCCTTCCTCATAAGTCCAATTTAATCTTTTTTTCATTATGAATTATAGTCCAGTGCTTGAGGTGCGGGTGTGTGTGTGTGTGTGTGTGTGTGTGTGTGTGTGTGTGTGTGTGTGTGTGTGTGTGTGAATGAGATGAAGGCCAGAAGCAGATGCCGTTATGCTCACATCTTTCCAGCCAGCTGTGTTTTGGATTTATAATAGAAGTATGGCTGTCACACACACACACACACACACACACACACACACACACACACACACTCCTTAAGCCTATTTTTGTTTACATTTTTAGCAAAGTGGCAACGTGCCATCTTTGCTATTAGCGGTTCCTGTCTGCAGTGGATTCATGGACGTGCAGGCAGCTATCGTGGGATTAGCTTACTGAAGAAAAACTAAAAACAACAACAGTTAGGAGCCAAGTTCTGATACGATAGTTCCTGAACCTTTTCTGGACGTTTATTTGCGATGGCTATCTCACAGCATGAAGCATGACTCACTGCGAATGAGAAAAAAAAAGTGCATCATGCTTCTGTGCTCAGGTCTGACAGAGTCATGACTCAAAGAAAAAGTGCTATTTTTGTCCTGATTTGGAGCTCCTGGCCTCTCGTGCGTTTGACACACTTTATTTTTTGCATTTATTTTTACGGCTGTCACAGAAACTAACACGTCAGCAACCTCTGACTGTGTTTATGAGGAGGTCAAATCTACAGGCCAGACTACAATAATTAACCTCCTGCTGCTTTTAGAACAGGCACACACACACACACACACACACACACACACACACACACACACACACCTGCCCCTCTCATACTGGGCATCTTTGCCCCATGTTCCTCGCTCTGCAGCCCCCTGGCTTAGGCAAACCTCCCAGTTTGATAACCTCTGACCTCGACTGCTTTCTAGTTAGTTTTCTTCTGCAAGAAGGACAAACGACATAGAAACTAACAGCGCCTGAACAATATCTGTGTAACAGTTAAAGGTTTAAAAAAGTGGGAAAAAAGAGAAAATACTAAGAAACTAAAAATGATATTCAGCCATTGTGTATGGTTTTTTTTGTGTATATTGTGGGTGGAGGTCAAGATCAATGAAAAGTGGTTTTGAATTGCCCGTGGTCATACAGTACATGTAAAAGCTCTTAACAAAAGGACATATTGGCCGTAAAGCTTGATGGAAAATAATTTCACTTTGATCCAGCATCAAAGATACCTGATGACACGCTGCCTCAGCTTACCCTTGTTACCCTGAAAGGTCTGAATTTAGCAATTACAATGTTAGATCCTTTTATTTGAGCAAAACATTAGTGAGAAGCCTCATTCTTCACTGTAAAAAAATATCTGTATATTTAACAGTGATATAAAAAAAACTGTCAGCTATAAAACAGCTTAAAACTGCTGATTTGATGTGAACTTTCTGTAAATAATCTGTGAAAACAGTAATTTGTACATTTTTTCTCAGAAAAAACATACATAACAAAAACACTTACATTGTTTTATTAACGGAGGATTTCCATAAAGTTTATAACAGTCAAACACCATTATTTGTTTTTACATTTATGTGTTGAAAAAATATACAGGTTTTAATTGCTGAATGTAAGCATGGCTGTGCTGGTAATGGATATATGCTGTCACATCACATTGTGATTTTTGCTTTATTTCACATAATAATAATGGATTAGATACAAGCAGTTTTCAGTAGGAGCCAAATCATTTGTCTCTTTCTGAGACTGTGGAGACTCAGCCTGAAAAAAGAAGAAATGAAGAAGATGTTTAAAAAGAATAATTAAGGTATAGATGTTGTGAAAAAACTAGTCAAGTGCATCCAGAAACTATGCCAGGAATGGCCCCTTTTCTTCAATGAAGTTGGTATAACGGCACATTACCGACAACTGACTGGTGTGAATCTGATGAAGACCTTCCTCACCAAAGTTCCTCAAATATGTTGATGCACAAAAGCGCAAACAAGTCCTGAATGCTCTTCTCAAACTTCAGACTGAGAGAGGTCAGTCCAGTGTTTGCTTGGAAGAAGTCACTGAGATGATGCTTCTTTTCCTGGCTCGATTTGATGAGAAGGAAGAGCTTCTGCTGCACTGCGTTGAGATGACAAGCCTTGCAGAAGATGCTCAGATGGAGAAAGTGCCACCAACACCCTTCATCGCTGCTTGTTGTAAGTAGACAGTAGTTTCTGCTGTACCGGCCACGTTCTTGTACTCGTGGCTTGTTTAGTTTCATGTTCTGTTGCTTCCACACTGATACGCTGGCTAACACAACCATAGAAGTTCAGCCAGTAAGAAAACTCATGTAACAAGTATTTGTATATATGAGTGACATTAAAGTTTTTGTTATTAAAGTTTTTAATTATTTGTTTTTGTTTTTAATTTTTAGGTTCCTCCTGCTTCACTGCTGAGACATTCATGTTGAGCATCGACGAGAAGATTGTCAACGACTGCATCACAACCTTCACCTCTGCCATCTGCCTAATGTTTGCCAGTTACTACTGCTTTAACATGCACTACCCTGTGGAACTAAGATCAACACTGGAGTTCCTTCAACAGTGAAATTCCTTTTATTATGGATTTGTGTGTTTATCAGACCGTTTGATATCCCACCTCAGGGTGTTAATTTCCTCAGTCTCTCTCGCCCTTTCATTAATAAAGGTCTTTCTTTTCCATAAATCCTGAGAGAGGCACCAAGGTTGAGTCCAGGAAGAAAAAAGTCAGTCAATCCCAGAGTCCTCTCTCTCATCTCAGACATTGCTGACCATGAGTTGCTCCAGTACTCCCCCTCTTGTTTCAGACAGTCATAAAGGTATACTGTGTTACATATTCTACAGATGTTCGTTGTGAGAGGGAAGTTATTAATAATGTAAGTTTTACTAGACACAATTTCTAAAAGTACGTGTTCTACTTTTATTTCACTGTTTTATATCTGAAAAATGTGGTAACGCTGCTATTTACTTACAACTTTGCTTTCCTTACTGTTGCTGTCATGGAGGTAAGTATTTGAGATTTGTTGAGTAAAAATGTAAACATCTGATGTTCACAAGATCAAAGATGTTAAATAAAATACTTTGTTGGAAATTTAAGGTGGACATTTTTCTGTTACATTTAGGAATTTGAATAAAATCATGCTTTGTGTATTAAGCTTACAGAGTAGAACAGTTAAAGCACTTTAGTCTAAAAAAGGTTCGGTATCATTCGATTACAGCAACTGAACTACTGAGCTAGCTGAATGTTTCACTAGAAAATATTTGTATGCATGAAATAAAGTAGTTGATAATTCATACTATGAATTGAACAGTGAAAGGTGATCATATTTCATGAGGTAAACACTTTGATAAAAGCTCACGATAGTTTGTTGTGTCATATTAAATATGTTTATAAATAGCAAAATAATTTATTCAAACTGTAAATTAATTCATAAAACAATAACTCTAAAAGCAACAGAACTAACAGCCTTTTAGTCATACTGGTGAAAAATGTTTCACTATAATATTTACAGGGAAGGGTTAAACCATTAAAAGAGAAACTGCAACATTTTTTTTTTTAAATGTTATTTTATTATTTTGATAGTTAAATTTTTACAGTGGAAAACATTTTTGTTTTGTGGCACAAACTTTATTTAATAGGTTATTTTCATGTTCATTTGAGGAAAAAACATTATTTTTTTCTTCAAGTTAAAACATTTTCTTCTACAGTAAAATATCGACCGTAGTGCTATTTTTAACTGTAAAATCAACAATAACGATATTAAAATTAAAATATTATTCAGATTATAATTTTGCTTAAATTATAAATTTAAATCAGTGCCGACAGCCAAAAAAGTAATAATTTAATTTTAATTTCTAAAAACACAAGGTTTGGGAACTTAATATGCAACATGTATCAGGGGTGTCCAACTCCAGTCAGAGAGCTGCTGTCCTGCAGCTTTTAGACGCGTCCCTACTCCAACACAGCTGAATCAGATGGTTGGATTACCTCGTCAGCATGCCATCAGGTTTGGCAAAGGCCTGTAACTCTCATTTGATTCATGTGTGTCGGAACAAGGATGTGTCTGAAAGCTGCAGGACGGTAGCGCTCGAGGACTGGAGTTGGAAATGCCTGATGTAATGTGATGATCATTTTAAAGTAAAATACTGGCGTAACAGTTAAATAATATGCAGTCTGGTTTGAAAATTGTGAGAATTCAATAAAAATTAAAGCTACTCGGTGGCACCATGTCTGTGACTAAACACTGGCATGTAGACGTCTCCAGACTTGGACTCGATTCAGCAGTTTGGAACGGACTGGGCCGTGTCCCTTTGAGGTGTAACAGCTGTGAGGAATGATTGAAATCCACCGCGCTGCCACAGCAAATTACACTTACTGACTTTGAATTAACATGACTAAGAGCTCAAGTTTAGACGGACCAGTTATGAAGTTGATTGAGGAGTTTGTTAAAGTAGAATCCATAGAAATGGAAAAACAGTGCCAACATATCTCGTATCCAACAAGATTCCCTTGGACGTCTTGTAATGTGGTGCTCCTCATACTGAGCACAAAATTGATACGTTTCCACCAATCGTGATGCACAATTTCAGTTTTTGGACACGTTCAGGAATGGAAATTAGTGTAAATACAGATTGAACTTTTGTGTTTTCAGTGCTCAGGCTTTGAAAAATGGAAGAAAATTATCCAGTTCCTGTTTCCATTTTGCAGTCAACAATCAACAAGTTTTTTCTGTTTTTTTTTTTTTTAATTGTTTTGGGTTTTTTTAAAGCACAGTATTTCTGTTCTCTGTCAGATTTATGGATATTTAGCATTCCTGCTACCGCCGCAAAGAGGAGCCCACCTGACTGTATTTGATCAATAAATCCAAAAGTAAAAAACCAACATGGCATTTATGAACAAAATTGTTTAGTCCCCCCGCCCCACTTCTGTTTCATCCTTGCTACTATATTAAAGCAACTATTAAAAATGTCTGTCAAGGGCCTGGATCCACGCTGTTTTTATCTGATGAGAAATAACAATAAAATATCAAAATCTGAGGTGGAGAGTCTGAGGTGGTCATGCTGTTATTTCATCTGGCCTGAACTTTTCTAACTCAGTGTTCACCTGCCTCAGTAAAGCCTCCCTGGATCATCTGCAGCTTGTACAAAATGCTGCTGCAAAGCTCCTTAGAAGATCTTCCAGGTGCTCCCACATCTCACCTCTGCTGATCTCACACCTCTGGCTCCCCAATAAATTCAGAAATCAATCCAGAGTTCAGGTTTTAACTGAGCTCTACATGGAGAAGCCCCCACCTACACTGGCAAACTTTTGCAGCCATATGTGACCAGCTGGGCTCTCAGGGCTCACCATCCATCCCTACATCTGGGCTAAAAACCAAAGGTAAGAGTGTTTGCAGTCGTGGACCCCACACTGTGGAAATCTGCACTCCCGTGTACATCTGTGAGCTCAAAAAGCTGAACATTTGTGTTTTTAAACGTGGCATTCAGGAAGTATTTCCCTTTGTTTTCATTTTAAACTTTCTGACATCCTGGTGTCATTTTATGTTTTTCAATAACTTATTTTTTTTAGTTGCTGGTTTTATTTGATGTGAAACATTTTGTGATTTGTATCTTTAAAAAGTGCTACATAAATATTATTAAAGCTAATCGTGTTCATCGGATGAAAACCGGAATAATTTTATCAACATATTTGAAATCTTCATCCTTGATGAGGCTGGACGATTACGGCCAAAAATGATCATCGCAAAAATTTTGATCAATATTGAGATAACAAATATTTGTCACGATTGACTGATTTTAGTTTAAAAAGGTTTTTATTGCACTTGCATGCAAACATAACACTGCTTTCATGTGTATATCTGTAATTTCATCCCTTTGAAGAGAAAAAAAAAGCTGTAAATAAAAAATGGTAGCCAAACACAAAATCAACAGGGCGCTGCTTTCACCTTTGTACTGTCCTAAATTCCTGTTAATTCAAACTTCTTTTCAGACAAATCAGGTTTTGATTCGCGTGGCCTCAGTGCATTAAAGTTTTTCCATTCATTGTCCCTGCATGATGGATAAAACTGTACAGCTGTGAGATCCCTCTCTATTTCCCCTCTGATTTTTTTTTTGGTGTGTGGTTATTGATACTTTGGAAAAAAATAATTGCATGAGCACAAAAAAAACCAAAAAAAACCTTTTGCCCAATATATTGACCTTTTCACTGATGCCGTCATTACATACCGTGTTTATTGGATACATATCTTTGGCCAAATGAAATTCGACTGTTTTGGTGATTTCATTATGTCTTTGTGAGATGCACGGTTAATGTGGACGTCTGAGTTAATGTTGGAGAATTAATGTAAGCGAAACCATATTTCTTGGCTTTAATGTATTAATTTTACTGCAGTTTATGTTGTGTTTTCTTGCTGTTGAACCTGCTGTGCTGCTTTCTGGTGCAGACAACGCTACAGCAGTCTTGGCTTGATTTCTTCTTTCGTCTCCTGTCAAGGATCGGCCGTGTGGAGCAGGCAGGAGCAGGCAACTTTTATTGCTGGATAAAAAAAAAAAACTCTTACAAATACACCTGACTAAAACAAACCTGAACATAGAAACCTACAAGGACCACAGAGGAAAAACACAGCAAAATGAGGGTATGACACGACACAGGTTAAATACACAGTGGCGTAATCAGGGAATGGGAGACAGGAGGGAAACACAGCTGGGAGAAATCAGACTTAATGAGACAAGGGAAGCAAAACCAGAAACACTGACATGAGACACGGATTTTCAAAGTAAAACAGGAAGCACGTGACAGGCACAGAGACAAACTGGACACAGAGCAGAGAGAGCTGAGAAACCAAAACACTGGTAGTAATGAACCAAGAAGAAACCAAAGATTCATAATAACGAAACAAACACTGGGTCACCGACCCAGCGCTGTGACACTCCCCAACAACAGATCATGATTCACTTTGAGGTCTAAGTTGACATATTGTGTCTTTTAGCATTAGCTGCTCATCCAAACTAGTCCAGAAAACTTGAAATTGCGCGATGAAGGTAACAGCTGTTATCAGCACATTTAGGCATGTGGTCAGGTATAGATGTAGGGAGGGCAGAGCACACATATACAATATCAATCAACACAAGCTTATTTAACTGTGAGAACCCAAAATCATAATCAAGTTTCAAGTTTGAATAGTTGCACAGCGGTAATACTTGACATACATTTTGACTTCAGCAGGGTTTGAATGTCCTCTGTGGACACTGTATAAATATTATTTACATTTAAATATATGCAAACTCACCATAAGCACATCTTGTGGAATCATTATGCGATTCCTAACCTTGTTCTTCATCAACAATAAACCAATTTGCACTCTAACACACACACGTTATATGGGTCAGCTGTTTTCGCACAGCAATGGTATTAATTAAAAGAATCTGAATGGAAATGACACGTGGGCCTTGTTTAATTGACTGGCTAATTGACCAATGCGCCTTAAATGTGCTAGTGTGGGCAGACCTGCATTTACTATTTTCAGCGCCAATAAATCATTACTGCATTAATTTTGAGACATTAGTATAATTGCTATAATCAGATGAGACCACGGACGAGTGGATTCACAGGATGCTTCATGGTATTGCACTTCCAACCTTGCACTTAAGCAAAGTGCAAAACAAACAATGGAGTGCTGCCAGGTAGAGTATGAGTGTGAGGTGGGGCTGGGGGGCAATTAGCGTCAGAAAGCAACTGAGTTTATGGTAAATGTACTTTTAATTGGATAAGCATCGGTGCAAGACGGATGTCTTGAACTGAGCTTGAGGTTACCTGTTGTTTTGTTAGCATCCATTGAATTGCTGGATTCACCGTAATTAGCAATGAGTGCAGTGCGTTCGGCACTTGTCACAGCAAACTTCAAACTGAAGCTGGATCACGCAAATGAACCTTAAATTCATAACAAGATAAATGATAGCTGTACGAGTGCCATGCCTCTTAACACTTGAGTCATTGTTTCAGTAAGAAGAACAAGGGTTACACAAAAAAATCTACCAACACACACAGATTTACCTCAGAGCCCACTCCCACAGCGCCCGGCTGATATTCATTTCCAACTCTGTGAAATCAATACTTCATTAGAGAACATAATAAAGGAGAAAAACAATACAAAAATACAAGAAAGATGCTTTTATTTTTTTCTTTCGAAGCAGCATAGCATAACACAGACTGTGCCGCAGCAATGTGGCGATTACACGGACCTTAGGCAGCCAAGTAAGAACATATTATATACTGTATGCAACGCTTATACAAGAGAGAAGGTCAAAGGGACCTTTACTTTAAAATGTGTTGGTAAAATTTAATAGAAAAGAATGATACATCATCATAACCACAAAGTGTAGTTGGATGCTTCGCATTTTTATACATTACCAGCTTGTTTGATGTGTTTCTCAGTTTCACATTTCTGTCAATCAGCCATAACTGGGTGAAGAAACACTGAGGTTCTGTCTTGTGAGTCTTGTGTCTCCACAGAGGACATCACACAGATTCTAAACCTGCCTCGTCTCGTTCTGTCTCTCTGTCTACATTTCCTGTCAAGCTCTGTCTAAATTTTCACTGGCTGCATGACATTTTTGTGAGCCTCTCTCTCCAGGAACCTCACTCATGCCTTTAAGGAAATAAGCAGTGAAAACCAAATTTAGACTGACATCGGTCATGATGACATCTTACAAGAACGCTCCATTTATGAGTCATTTTTAAAATACTGCAGGTCTCTTATTTACACGAGTCCTCTGGTTTTGAAGGTGCATAACTTGTCTTTGGAAATAGACCCATAGGATCATGTTTTTATAGAGCATTGGCATGGAAACATTGGCCAGTGGTTCCTCAGGTGTCTTTGTTCTTGATACGTAAATTCAATCTAATGAGACAAAAAAAAGAGAGTACGTTTCACACTTTGTGGCAGATGGATCAGCAACCTTTATCAACTAGCAATTTTTTACCCCAACATTTGAATCTTGTAAGACATGCGGCTGAGCTATTTCTGATGATTTTATTCTTTTAACTTTTGATTATAGTAACTATGAATTTAAGGAGATTTTAAACGAATAAATAAAATGAGGTGGAGGAAAACAAACATGCCTTCTTTTACACAGAGTAGCTTCAGGCTATTTTAACAGTTCAATTATTTATCAGTTTATGCAAATTAATAAAACAAAGCCTACTCTCATAATAATTAAATTGACTTTTAAATTGTAAAAGCACACATTTAACTTCAAAACAGTAAAAGTAAAAAAATAAATAAATAAAAAATCAGTATCAGCTTTATTTTGGTTAAAGACCTTACTCAGATATGTGTGTGTGTGTGTGTGTGTGTGTGTGTGTGTGTGTGTGTGTGTGTGTGTGTGTGTGTGTGTGTGTGTACACACAGTATATATAATGACAGACATACACGGATTAGAGTAAAATAACACAAAGTTTATTAATCATTTTATGTTAAAAAAAGAAAAAACAAACCAACAGATATAAAATACAACATGTGAATTCATATTAAATGACATTATGTTAAATGGAAACGAGCCTGCATTCCCATCCTTTAATATGGAAGCCACTGTGTGACACACACTGAATTTCAAGTGTTAATTTGCTCCTGTTGTTATTATCCTGTTGAACCCTGTTCACACACAGAGGCAGTTAATGTGAGAAAATCTCTAGTTGCAACAAATACATCTGTTGTGAACACATACAGTAGGATGCCTTGTGTATATCGTTTATATAACTGACATATTTAAAAAGAGAAAAAAATGAACAATTCTGCATTCAAAGAATACGACAATATTTGCAGCGATTTCAAGGACGAAGGCTTTCTATATTTCTCCAGAAACCTGGAGATGAAAGAGCAAACGTTTCATCTCAGGTTGTACTGAAGCATCAAAGAGATTTTTCATAGCAGGACGCCTCTTTCTTTCTTTCTTTCCTTCTCCCCCCTCTTTCCTTCCGTCACTCTGTTGGCTGTCTGTCAGCAGTTTTTCTAACTAGCTGTTGTAACTCTGTTATCTCATGGCTTTTAGAATAAATGAAAGCAAAAAGGCTACTCACAGAATATGCTACAAGCAGCGTATAGATCTGACACTTTGACCTGGAGGGAATCAGCACATTTGTTATTGGCATGCTGGTTTGTTAAATCATTTATAATTGTGCATGTAGTAACAGCTGAAGGTTAACTAGGGCAGGTTTAAAATGAAGGCTCACTGTATTATTTAAAGCCTCATTATCAGCCCAAGGCCATAGTAACAGATCTTGTCCTCCAATAAAAAACAGCTCCATCCTTGTGACACCCAATCTCCAATGCCATATCCATCTTTATATGTTTATACTTATAGTAGCAAAAAAAAAAAGAAAAAAAAAAAGACAAAAACATGTTCATTCACTGAATATTGTCAAAATGGTTCCTGATCGTCACCTAAGTCACATTTAGACAAAGAAAATGCGACTAACAAACAGACCTGTGTCTGAGTAAGTAAAGTGCTGTGCTAACAGCTTGCTCAAAAGCTGCTTGGACAAAGAGATAGATAAAGACATAAACAGCTTTCAAACTGGTTGTTATGAACAGTGTTTTAATGATAACAGGCTGCACGTTAGTCCACAATAGGCACAAAGACACAACAAATGGAGACAAATCCAGAACTACTCTTACTCTCCGTCGGAGCATCCTGCAGAAATCTAAAGATCACAGTGTGCAACCTTAAAAAAGGTGAAAAAGAACCAAAGGGGAACATTTTTGTTTGCTAAAACCTCGTTTCATCTGCCCACTGTGGGGAATATAGCAAAGAAGAAAGGTGTCAATGCAGAAACACCATGATGGAAACCAGTGTTTCTAGATTACAGCAAGGAAGAGGAAAAGGGCTGTGAACACCAAGCCTAGCTTTGAAGAATGGTGGAGGGACCATCATGGTTTCCTACCTCTTTCCTACTTTCCAAAAAAAGGCTTCAACTTTGCATTAATAGATTTTACAGAAGAATGTAGTGT
The DNA here is from genome assembly GCF_036321145.2 of Pelmatolapia mariae. NCBI lineage: Eukaryota > Metazoa > Chordata > Actinopteri > Cichliformes > Cichlidae > Pelmatolapia > Pelmatolapia mariae. The sequence goes on along the minus strand of NC_086240.1, from coordinate 1,905,831 downwards.
ATTTACCTTTACCTTACAATATAAAGCAACTTGAGGTGACTGCTGTTGTGATTTGGCACAAAATAAATCAAATTGAACAGAAATTGAACTGAATTGGTTGTTTCCTGAATTCGGACATTTAAATCAGTTGCATTGAGCAGCTAGCCTCAGTTTTTGATGAGTTGTGTTTTGGATGTTTGGTTGATATATTTGAGTCTTGATTTTTGTTTGTTTAATTTATTTTTATTCCTGGTCTGATTTCTTTTATTATTGTGAGCTTTAGCTTTAGTAATATTGAGTCTTGAGGGATGTAGTATGAAGCAAACTGAAGGGATCAGTGAGCTATACGAGTGTACTGCCAGAGTTCTCAGTGTCACCAGGGTCACAAAAGTGACTTTCTTTTTACCTCGCTAGTTCGACTTATGCTGAACACATAATCAAAAGGTCCAGATTTTCTCTGATTCTTTTATTTACACTAAGCTGTACTATACAGATTTGCTGCTAATGGAATACATCCACCCTGCTGAACCATAGCTTTACTACTGCAACCAAATGAAGGCCAGCTGTAAAGTTCTAGCAGTATGTTATATGGTGCGTCACGCTGTCACTGAAGTATTCAGCTGATTATGTAGAAAACGTATAAATGTTTATGTGCTTGGTCCTAATCAGCTGCTGTTTTGCACTGTTGGAGCTGCAGCTGTCAGAATACAGACCTGAACATTAATCTGTCAAATCTGTAGATCATAGAATGCCAATAATTTTTAATCAGTGAAATCTTTCTTTTGATCTGGCAGCAAACTGTCAAGTGATTAGTGAGTTTCCCTTTATTAGGTTATGGGAGACGGTCAGACCTGTACTGTAGCTTAAATGTTTAAGTGGATACAGCTTAGTGTTTCGTAGCTCGAATTTGCAGTTATCAAGTTATAAATCAAGGCCATCACTGACAGTGTGGAAAAAGTATAAAATATTGTATCTTTAAATGCAATGCAAATGTTCAGTGCAGTTGTGGCAAACATGAAATTCCAACTATAACACTTTTCTGCAGTACTTCCCAGTCCTTAATGATCTCTAGCATCCATCCTTCTGACAGTTTCACAGATTGGACCAAGCATCCCTCAATTGATCCAATTTGTGTGGACTTAGAAGTCAAATGACGAATCAAACGCCCCTTTCATGTATGTGAGCAGAGCGGCAGACTCTGTCCATTAACTCCGGCTGTCTGCTTCAGAGTTGATAACCACCGTTATGATGACAGATTTCAGGCTTCGTAAAGCTGCCTGAAACAAAGAGGTTTAGGTAGTTGTGGTTAATCCAGGGATGAGTTTTGATTTATGTCATATCTTGCCTTTGTCGTCATCAGTCATCATCACACCATAGTTATGTCCTTCATGTTTTTCTGCCTCTTTCTGTCTCATTTCTGGGTTCACTTGGTTCCTCGTGTTCTCTCGTTTGACATTAGTTAAAAGTGTTAGTGTCTGTATTTGTTCAGAGCCTGGCATGAGACTGGGAAAGGTAAGTTCTCGGTTAAGTTACAGGCACTGGCAGAGTAGACTAGACTAATGATTAGCCAATCAAAATCGGAAAATACTGACAAATCGATTCAGTTCGTCAGTATGGTTGAAAATTCCTCCTCATCATTACACGGGTCACATAAAGAACTACAGAAACTTTCTGCTGGAGTTCGTGCTGATAAAGAAGGTTCAGTGAGTTACTTACTTACTTTTTCAGCCTGGACTGTGACTCATTACTCAGTGTGTTCAATAAAGACATGTAAAGTCTGTGTGTGATGTTGGTTTAGTCAGATTGTGCTTGTCTATAACTGATTTAGATAATGATCTGACTATGCTTTGATGGGTAATTAGTGCATGAATCCTAATGATTGAAAAAGATCATAAACTTTCCTTAGGTGTTATATAAATTATATTTATATTAGGACAAATACACTGATTGAAATACTGTTTTTCACACACTGGTATAAACTCAGCATCATCTTTTCAGCTGCTTACTAGCAGCCGAGGGCCACTGTGGCAAGTCGTGACATAGACCAGCAAAACTAACATAATAAGAGTGAATGAACACGAACACACACACACACACACACACACACACACACACAGATAGAAGAGAGAGGAAGCTTTTCATTTGCAAAACAAAATGCATTTTCCTTACAAATGTGTGATCACTTACAGGGAAATAGGCAGAGTTTCCAATATTTAAGGCTTTGTTACAACAAAGAAATAGTTGCCCAAACACAATCGTTTTTGCAAGTTTATACATTAAAACAAATACATATGCATGCTATGTTTGAGTTTACCAGTTCACAGATACTTTCCTTTGGAGTTTTCTCGTGTAGTATAACATTGCTCCCAGATTGCTGAGTTGTCTGCAGCATTGAACGTGACACAACCAGTTTCTTGAGAAAAACGTGTCTTCCCTGATAGCGTTTCTTTGAGCTTGCTGGCTTTCAGTGGGCAAAATGAGTTGCAAAAAAGGTGCTGCACCAAAAACCTCCTGTGATTGCTTTGATGCCACAGTTGTATTTAGGTTTTTATGTTTGCCTCACAGTTTTCAGTTTCACTGCAGTTCAGAGAGTAGCTGGACTGCGTTCATCACCGAGTCTGTCGCTTCTATTCAAATGATGATTTCAACAGTATACTAGCAACCAAAGCAATAACGAGGGGGTTTCCAAGCCAGTTGGGGAATACACAATCTTCTCTCATGAGTGGTGGTTGTGAGACGATTGTAAACTGGTCTGAAAGCTTCTTTGACTGGGGTCTTATTCAGCTGATCATGCGTCGTTACCACAGTTTTCATGTTCAAAATGTCAGATAAGTTAACATCACATGGTTAATGGACACGTGTCAGCAAAACCTCAATGAATTAAGAAGAAAGCTACCTTCACAGTAGGATAAAGGAAGGTAAAATGGCTCCTATCAGTTAGTGGGTGAATTAATGGGCTACACTAAGACCCAGTAAGAAATAAATGAGGATTATTTTGAATTCTGAATTATGCAAAGCTACCCTAGTTCAATCCATAATAAAAATATGGAGTTGGAAATGAGAACTGTGATGGACCGAGTTGAAAACAGGAGTCGTCACAGGAATTATTTGAAAAATAGGGTTGCCATTTATTTAACCCAAAAATTATATTTACAAAAGTAATAAATGTTGAGCTCATAAAAGAGGTCAAATAAACAAAACTCAACTCAAGCAAGAACTGCAACGTAACAAACCAAATGACTGCCCACACAAACATAACTGACCTAAACATGAAATGACACACAAGGGTATATGTAATGGCTGATCAGACCATTGTGACACACAAGGGATAACTAAACAAACACAACTGTAAAAGACAAACAATGCAGTATAGTCTGGTTTGTTAATAAACTAAACAACAAAGAAGAAAATCAAAAACCATTGAACCCTAAACTAAAATATTTAATTAAATACAAATACTTTGTTTTAAATTAAAGAAAACACACATTCTCCCCTTCAGCAGGAAGTGGTGGTGCGGTCCAATTATCCCTCTTTGCATTTAGTGGTTTCCAACCCTGGCTACCATCTTTTGTCCAGCAACTCCCAGGAATGATGGCAGGTAAGAAATAAAAGACAAAGGTTAGTCAAAAATCAAAGTAATGAAGTGGTATGAATACATAAGTAAACTAAATGTGCGCTTACAAATAGAACAAATGTATCCAAATCAATCAATAAAGTTATTGGAAACTAAAGTGTGTTACTGTGTTCAAATGAAGAAATGAAAATACAAGAGTTACCGCCTTTAGAGTGTGGCCCTGGGTTTAGCCATCACAAGAACACTAGGTTTCCTTTAATCTAACAGTTCTGACGGGTTCTTTTATTATTCTAAAAAGAAAAATACTGACACTCAAATTCAAAGGAATTGCTGTAACACACAGATTCATTTCATCACTCTGTGCCATGGCAACCTTTTCCCTAAATTGGAAGATCAATATGTAAGTGCTTGACTTCAACGTTTCAGTAGTTATGACTTGGATTCATTCCATCGCTGGCGTAATATGCAGTTAAGATAATCGCTGGCAAATGTATTTTTGCATGAGTGTAGGGCATGGTAAGTCTCTGAGAAGATTTACAGGCTGAAATAACAGTCTGTAACATGAGTTTAAGACATTTTCTCAGTCAAAGGCTCATGGAGTGAAACAGCAATGGTACAGAAACGACTTTTTAGAAAGGGGTGCTGAAATATTCTAAGAATTCAACTTTTGGCTCATCTGGCTGAAGGACCAATAAGCTCACGCCACGGCGAGGCATCCATCCATCTGTCCACCCGTCTGTCCATCCATTCGTCCATCCATCTGTCTGTCGACAGTTTTGCAGGAATCACACCTCCTACACTATTGGTCAGATTTAATCAAACTCACGTAAAGAATCTTCACCCAAAGTCACATTTGTCATTTTATGTACACTTTTCATTATCACAGCATAAACTTCATGCACACGATTCCCACTCCTGATGCACCCACTAACATTTATGCCAAACTCTCACATTATTAAAGTGAGCTTGGGCCAACCATTATGTTAACATCAGTAATACTGTCCATGCTAATACATTAACATACCTATGGTCATTCCTATTAAACACTGTTACTCTGACCATGTAGTCACGATACTGCTGAGCTACTATAACAACTACTCCTGAGTTAGTTATTATAGTTGTGGACTGTATCCTGGGAGTGTTCACGAACCTCCTTGACTTCTTGATATTTTTTTAACTTTCAAACTATAAATCCCCTTTCTTGTGTCATTACATGTTATATATAAGCACACATAATCACATTTACTGTAATTTACACTGAACGGTCCAGCAGATGGTTCTGTCCAGACAAAAAACAAACCTCACTCCCATAAATTCCAACCTTATCAAAACTGTAACATTGCCAAGCACCCTTTACTCCATATTATATAGCCTCCACTCATGTCAGCTTTTACAACCCAATATGAGGTACCCGCTCACTGACCAAGCCCAATTCCTGACACAATTACCCCCTTCAACCCTGCACACCACTGGTCCCATCTTCAGAATTATGGTGAGCCCTTCAGGGCAGACAGCATCAATAAGTGAGCCCTTGGAGGAGCCCCATTCTCAGACAGTAGTGGCAAGATAAAAGACAAATGAAGAATAATTGACTCACAGCTCTCGGCCAAAGGGATTAGTATGACTGAACTCTTGGGATTTCTTCCACTTTCTCTCTCTCAATCTCTGTCGTCTCACTCTCTCCACATCTGCCTCCCTGTCTGGTCTGTTCAGCTTCTCGTGGCACCACCGGCACCACCCGGAATCAAGCCGTCCATTAATACCCAACAGAAAGGGGAAAACTTATTAAAGACATCAATAACTGCCATTAGAATCCGAAGGGAAGCAAGTGACCTCATTTTATATGGCAACCTGTGAGTTTGCCCAGAAACTGAACTGTGTCTACTAATCCTGCCAACACTTCAACACACTCTACAAGAAGCAATGCAAGATTTAAAAAAAGTCACAGCTGGCACAAACAAATACATTTCAGTGCAGTCAAGTTTTTCTTATATACACATTGCTATGCAGAACACGGTGCTTCTTTTGTCTGTGTTTGAAGCAGCTCATTATTTCCAAGTGTTTGTGGAATCCAACAATCTCGCAAGTCAGTCAGATCAGTGATTTGTCTGTTATTTGCTGTATCTGCCGTGTCAAATTAAGATGTTTTGTTCCTGTCGCGTAGAGACAGCAAGCGTAATCTGAAGTATTTCTAGAAGTATGTGAACTTTTGCAAACCCCGGTGAGTCGTCAGTGTTTTTCTCCCCGCGGCACGGCGGAGCGCGTTAATATGGAGGTCAATTTTTAGGGTGCGCAAGTCCCCATTACACTAATGATCTTATTTCTTGTCAGTTTTGTGATAAGAACGTGCTTGCCTAGCTTTCAAGGCCACATTAACGTGTTAGCAGGCCTCAGGGTAAAAGGTCACTGTACATAAAAGACAAAGAAGCTACTGGATCTGAAAGTGAAGCCAGTAGGAGAGCCTTAAACTAAATGGTAATCCAGTGGCAACTCATCTGTAGAAGTTTAGTTCATCTCCACTCATCTGTGACCCTAACCAACCCTTTTCTGATGATCTGGTTTCAACTCTTAGTGAATACAAATGATGTAAATTCCTGGGCCAATTAGAAAAAAAAAGAATGGGTATACTTTTGGTCAGAGCCCCACTCATCATGTCCACTTTAAAAACAGCACAAGATGGGGAGGGCGAAAACACTTAGCTCAAGGCTTTACAATGACACCTCTGTGGGAGTGATTTTCAAACATTCTATGCTCAAGGATCACCAAAGGACAGGGCAAAGTTTCAAGGCACACCTGTATTCATATCGGTGAAAAGTAGCCTTTATATCATCTAAAATATTATCACTTCCTGCTTTGATTGAAAGTACTAACATATCTGCACCATCTAATCTGCATTGGTAGAGATGGCTGCTTGTGTCCCTGATCCTGCTGAAGCAATAAAACAGGCAGGTTCTACATACAGTAGTTTCTCTTTGTCAGGTAGAGGGTTGCGATCTACTTCACACAAGAAGTCGTTTGTTTTTCACCAATGTGCAAATTTTGTTGTCTCCTTGGCGCGCAACAAAGGCCTTTGATGTGTGCTAATATGGTAAATTTATATTTTGAGTGATACACACGGTCCATGTCTTACTTGGTGTTAAATCAGTTTATATGTTTTTAGATCCTCTGCAATTCAATTCAGTTTTATTCATACAGCGCCAAATCACAACAACAGTTGCCCTAAGGTGCTTTATATTGTAAGGTCGACCCTACAATAATACATACAGAGAAAAACCCAACAATCATATGACCCCCTATGAGCAAGCACTTTGGCGACAGTGTGAAGGAAAAACTCCCTTTTAACAGGAAGAAAGCTCCGGCAGAACCAGGCTCAGGGAGGGGCGGGGCCATCTGCTGCGACAGGTTGGGGTGAGAGAACTGAAATTGAAAACATAGTTCAGAAAATGGGAAAATGTATCTTTTTGCTGACTTTATTGCGTATAATTAAAAATTGATACAAATGACTTGATGAAAAATGAAAACATGATTTTTAATAAAGAAATGAAAACCTCAAGACAAAAGGTTTAATGGGAATTTTATACAATCCCACCTGACAGATCATCTAAAGAAAGATCAGATTCTTCCAGAGTAACAGCAGGAGTCTTGTCATTTTGCAGATTAGATATTTTAATTATTAATTTTGAGTTAAAAATGTAAATAATTCTGAAAACACATTTTAACTTCATCTTTGAAAGTTATTTAGGATCCAACCTTCAGTGGATAAAAAGGGAAGGAATCCCAATATGTTCCAACTGTAAGCTTGTTTGCTTTGTTGCAGAGAAATAAAGAAGATGACTGATACAGTTACCATCTCTGTCCTTTTTATAAGAAGTTCCAACAAGGACATTTTCACTAGTATACACTCGAACTAACACATATTAGTTTTGTGTAACCTATGAAGAATTCTGAAAACATCCTGCTGTTTTACAAGAAACTGAAATGCCCCACTCTTTCTGTAATTATAAGTGTGCTGCACTGTTGCACTTAACTACCCGTAATGTGTTTAATGGGGATAGTAATTAAATACTGGAAACACTGCCACATTTCATACATTAGGAACTAAACACAGGAAGAAAAACACAAAATCAGAATATTGCATGTTATTTTACTAAGGCTGTGTTCTGCTGCTAAAATTCACTGCCAGGATTGCATCATCAGTGCAGGTAGTGTGGAAACAAAAGCAACACCCATGACAGGTAGCCACACATTAAGATACGGGCTGTTAAGCTCCTCCAAAGGACAAGGCCTTTTATGTAAAACTGATGGACCTGCCTTGGTTGATAATGTTGTTCTCAGTGCAGAAAATTTCCAGTTAATCAAATTACCAAATAGCAATTAAAACCCAGTGAACTTTAAGTCTGATTGCTAAGCCACCCTATAGACCCTCATCATGCTATCTTACTAATGAAAGAAGGACTTTTGTGTAATATGATGCGATGTGTGTGTTTTTCAGTTTTCTCAACAACTGCTCATCAAATCTACTTCACACTTGTCACGATCAGCTGTGTGGCTGGACCCAAGTGCAGGACTCCGAGACAAAACATTAACTTAAACAGCAGCTTTATTTGCTGGTACGACAAACTTGGCAATACATAAAAACTTAAACTAACTAGACTGGAGATGCATAGCGTGGCATGACTTTAACCTGATGATAGAAGACGAAGAATACACACACAACAATGTGGAGGATGCAACAACTGGCAGGGAAAAACACAGGGCTTAAATACATACTGAGGTGATTAGTGAATGTGAAACAGGAGGAGAGCACAGCTGCGAGTCATCTGACATGACAAGACAAAGGGGAGGCAAAACTCAACACATTGACATAGTACACAGACCTTCAAAGTAAAACAGGAAACATGACAGTCGTGGACTAGACTAGGGGATACAGTTGACAGAGAACAAAGGGACACACTGGCAGAAATGACTGTACACTAAATAGAAGTAACACAGAACCACAACCTTAGAACTAGAACACCAGAAATGCCAAGGAACTAAGGAGCTAGGAATACTAGAGACAGAAATAAAAACCAAGAGAATCAAAACACATCATGAAGTCAAGGATAACAAATACAAACAGAAAAACACGAAGTCCACAGACTCAGGACCGTGACAGCACTTGACAGGTTTATTGCTCGGCTGATAAATGCCACTCTATAGCAATGCCTGAAGATGTGGTAACAGTAGTGACCACAATCCCATCCTCCTTAAACAACTAATAGATGATTGGCAATGACATCGAGAAAGCCTAATCTTCAGTCAGCCCCCATGCTGAGCCTGTCTGAATGTGATTGTGGTTAGCAGCTCATTCCAAACTCAAACACTATTTGATGTGAATTGTTTTAATTGCTAACCAACAACTCGACTAAAAGTCTGCATCCAAGGTTCAATCTCGGCATCATTCTCTAGTCTTTGAGTTCATCCCTATAGCAGCCCCTTTTCCAAAAACACAAAGTCATGGTGTGTGTGTGTGTGTGTGTGTGTGTGTGTGTGTGTGTGTGTGTGTGTACGGGTTCGTACTATCCTGGTGGGGACCAAAATCTGACTTTTACTATCCTGGTGGGGACTTTCTGCACCGTGGGGACCAAAATCCAGGTCCCCTCGGGGTTGAAAGCAATTTTCACACTCAAAATGCGGTTTTACTGTCAGGGTTACAATTAGGTTATGGTTAGGTTTAGGGTAAGGGTTAGGGTTAGGCATTCATTTTTAATGGTTAGGGTTAGGGTAAGGGGCTAGGGAAAGCATTATGTCAATGGGATGTCCCCACGAGGATAGCAAACCAGACATGTGTGTGTGTGTGTGTGTGTGTGTGTGTGTGTGTGTGTGTGTGTGTGTGTGTGTGTGTGTGTGTTCGGTCTTCTCCTGCTAGTGAATATCAATCTATATAATGTCATGCACCTGGATTGGAGTTTAAGACCAATTTTGTTGAATTATTATAGCTAAATGTTGGCAACTGTGAATCAGCTGTGTAATTCCTCTCGCCGTAAATGACTTTAACAGCTCGTGCTGTAATTGACCCTGATTGATGCCTGGTCATTCCTTCACTTTTACATTGTTAGTTGGATCCTTGCTAGAGGCTCACTGTGCTGTCCAATTGTTCAGCAAGGCAGCTGGTAGCATTCGTCTCTGGAGCTGAACCCACCTCATCATTATGACACCCTGTCTTCATCTACCCAGTGTGCCACAGTGTATGGTGGATCAGTTCTCTCCCATTTGCCAACAGAACCACGTATCTGTCCAACCGCAGACATTATACAGCATCATCATTTGGTCCATCTTGCTTGACACTGCCAGTGGCCTCGCACTGCCCAGTATTTTCCCACCCCAATCATCCCCTGCTCCCACTACTAAAGATCTGGAACACCAAGTCCTCACTTTTGGGTCCATGTAGGCCATCTGCGCACCAGACTGGATGTAAAAGCGGTACTCAGTTGATGCCTGCATGCAGGATGTCCGGGGCGACACAGATCAATGCGAGGGGTGTGGATGAGCGAGTAAAATGAGCTCTGACTGCCAGGAGGCGGCATGCTGCCAAAAGGAGGGGCCAAGGCTGCATGACACCATCCAAGGTCCTGGGGGGGGATTTAGGGCTTTTATGTGTGGCAGTGAATACTTCTGTATACTTAAATTCATCAACGCACACGTGAAACTGCCCGGCTGTAATAAAATAAAATCCCCTGAATGGAATAGTCCTACTAGTCTGCACAAATTCACATATTCCCAACAACTGATGATTATTATGGAGGCCAACAAATGAGCAGCACTTACTGCAAAGGGTTTATGAAGGGTTTCTTTTTCAATAGAATATAAAATATTTTTAAAAATGCTGCCATAACAACCTAATGAGAAAGCCTACAGCCCCGTGTAGTCCTCTGTGTTAAAAGAAACTCAGGTTGGACAAATAACCTCCAAATTATACCAAAGTTCTGACCCTCAGTGGCTGTTTGAATAGACACTTGATCAACTATTAATGCTATTCACTGTAACCGGCACATTTTTGCTCCTTTCATCGAGGTGCATATTACTTTGTCAATTTTCCCTCGATTTAGTCATAGAAGAAATGTCAAGATTAGTATCCACTCGTGTTCTTGTGCTCGCTAAGCTGTAATTTTGTGTAAAAAAGAAAGAAAAAGAAAAGAAGGAATAGGCAGTCATTTTTAAGGTACTGTTTGATGGATAAACTGCAGTTCTTCAGTGCTCTCCACTTATACCGAGGAACGGCCAATTAAACATCTGATGTAGCGACGTGTGCCAAAGTGTACCGCTGATGGAATGGAGGTTGCATTGATAACTAGGCTTCAGCAGTTATAAAGACACTGCAGGCATATAATTTCCCCGTGTCTGAGTCTACTATCGAAAATAAAAAGTTTCTTTGTTTCACTGCACGCTGTGCACGAAACAACTTCTGCCTTCTGCTTGGTGAGATATAATTTAGGCTGAATAACAGACGTTAATGTTATTCTAACCTTTTAATTGTTACTTTGACATTTTCAGTGAACAAATCCAGCTTTAGAAAAAACAAGCCAAAGTATGCGATGTTAAATATCACCAGCCATCAAGTGTTCATTGGGAATAAAGAATGTCTAATGTGTATAATTTTAATTAAGATAATGAAAAATCCAACAAATTGAGTCACATTAAATGCCAAAGTTAAATTACCAAGTTTTCCTACATCATCTAAATGATTTAGTGATGCATTTAAATTGCCTTTAATAGTCTGGATTACTTAATGATGATATACTGTAAGCCTACATTGGTTTTCTCGGATTGTTCCAATTTCCTCCCACAGTACAAAAACATGCAAATGAGGTGTCATCAAAAAGTTCCAGGAATCAGCAAGCGTCTGGACAGGTTATACTGCACCTGCTATATTTACATCACACCCTGGAAGTCCTGTTAACTGGTGATTCTAAATTGGTCCTGGATGTGAACACCTATCACCCAGAGTCACCTGGGATTGGCTTCAAACTCTCTGCTATCCAGCCTGTATATAAAATGGATTGGTGAGAATGCTGTTTACTGTAACACAGTCGGTTTTTTGGAATGACTCTAAAGTCTAGACTTACTGTATTTGAATGGTAATAATAGTGCAGAGACTTCAGAGACTAAAGGTCAGCTAGGTGGATGCTGCATCACACGTACATCTTTGACCCAGTCTGCTGGTGCTGTTGAAGCACCAGAACACTTGGTTTCAAATCGGCAAATTGCCTCGGTGACCTTCAAGGCTAGGCGTGCACACCTGATGACAATTTACTATGTCTGAATAAACACCCTTGTCACTTTAACGTAAAAGTCGCCACTGCAATCTTGCTAGGTCTGACCTGTAACATTTCCATTCCACGTTCAGCGTGGCGCAAGTCTGAACTGAATGCAGTCAGCTTAATGAAAAGGCTGCAGCGGCACAGAGGAAAACCTGCCGCCTTTCAGATTTCAATCATCATCTCTAACGCTACATACACACTGTGAAAGAACCAGCTTCTCCTCGTGCAATGACCGAGCCAGGAAAGGTTAAAACAGAAAAAAAAACTTAGAGTAAAAAAAAAGAAGAACGAAATCAGAGGAGAATGCCGTCTCTATGTGCTTAAATTTCATCACACCAAATGCTGAGTACAGGAATATTCAGGAAAGCACTTTATTCACCATGTCAGCATATTAAAAATTAAACAAGACTCCCAACTTAACATCATGTTATTTCATGTCTGAAAAAGCCTAGATTATATATTTATAATTAAATAGGCAAGTTTGGTGAGCAAAAGGTACTTTAGATACGCACGAGAAAGTCAGCAGTGATCAGCAGTGCAGGACATACGAGGACAACGAGACAGCGGTAAGGTGTGAGGTAGCAGTCACAGATGGGTTCAAGGTCGGGGGGGGAATTACATTAGAGGTCAGCTCTTGTTTGCGATGGTGATGGACAGGGTGACAGGTGAGGTCAGGCAGGAGTCTCCATGAACTATGATACTGGAAGATGACATTGTGATCTGTAGTAAGAGAGCCTGGAGAGGTGAAGGTATGCACTGGAAAGAAGAGGAGTGAAAGCCAGTAGAAGCGAGACAGAATACATGTGTGTTAATGAGAGGGAGAAGGTTGACAGGTGAAGCTGCGAGCAAAACAAGAGGAAACGGTAGTAGCTATGGCAGTTTAAAACGTAAAAAATCAGGGTCGTTATTTGGACTATGTGGGTGTGGATTTAACAGACCACTGATAAAAAAAACAATAACTAAAGTGGGTGATGTTACTTTTTTTAAGTTTTAGAAATGAAAAGATAGCACTGAGAAATTTCAAGAACGACATGGCTAAAACCTCCATGTCTCGCATAATCAGCTCTGATGTGAGCATGAGCATAGTTATGGTTAAAACCATAGCCTGTAATTATCCGATGGAGCCTCATCGGTTTGGGAAGTTCCTTTTTATATCAGTTTAGCATCAAGTTGTATTTTTTGGAACTCAATAAAAGCGTGGATATTTGGATAAGAGTGGAGAAACAAGTTGTCGGCAAAGAAGCTTGATTGGAAAGCTACTGGATGTACATTAAACAATAATCCAAAGCTGCGTGTCACTCAGATCAGCCGCGCTAATGCTGCATGCATTTATGCAGATCTAAGCAGTTGGTCCCAAAACTCACCACAAAGGGGTAAAATAGACACCACTTAGATTAGAAACACCAATTGAAGAAATTAGAGACTAAATTGGTTTCATGTGATGCTGTAAGCATATTTCTGCTTTAAAGTTTGGCATTTTTAAGTGTGTGTATGAAGGTTTTGAAGTCATTTGACTTCTAACCACCTGACCGCAAAATTGTCCGCCATGTTGGACATGTGACATCCATGGTAACGATGTAGGTTCAAGTGCTGCAGTCACTTGACTATCCGGCAAACACTGACAGACTTGAACAGACAAGTTTTGAGTTGAGATTTAAAGTGGGGGAGAGAACCAGAGTGTCTTATATCCGGGCGTAGAGAGCTCCACAGCCTGGGAGCAGAGCAGCTGAAAGCTCTAACAGGGATAAGCATCCTGTAAGAGAAGAAGATGGGAGGGAGGAATCAGACCTGCAGGAGAGACATAACTGGGCGTCATCAACAAAACAGTGAAACAAAAGATCAGATTTATGGAAAAGAGGACGTATGTTATGAAGAGAATAGGACCGAAGACCAAACCTTGGGGTACACCAGAAGTGACTGGGAATAGACGAGAGTGGAATGGTTTAAGTTGGATAAACTGGGAGCGGTCAAAGAGATATGATTGGAACCGGGATAGGGGTGTGTCAGAGATGCCAAGTAGGTCATTAGAGAAACAACAGTTTTGATACTTAAGTGATGGCTTCATATTTAAAGCCTAAAGAATGTCTTATGATTCAAAAAGTTAAATTTCTCCACTTAATGCAATTTATAATATTAACATTGTGGAATAATTTAAATGTTTCTGTTTTTCCACAGAAAATGAACCTTTGTTGACGACATCTTCTATTAAATATCCATAACAGAAAATAGCACTGTTGGAGTATTTGTGCACTTAACCATGATGTGAAAAAAACTATGTGAAAAGAAAATTAAGATATTAGCTCATATCTGTTCCTTTCTCCACTCCAACTACAACATACTTCACCTCAAGAAATAATGCATATTTAATGCAAATAATGCATACACTTACTGGTAGATTAAACAGTAAGTGGAACAAACTGATCGGTGAATAATTTTGCTTTTTATCTTTTCAAATACTAATTTGGGATTTGTTACACAGCAATGCGATGGCAGACTTCTTTTATACAAAAAGCATATACTCCTTATCTTTGAGGAACGCTCGGTCCGTATTAGCTGGATGGTGCGAGGAAGGGAAAAGGCCTTTTTCCCTCTGGCTTTTCCTTTTTCCTGTCTTTGAGGACTCGGCTGAATTGGCACAGCTCACTTCCTCGGCTGCTCAGAATGGATAAAAGCAGGGTGAAGGTACAAAATTGGATTCATGTTTAAACACAGAGTACTAACTCAAACGTGTAAAAATACTAGTATTGTGGCTGCACTGACTCCCACGAATTATCCTCCATTTGCCCTTTTTGGGGGTTTATTGCTCTGATCATTCATGCTGTGTGTCAGTGTGCCGCTGTCGTGAAACATTCTGAGCACATCAACCACGGAGCATGAATACTTTATAATGGCAATAAAGTAAGCATTTATAGTAGCTGCAATTATGGTGAGCCATTCCACCGTGCAGACGCTCAGTTAAATTTCTTATAATTATCACCATGTCGACAAATTTGTGCTTTATTATAGATGAAGAGAGATCATCAGCTGTGCTGTTTTTATTGAATTTTTAAATTTTGCCAAGCGTGCTGTGACGAGGAGGGAAAAGGAGATGCAAAACTGCTCCGATGTTTACGGGGGACCTGCTGTGGCTGTCGGCATTCTCACACATTAAACATATAACTTAGTATTTCATATATGGACACATTTTACAAGCTACCACAAGTTTAACAGAAAGCATGATATAAATTCAAGCTTGATATTTGATGTTTACAATAATCTATATCTGTTGAGGTTTTCACTAAAGCCTTAGCTTAGTTAGATAT
This sequence comes from Pelmatolapia mariae, assembly GCF_036321145.2. Classification (NCBI taxonomy): domain Eukaryota; kingdom Metazoa; phylum Chordata; class Actinopteri; order Cichliformes; family Cichlidae; genus Pelmatolapia; species Pelmatolapia mariae. The sequence continues at coordinate 1,890,676 of NC_086240.1, read as the reverse complement.
GACTCATAAAGACCAATGGATGCTATTAGCATTAACACTGGATGAGTTCTGAATGAAATCTGAAATAAACTCATATTTGGCTTAAATTTTATTAAAAAAAAATTGGACATTAGATTAGATTAAATTACATTAGATTAGATTAGATGAAACTTTATTAATCCCTCGAGTGGGAAATTCAGTTTCCAGTAGCACAGCACCGACAGAAGTTGCATGCTACAGATACAATAAAGGGGAATGAGAGTAAGGATATAAGCATAAATATACCATATATATACACATATATAAATACAGAATATATAATATGGATAAATAGGAATACCAGTGGATCTACATCCACATAAAAATGAAACTTTTAGACACAAAAAAGTGATATGCACTGTAATAATTATTCAGAAAGATCTTTGTACGCTATACAGTGACTCTGGGAACTGCCCGTAGTAAATGTAAATGTACGTTGTCAGATATAAAAGTCATAGAACATGTATTACATGTTGCATGTCAGTAGGAAACTGGAAGAGAAAGACACAAAGCTATAGTTAATGCATCTGTAAAAATATATTTGGTTTTGGGAATTATGTCAGGAAATCGTCGTTTTTAAAAAGTGTTACAGTAACGGCTTCACCTGTGAGGTATATTTAAGGCCTACGTGCCTTCTTGGTTTTGGATATCTGAAAACTTGGAAAAAAGGATTTCAGAGTGACACACGGTGTCACAGAGCATTGCTATAACTCACTCACGCTGCTGCCCATGGCAAGATAACTGTGAGCAGAATGTGTGGCAATAAATTCTGGAATAATAAATTTGTGAATATTTCTTCCAGTCTCCTCGGGATTAGTCTCAATAACAGCCAGATGCTGCACGACTCCGGCTTCTTCCTCGTTGCTGACTTCCTTTTATTTTTTAATCAGTTATGAATTTGAATTTCAGGATTAATGTGCAGGATTTAGCAGTCCTGTTATTATTAGGATTCAGTTCCCTCAGAATGAGCACCGAATCCTGTCTAGTCAGCAAAGTAAAAAAGGTGGGCAGGCTCAAAGAGTAAGCTAACATATTTCTGTGACTGTACTGTGGTAGTTTTTTTTAGCCTATCATGTTCTGCTTCACTAATCAATGTTCAATAATCACAGTCAGGCTACACGGAGAGCGTATTTGTTTTCTGCATCAGAGAGAAAATGTTTCTTATGGATTTTGATGATTTATTTAAGTTTGACAATTAAAACAGCTGATCAGCTGCCGTTTACAGGATACATTGTATACATATGTGCATTGTTTAGATTATTTAGTGTTAATCATAAATTGTTAGCTTATGTTTTCTCATCTGTTTATGATTGCGTCTTGTAATAATATTGTGCCTTTCTTCATTAGCAGCCATTTAAAAAGGTCCAAACTGATATAATGATAAGAATTTTAGCCCCACGACTGATGACCTGTCCAGGGCGTACCTGTCCAGCACAGGCTCCAGCAAATTGAAAAAGTGGCAGCAGATGGATGGATAAGAAATAATATGAAACATTACATTAGATCAGATAGTAGAGTTATTCCAATTTAAAAAGAAAATAAGAGCCAAGGCTGCTGAGGTCAAGATGTTGTGTCTAGATGGGACAAATATTGTGTGATATAATAATTATTATTTGTAGGCTTGTTTTTTTTTTATTAAAAATACATGAATTATTTTATTTTGAATAGATTTTTGTTTTTGAAAATTTTTTTTGTTTTTTTAGCTTCAAACTTTTGACCCTGATTTTTGTGTAGTGGGCGTATCAAAGGGGAGCGATGGGGCGGAGACTAATGACTGACAGCTTGTTCATTACAAGCTAAAAATGAGTATTTTGGTTAAAGATGGCCGCCGCTCCTTCATGGGATACGACTGGCACCAGCCAACAGGTAAGAAACACTGATTATCCTTTGATGGACTATACTGACGGCTCAAATCTTGTAACATTTTGATATATATACATTAAGGTGGGTATAAAGTTTACCCCAGCAACAGAGAATACTGTTATTTGATTGGCTAGTAGCTCGCTAACCTGCTTCAGGACTTGGACAACTTGCTGTAATTAATGGAAATACTTACAACAAGCATGCATTTTTCTGTCTTCCAGAAAATACAATTAATAACTATACTTTAGCACCCTCACTGCCTCATGCAGAGCGCAAGAAGGTTGTGTGAGTTTGACCAACGTGCTCCTTTCAGTCACCTCCTCAGTGAAGTCCAGGGAGCAGCCCACAACAGGTCCAGCACCAAAAACATATAATCTGCTTAATTTCTTGTTATTGTCAGATGCTGAAAACTGTAAAAAGACCCTTCACTTAGAGTGCGTATGGACTTTTAGCATTTCTGTAAGTAAATGTTACAAACTTTTATATACAAATGACTGTTTTCCAGTTAGATGCAAGTAGAAACAAAATATATTTGAAAAAGAAAATAAACTTTGAGAGTATGTGTGCATAACTGAAAGAAAAACAACACATAAAGCAGTTGGCTTCTTCAAACTGCCATTATTGCCATTGCTAATCTTTAAAAACCTAGCCTTGGAAAGAAAGCAGAGTATTGATGGATAAATGGGTTACAGCGATACACACAGATATAATTTAATCAGCATTCAAACTATTCAAGCCTTGTAATTGTAAGGCATTGCTCGAAGCGAGTCATCAAATGAGTTATTTAAGAATAACTTCAATTAATGCTGGCTAAAAAGAACATATTGGATAATGCTTGTTGACAGGATACTTGAGATGAGCACAGGCAGGACTCATCCACAACAGCAGCATTATCACTCCTGAGATACTCGGATCCTGTTTCCTCTAAGATGGAGAAAACGGTGCACTGCAGAAAATGGAGCTCTCTTAGCTGTAAAACTGACGTGCCCTCGGGTTAAGAACAGGTCAATTCAAGGGTCAGTGAAAGTGAATTGATAACCTTTGTGCTGCATATATGAGATATTGTGGGCAAATACTAATAGAATTGTAAATGAAAGAGCCTTGGTAGTAATAGAGATGCATGAATGAGTATAGGAAGCAGCGTTGCGAGAGTTGTGTCCCCTGAAATGACCTTGTTCTCAGGAACCCGTTTAAAGCTTTACCATGGAGACAACAGCAGTTAATGTCATTGGTGGACAACGGCATCATTATAAGTTTTCTGATGAAAGACTTCGGCCAGACTAGCTCACTACAAAACACATACTCGGTCTTCAGGAGTTTTGAAATCCTGTCCGATTTTGAAAGCGGTTTGCAGCATCCACATAAGAATAAACTTAAACATGCTTTCTCTCATATCTCAAAGCACACAGTGCAGGATTTGAAAGCCACTACACGGCACACACCACGGGGATACTGTTAAGATACTCGGCCAGACGGAGCAATGCACCACCTCGTGGAGTCCTGGCGAGGCAGATACTAATATATATCTACCATATAAAGTCCAGCAACACCCTTAAAGCGGAAAATATTCATTATGTTGCAAATGCAAAGTGTTTAGGACTAACGGGCAAGCCTGTCTGAGGACTTGGATTTCAAGGTATGCTAAAGCTGTAAGTGCGACCTCAAACACTCAGTGGGAATACGGCAGCAATAGCACGAACAGGACACAAGGCCAGGCGCTGACATACTGTACAAAACGACTCACATACACCAATTAAACAGTGAATGAGATATAGAATGACCTCAGACTTTCAATTGACTGTTTTATGTTGAATCAACTATACTGAAAAAACTTCACACATACATTCACTGTGTGCGTGTTAGCTAGCTTTTTTTTTTATCTGACCTGGTCCCTGGTGTGTTTTTACAACACTTAGCTGAATCTCTTCTCTCTGCTTCACTTTTTCTCTGACTTTGTTGCTTTGGGAGAATTTGACCGGCTCTAACTTTAGATTCAGCCGGGATAGCCTGACTTGGCAAAAGACAGAGAGAGCAGGTCACACCATGAATGCTCTGAAAACAGCATATGGTCTATAGCAGCAATACAATGCTGACACTTGTATGCTAGCTGACATTAGACACAAGCACCACAGGGTAACGTTAGCTAGCTATTCCTTATTCAGGGCTAATTCTGTATAGGCCAACGTTTCCCTTCCAAGCTGTTTAACAAACTGCTACATTATAATAATTATAATAATTTTATTTATAAAGCACTTTGAACAGCTATTTGAAGATTAAAAAAAAAATCAATAAATAACAACAATACAGAAAAAAACAATAACGTTTAAAAACTGATAAAAAGCAAAAGGGAATAGCAACAATAATATACTGAGATATGTTCGTCATCATGGGTCAAGCGGATGTTAACATGTTGAAGTTTTTTGCTTCTTTCTCCATGAAGGAAATGCAAGTGGGTGCAAGTGTGTGAATCCAGTGGAAAGCTTTGTTTTTGTTGCCATTTTTCATATTTTCTCTATTTGTGGTTTTTTACTGAAACCAGCAATTTTTTCAGCTTTGCTCCTGCAATAGAAAAGATTACTATTGCAATAGGAAGGGGAATACAAGAGTCTAAAAACACTATTGAACAAATGTCAGACTTCTTTTATGGCTACTAATTATGGACACAGATACCAATATCAAAGCTGTGGCCTCGACTGTTTGTGTGGTTTTTTTAGGTCACACATGTAAAAATGTCCAACCACCTCTCAATAACAAGCCCCAGACTTTTCCACACAAACATGCTCTTCACCCCATATTTACTTTGCTGGAAACTGGTCTCCCAGGTACAGCAACTTGTTGTTACACGGTCACCAAATGTCCCTTTACAGATTCTCTAGTCTGGGTGCCAGGGAGGGGTACATCCAGCCTAAACTGGCCCAAAACGCCTGTAGTCGAATGTGAGCAGACATGGCATTAAGCATTATAAAATATGAATTCTATATGTTTTATAACACTTAAAACATAAAAGAGCAACCATGATCCTGCACATGATTCAGGTACATAATGATATTAAGACAGCGGAGCACTCGTAGCACTCTTACAAACTGCATCTTTGATGAATTTAAAGCGATTTTGCAGTTGAAGAATTAATTAATGACCGGTGCAAGTGCGAGGCATCGTCATGCTCAAAACAGCAATTAACATTTATTAGAAGATGGCTATAATGTATCCTATAATATATTTTCTCATCAATGTCACCATTTATTAAAATGAAAACCTAATTTATAGATTGAGCAGTGACCATGCTTTCATTTCGATTTGCTTACATGATGTATGTGAAAGGCGCTGCAGGAAAAACACATTTTTACACTCTGATCTGACACGAGAAAAATATCCTGTCAATTGTAAATGTGGTTAATTCAAAGTATTTTATGGTTTATCAAGCTAATTTTCTGTCTGACCTAAATTCATTCTGACAAGCGCCCCAAACGCACAGTCATAAAGAGTCATAAATCTCTCAGAGAAGATATGGCCCCCCCGCAGTGCCTTGATTACAACATCATGGAGTCATTCTGTTATTATATTAAGTCGCCAAAGACACTGAGACAGCCTGAATGGACTGATGAAGGCAGAGGGGCTTCATACCAATTATTACTTGAATTTTTTGTTACCATACTCCTACAGTGTTGACTGAAACTGATTTTAAATGCATCTTCGCCATATAACTGCATATTTAAATTAAATTACTTACCCACAAAAGCTTTTACAAGTTTAAAATGACAAATTAAAAGAAGATTCTGGGACTCACCTGCTTCTTATCTTTGCTTGCGGCTAGCAGGGATACAGTAACTGCTACTAGCTTACAGGCGCTCGTGTAGCACTGCTAGATCACTCACTCAACACGCCCGCCTGCTTATCTTCTTCTTTGTCCCGGGTCGCTTTAGTTACAAAAATTCCTATGTGCCCAGAAAGCATTTTCCTTATAGACCACCATAATGAAACTGATGTCTGTATGTTGGCAGATAATATTGAGATGAAAAGAAAGAGAACAAGGGTTCCTGTTCTTTCCATTTTTAATTATGTATTTCATATTTGTAAAACCTCCACAAAACATAGAAACATGTTCTGCATTTCCATGATTACAGAGCAATGTGAAGTCTATGTCCTGGGATTTTAGGGGATCTGTTGAGGAAGGGGTCCTCCTAAAAAATCCCTAATGATCGTGGGAAGTGAGCACAATGAGGAAGCAAACACACAGCTCAGGACACTTTTCTTTTCCAATACAAAGTAATCGATTTTCATTTAAATGAACAGGACGCCATGGTTGAGTCCAGTATGTATCATCCACCTTTTTCTACCTGTCCAACATATGATCCCAGGGGAGCCTATTCAAGCTGTCACTGGATGAACCGTCAGGTTCACCTGGACAGACTTTAGTCCTCCTTAATACATCAATGGGCTGCATTAGTTCCTGCAAGTCTGAAAGCTATGCAGGGAACCTAACAACAAAGACGATCACTGAATATAAGAAAAAACACATAGCTCTAATTTTCCTGCATTTTGTTATGTGTAAAATTATATTTTATAAATAATTATTGGTAATCCTTTATAACCCGACTTGCAAATAAGGTACAAGTAGCCTGTACTTAGGTGCATTTTGCAGGCAGCAAGTCAGGTTTTTGCAGGAAACAATAAAATAATTACATAAAAATATGTTATATTTCACCATCTTACATCCCATGCATCCTGTACTTTCCTGCAAACTACACCTTATTGGCAGGTGGTGTTATAAATGTTACCTAATTATTTATGAAAAATAGTAAAACAACTCCTTGGTAGTGGGGAAAATCAGTTTTCGCTGTTAAACATTGTGCTTGATGAATTTCTGACTCGCACATTAGAGACGTCCTTTTTGTTGTCATGAAATAACAATATTTTTGTTTTGAACAGCAGAGTTCTAAAATATTTCTGCATATTTGTTTTAAAAAATTGTTAAGAACTGTAGTTACATTTCTAGGAAGGTATATGTCAGGTTAGAGCTAAATATCTCTATATATTTATTAATGCAGAAGCACAACTCCCACACATGCTACAGTCACACTAGGAAAACAGCTGTTGGAGACTGTGGCACAACCAGAGTTATTGCGACTGTGTGCAATGAACTTGCAGTCGAGTTGCCTTTGAAATGGTTTCTTCACACGACTTTGGTATTTCAGGATGGAGACCTGCCAGAACCTCACAGATCTGAAGCAGCTACAGAATACCTCTACAAAAAACGACACATTTGCTGCAGCACGATGATTTCACTGCAGAATGACACAGACGCTTGGCAACCTTGAATGTTATACAGGAATATACTCAGAACAGAAAAACCAACCAGACAAGCGTCCGCTGTTGCAAAGAGATGCACTGCTGACGAGGTGCGCTCGTTGACTCAGATCGATTGCAGTATTATTGTTATTATTAGATAATTAGATGGCAGTTATTTGCAAACATTTGCGAATCTGTCAGACAGAGTCAGACAGTGGCTTGTTGGACAAAGGGTGCGTTTCATGCTGCGACCTGTGCAATCGCCTTGCGATCAACCTCTTGGTGACCAATCAGATGTCGCCATTACTTGTAACCTGTCACCAAATGCAGCCACTGACTTTTCTTAGGAGGTTGCTGCCACTCTATTGTGACTGATCCATTAAATGTGAATGTGAGAGTGTGTAGTTGTCTGTCTCTCTGTGTTAGCCCTGTGATGGAGCGGGGACCTGTCCGTGAAGGACCCCACCTCTTGTCCTGTGATGTTTCCCACCCCCTAAATTGGGTAAGTGGTTGAACAATGGATAAACCTTGTTGAAAGACCTTTTCACTCTGATTTATGCATAAAATTAACATATTTTTTTAAAGGCAATGACTTGTTGATCAGATTGAACCAATTTAACAAACAAAAAAGCATGCTTGGATGTCCGGTACACGCGGGGGAGGCAGCTGTCTTCCGCCTGCTGCAGGATTTTGGGGATGCTTGGACGTGGTGTACTCAGGGTTTGCTGAGGTGAAGCTGAGTGTCAGGAAAAGAAAAAAAACATTTAGCTGGGTGTAGGAGTAACGACTGTTTTTCATAGTCCAGGGAATGCAATGTCACTGATAGCATCGGGTTAGACACACTCACAGACACACACACACACACACACACACACACACACACACACACACACACACTCACACGTTCCCATGTGGGAGGATTATGAGTGGAAGGTACAGCCCATTGCTTTCTAATAACATCCTCTAATCTCATGCCAGCTGCCCTTGAGGCTGTCCACTCAGAAAACATTGCAACTTTTCACCTTCAATAAAGCACCTCCTTCTCGCTCCTACTTCACCATCTACCAGGGAGGGGAGGGGCACGTACTCCTCTTCATCACGGAGATTGGACGGGGTTGGCCCTCTAGTTGGCTGCAGAGGAGAAACCAATTTTTATCCCCTACCCTGTCAGCTTGAATTAACTGTACAACCCCAACCTTTCAGCTGAACCTCTGCCCGTTATTAGGCGCGACGCTGTCTGTATGGTTTTCTATTTTCTCCGAAGCTCCTCTCAGCTCCTACTCCCTGCAGTACATTATGTCCGTTCCTTTTCACACCGAAAAAAGGCTTTGAGGGTACGATCATGAAATGTTGAAATCTGCTGTCCTTTTGTGCCAGGTGTTGTAATGGCAGAGCAGGCGGGGTGCATCCATCTACTTTCAGGGCAACCTTTCATCCCACCTAATGGCTTAACTTAAACTATCCCACCTGGTGCCGTAATATCCCAGAGTCCTCTGCTTTCAAATCAGGCTTCTCTGGGGTTACTTTGTGATTTTCACTTTGAATACTTTCATCCCTTATTACGCCGAGCCGTCCATCACAAGTTCTGCAGGCTCGCTTTTAAACTCTGCCGTCATTTGTATTCGTCGCATTTTCAATTTCTCCCTCTCTCTTCATGACGCCCCATAATGGGTTTCTGCTTATAAAGGTGTCATAGGGTTTCTTTTTTCCAATTAGCATGGAATCATTCCTCCAGCACTAATCTCAGGCCCAGAGTACAGCCAGCTCCCCCATCTTTGATTTAACGCTTGGTGTGAATCCAGGGGAGTTCGAGGTGCAGCCATGTTGGAGAGTCCCCGCGGCCCACAATGTGTTCACCTCCTGATTGCTCGCCCTCACCGGTTTAGTGCTGGTTTATGGAGCATGATATGAAATAAACCCCTTTCTGTCCCCCAACAAAGATTTGTGGCGTAACTCGCACTCAACTCAGGGAGCTCCACAGTCAAGCATGAGGGCTTCTGGAGATGCATTTAAGGCAAGGTGGGAAAAGGGGAAAGGACGGGAATGTTAATTTAGGAACGCATCTGTTAAGAGAATTCAGGGGACAGACAAACAAAAAGCTGGCTGCTACTCTGTGAAGCAGAGACATGTAGTCTCAATCATCCCAAACGCAGCACGTGTGCACGCACGCACACACACACACACACACACACACACACACACACACACACACACACACACACTTTGGACTTTTTTGGTGTCTGGAAAGGGAGCAGAGAGCAATCGGGCATTTTTTAAAACCGATATTCCATCTGAACAAATATGCACGACAAAACTCACAAATTTAAAGCTTGAAATACAATTGAATTAAAGCCACACTGAGTTTTTTATCATCAAGGATATATCTGTGTTGTGTCTGGTCATCACAAATACTGGTCCTCCTTCAATCCTTGGCTTTAACCACACTCTCTTCATTTATGGTTCATAATAAAACTTGTTGGGGAAAAAACACTTAAAATGCAAATTCTTAATTCACACACACGCACACACACATTAGGAACACAAATCTAGCATGACTAGAATGGAAACCAGTCTTGAAAAATCAATCTCAGTTGATTCAAGGCATTAGAGCATAAAGGTAAATTGATTTCTATGAATAACAAAGAAAAATGCTATTATACATTATTTAGCTGAAGGTACCTGTTCTGACAGGTAGTTAATAAATAATGGGCTGATGAGGAAGCTGGCTCTGTGCTTTAGTGTATAGATAGATAGTGTAGTAAATGTGTGACTATGAGTTCCAGATCAATTTTCTAAAAGGACCTTTGTAAACCTCATATTTTATGACTGCATTTCAGTCAATTATCATCACAAACTCTTCATGATGGAATACTTTGCTTATTATTACAGTTTCTCCTTCTACTGTGCAAACAAAGTGGTGAGTAAAGTATTCAAGGAGCAGATAGTTCTGAGTTATTTCAAATCAATCAGCAGCAGCAAGAAACCCGGAGGTGTGGTGACTAATACAATTTGTCCTGTTACATATGACAAATTACTGAAATGGGTGGGAAATAAAACCAGCTTTAAACCCACGAGCAATGTAATTTTCAAAAACGCACATTTTTCGATTGTCATCCTAATAATGCTAAAAGTTTTCTTTGCCTGTAATTCATAACACTTTGCTCTGTATAAATAATAATTTCTTTCTCTTTTTCATCCCCAGCAGTTTAGGAGTCTTCAGTTGTACCTTCTGCGTGTTCTTCTCCAGCTGACATCATTTCCACCAATCAGAAAATAGAGCAGCAGTAGAGCCTTGGAGTTGAAAGCTGGGGCAGAAACATCTGTAAATCACTTTCTGCTGCTTGTAAAGCAAGTTAACACTTGAAAGTGACACTTTAGCTCATGTCTCCTCGCTGCATTTGGGAACCGTGCTCAAAACTTGGCCTCGATTATTCCATTTCTCATTATGCTGTTTTTACAGAAGCACAAGACAGTCCAGCTTCTCTGATTAACCCTGTGAAGTCTAATCGTCTATGACTGGACCATCAGGGCCTCTGCCTGTGGGTGTCACCTCATCTAGAAAAGCACCGAACCCCTAGAGCTGAGCATAAAAGTGAAGCTGCTGATTTACTGGTTGATCTACTCCCCTACCCTCACCTATAGCCACAAGCTCCTGGTACTAAGCAAAGAATGAGATCATGGATGAGCAGCGCAACTGGGTTTCCTCCAAAGGGTGGCAGGGCTCTCCCTTAGTCATAGGGTGAGGAGCTCAGGAGGGGCTAAGAGCAGAGCTGCTATTCCTCCATAATGAAAGAAGCCAGGTTGCTAGGGCATTTGGATAGGATGAGTACTGCATGCATCCTAGTTGAGGTATTTCAAGCATCTTCTACTGGGAGGAGGCCCAGAGGCAGAACCAGGACATACTGGAGAGATTACATCTCTCAGCTGGCTTAGGGAGTCCTTGATGTCTTCCAGAAGAACTAGAGGAGTTGGCTAGGCATTTCTGCTACACTGCTGTGCCCATGACATGGATAAGCAGCAGATTATGTATGTATGTATGTATGTATGCATGCAACAGCAGGTTAGGATTTAAGGTTAGCATTAGCACTGCCCCTGATTTTGACATTGACCTCTGTCCGTTAAATCTGACCAATCTTGTGTTCAGCATCATATTCTCATGTATGTGCAAAGACTTTTCAGCATAGCTGCAATTTTGATTTCACTGCCTGGAAGTCCCATCCTGACCACTGACACAGTGTGCTCTGAGATTTTACCAAAATGTGATCAAAATTGCACAGAGAGCAAATCTCAACTTCTGTTTCAGACTTTCATGTGGAGGGTTATTGCTGGTGATGACAGCTGATAGCTGGGTCTCTGATCAGTTTTCTTTTGAAGAGTGCACTCTTTCCAAGCATGAAGGCAGCTTTACAGGTGGGCAACAAGACCGGGAGCATGCTTTCCATTTTCTTTTTCACCATTAGTGGACCAAGAATTTGTCCACCACCCAAGTTCTGCTTTATCAACCGGAGGTGGAGAACATTCTGTGGATGTTACTGAACGGTGGCGTGTGCTGCCGCTATCTCCTTACTCGGAGGGTTACGTAACCAACACTAACTGAAGTCATCAACAGTTTTCAACTGACAGAGAAAAAAAGAGTCTAAATCAAACACTTTGGTAACACAAAGGTTGCTTACCTTTAATATCAACTTAGTAGGAAATAGAAGACATTTAAGCATTTCTGGCCATTTAATAGAGCACTCAAAACTGTTCTGAAGTTGCACGACTAAAACATCACAGGCTGATTGGATCATACAAGGAAGCATTAAATCAATGCACACTTTAATTTCTAATGGCTGGATTGGGAGCAGTCACTTAGCAACTTCTCCTGACCTTGGTGCCACGTTAGCATGCATGAGCAAACCGCATCCGTGACGCTTTGATGTGCCGCCATCTCTTCTCCTCCAGCCATGCATGAGCAACTTAAAGATTTCCCGCCCGAGTCAATCATAATGAACTGCGAACTGATTGACTGTGACAAGCAGCTTTCTCACCAACCAAGTTCACCAGATGCTAAGAAAACGTTTTACCTAACCCAGGTGCAGTCACCTTGGCCACGAGCAACAAGCTCAGAGGTTGGCTGAGTAATTTCTTCTGTTGCTTTTAAGACGGCAAATCAAAGAGATCTAAATTTAGATTGAAGTCGGGGGGGGGGGGGGTTATGGAGAGTTTACCCTTAGCCGGTTAGCACAAACACGTACAACAGCCGTCAGAGTGAATCTCAAGGAAGAGAGAAAGGTAATGCAGCGAGAGCTCTTCCTTTCGTCAGTGAAGTAAATAGAGTAAGCGAGCCATGATCGAGTCATTAAAAGACCACCTGTTCTGCATCTTTATCTCAGCCTTGAAGTATCTTATCCACAGCAAAACATCTAAGAGCCATGTACATGCTCAAGCAAATACATCTGTGCACTTGGACACATGGAGACGCATCCACACACGCCATGAGACACATGCCTCTAGTTAAGGTGATGATGCACAACATATGGTGCTCGAGAGCCTCCTAAACCCCTTGCAGAGAAAACAGAGGACTCCACGGGATTAGTGTGTGAACGGTTCATACAGTAAGAATTTTCAGATTCAGCCTTTTGTCAAAGGCTAAGAGGCTAATGGCCTGCTTCAGAAGTTAAATTAGTTTTTATGAGGCCAACTTTTTTCCAGCTGAGAACAATGACTTACTAACACAGTCATGTATCAGGTCACAGTTGAATTGTCAATAAAGTTGCAGTGATTATCTCGTCACGGAATTGATATCTTTCAAATGATGAGATGTCAGCAGCTAAAGGAGCGTAGAGATGGAGCATCAAAGGTACCACAGTCAGACTCCGAAATGGAAACAAATGTAATGAGCCAATGTCAGTACATATTCTGTGTTAAAGCTGCTCACAGGCTGTTTTCAGAACAGAGGGAGAAAACATTGACTGCTTTAATCTGTTGTTGCCATGTACGCCATTCAATTGCCCTCATAGCTCTGCATGATGAAGCTGTAGTGAAAGCCCAGTCACAAAAGCATCTTAAAGATCCAATACTTTCACAGCGAAGTCAGTCCCCCCCTATAATCCAACATGGCCACCAGTTCTGGACATTATTTGTGTCCTTCTTTTTCTGTGTTCACCAAAAATCCAGCCAAGAGTAGGAAGACATTTCTATACATCTGGAAAAGACACTCATTTGAGTTACTCTTGTTTATTCTGTCAGGCGATATAAAAATTTTATTTTGTCACAGCTGCTGGGCTGTTGCAACTATTTCAGGTGTCACTGGGATACACGAGCACTCCTGGGTGACTAAACAACTCTCTATACCTGTGAGAAGATTCTTTTTGATTCCACTCAGTAGATGCACATGCACTATGTTGAGTTATATAACATGAATATAAAATGGAGATGGCATTACTTCTGAACCGATGTTGGTCTGGGACCCAGTTTAGTGACCTATCCTGCCTTATGGATTGCTGTTGCTGGCTCTTCTTGAAACTGCTAGCAACACACATCTGGTTAGTTTCTTAATTAACATGTGCCTTTTTGGGCCATCTGCACTCCGTTGGGTGAGTGGATATTTACCATCTCCCTCATCAAGTTTCAGAACTTCTAATTCACCCCATGTGACAGTAAAAGCATTGTAATTTCAAGTCACAAGTGAGGATGCTGTTGTATTTACAGTGAATGGCAGCTTCCTCACATTCTACTTCCAGAGGTACAGAGTGCAAAACTAAGAACTTAAAATGCTCTATTTTGCTGCTGCTATCCGGGGTCTTTAAGTCTGATGTCATTAGCCACGTTTGGGCCCAAACTCCGCTTCAGGTCCCAAAGTCAAACGAACACTGCGGCATCACTGAGAGCTACAAAGTATCTTAATTTTTTCATCTTTAATAAAATGATCAGCATTGCTGCTTTACCAGGTGTAACAATTAAGTTTAACATCCATGAAAACAGGATTTATTAAATTTAACAGAGTTAGAAGTTAGCAGGAAGTTAGCTCGCTAGCTTCCACCTAAACATGATATAGCATGTTCTGACTGAGAGATTTCTGAAAAATTCAAACGTACAGCTCTGCTGTCACTTCCAACATAAATGAAGACAGAAAACTAAACAGCAGTGACGTTTGTAGGGTTACTGAAGTTGGGCTAGCTGGTATATAATGATGTGCTACGTGGTTGCTAGCGACACAGCTATGTTAGCATAGCATAAACACACTGAAGCTGGAGGATGAACGCTAACTTTTTTCCACTCGATAAAAGTTAATGTGAGGGTTCCCGATGGTTAGGGACAAATGCAATCGCATGGCAGGATGCTGTAAATGGACCAAACTTCAGTCAGGAGAACAACTGAGATAATCCATCCACAATACGAGGTTAGTTATTAATATACTGCTGCATGGGCTGGGCTGTAGTTACATCCTAAGGTTTAAAAACTGAACTTAAAAATAAACAGTGGTAATAAAAACCGAGAGAGGCCGACAGTGATCACTGACTGTTTTTAGGGGCTTGTTCAGGAAACAAAGCATTAAAACATGTTAAAAACACAACAGCCTTATTAAACACAGAGTAGTTTGGACCTGGAAGCAGGATTTATCACGTCATCACTTAAAGACCGGATTGTTATCTGAGAATGTGCAACCAAACTGTTGCCATCAAAATATTCTCACACCAGCAGATTAAAAAATAGCTTTTGTGCTTTGTAATGTTAAAAGTTTTCTCTGTGTTGCTTTGTTGTATAAAGCACTTTGAGTGAACTGGAAGAGCAGAAAGTGCTACATAAGTATCAGTCCATTTAGCCTTTGCAAGTTATATTGATATAGTATGGTTTCGTCAGAAACTGGGTTTAAAAAGTCGGCACCAGACCACCCGTTTGCTTTTGTTGGCTACAATGTTCATAAATTTGATCGTCCCCGTTAAATTACGGTTTTGTAGCTCCTTATCAAAATGTATACTAAAGCCAGACATTGCTTTATTTTACTGTTATAAGGTGTTATAGGATGCCAAACTATGAGCTAAATATTTAGATATTCCAATTGTTCCTTCATGGCTCAACCCAAAAGATCAAAGTAAATCTTTGTTGTAGATAACATTCTCACAAATGCACCTTTTCACCAATTTTCATCCACCACAGTATTTTGTAATCATATCAGCCATAATTGTTCGATTGCCTGTGAAGAAATTCAAAATTACCCAACTTCAAGCCTCATTATGGTTTCAAAAGTACTTTAAACAATCTGGAGAACAAGCATTTTTAAATGACCTGTATCAGCAGAATGTAATACATGATGTTGTGTGTGCGCGAACACTTTTTGTAATTCTTCCATGATGATGTCCAATAAGCCCACTCATATTAAGAGATTTAGGATATCTGTCCACGGTTCACGGTACAACAGTTTAACCTGAATGGAAAGTGTCCTGGGCCAAGACTATGACCACAGATTTCCCTGCTGACAGGACTTTCTAGTTCTCATAAATAAATGTACAACTTTAACTTGAAAATCCAAATCAACAACTAATATATCTTTCGGAAAACCTCAAGAATCCTTCTAAACTTTGGAAACAGATAAAATCTCCGACATGTTCCAGTTCTTCCTGACAGAACATATATTATTTTACTCGTTTGACATTAACAGTGAAGCTGATATTGTTGGACATTTTATAATCTGCTTCTGATTTGAAATGTAAGAGATTCTCAGCATTGTCCTTTCAGACTGATTTATCAAGAGAGGCATTTGCTTTTAGGTCTATTCCTACTGCGGCGAGCCTTAAAGCATTGAAATCTATTAATCCAAAAAAGTTATCTTGAGCTGCTCTTCTATAGCTCACAGCTGATTTTTATTGCAGAGCATATCATTCAGTTTGAAAATCCAGCGTAATATCGTCTCTAAAATGTGGAAACCAGCCTTTGTTCTACTTTTGTGAAGGGTGAAGTCTCTTCAGATTTAAACATGTATTGCTGTGTATCCAAACCTTCTACTATCAACTGAAACAGAACTGAGCTGATAATAATATTTGTGTGAAACTAATTCCTGGACAGAAAGCAGCACTTTGATGACTTGTTTGTTGACTGTGTTGAGTTATGAGGCAGACTCAGTCATGTTGGTTCCAGTGATGGGACCCGCCTTTCTGTTCAGATGTCAGTGTGTTTATCCAGTTAGGTTTGACTATTTTAAACTGACTCATGTTTCGAAAAAATGCATCTACAGCTAAAGTGCACCTTTATGACGATAACACCGTACGCTACTTTGTGTCAGGCCACTGACGAACTCCAGACTGTCACCAGCTGCAGGCCTCACTGCATGTGTTATAGTTTGTTATAATGCTAATAAAAACACAATCATGTTGTTTTCAAATACTTAAGTGTTTGCTTAGACGATAGGCTTTTCTTTATTGAGCACTTAATGAAAAAGCTGAAGGTCAGAATGGATTTTTAATATGAAAACTGGCCCTGTATTAATTTTTTAATTCGAGTAATACAGTCTCTACAGGGTGCATTGTTCTACAAGCTCTGCTCTTGACTGACATCATTTACATGCATGCTGCCATCTCTGCACTTCGTTGTAGACTCAGTGCAAAGTTCTTTACATTTCGTAATAAATTTGCTGTCCAGAGCATCACTGTGTGCTCTCGTTTGTTGGTCTTCATTAAACCACAACAGCACTCCTAAACTAACATCTTCAAACTGCTTTAGCTTGACTTTGTTTTTGCCGTCATACTGTGACAATCATAGGATCTGTATGTTTGTTCCCGAATTTCTCCTAGACTTCTAAACTTAGTCTATAAACTGGCATGTCACAATTCGTAACATCTGTATGCTGATGAATTCAAATAAAAATACTTTCTCTTTTTCTGGATATTTCTATATAGAATCGTTTGAGGCTGATCCATCAATATGCACAATTTTTACAGAATGTTACAATGTATGCAAAATTGGATATGCATCAGAGGATATAAGATTTAACAAATGCCAAGTTTTATTTCCTATCAGTGAGACATTTGCCGCTCACTGTTGACTGAGGGTGAGAGACGGTCACAACAGATGGCAGAACAGGGAATCTTTCCGGACATTTGCATATTAATTCCAAAGAAACACAAACGATATGAAAGTAGTCGCTGCAAACAGTGGGTATAGTCCTTCATCCCTTTGATGTAAAGTACTGCTTGGATTATTCAGTCATTTCCAATTTTATTTCTATGTTAACAATTACAAACCCATAATACTGATATTAAAATGAGTTTTCAGTAGGCTCGATTATTGCTTACTCTCATTGGGACTCAGTTAAATTAATTCAGTAGTTGAATTTTCTACAGAGCCTCTGTCCAGGAAACACTTTTTACAGGACAGGAAATTTTCATGTTTTGCTCAAACTATCTTTTTATTTACCTTTAAATAGTTAAAATGTGTTGAAAGTTTGTCTTTTTTTAAAGCCTACAAACAAACAGCAAGCTGTCTTCACAGAGGGAGAAGGCAGGAAATCCCAAATTGACAAAGTTATTACAGTGTATTAGCAGTAAGGCACCACTCACTTTAACTTCATTTGTTCTATGAAAATGGAAACTGTCCTCTGAGTACATCTTTAAAATGAACTCAGTAGAGTTGTTTTCCTGTTTTTAATCAAGCGATGCTAGCAAGCTGGCACATTTTCTTTCTGACTAGTAGTAAGATAATTATAATAAAAAGCTTTATTCCCCTCCTCGGTCTTAGACTCATTATTTATTGAACAAAATGGGCTACAAAATATGAGAGAATGGCTAATTACACATTAAAAGAGAAAGATTCAGAAAGAGATTTTACTAATCTCTAAAAGTTGTTCTTGAGGCAGAACTTGGCCCATGGTAGATATGTTTAAAATAATGAGAAATTATTTTAAACATATCTATCTATAAGATAGATAGGTAGGTGTGTGTGTGTGTGTGTGTGTGTGTGTGTGTGTGTGTGTGACCCGAGTCTTTTAGGGTCTACCTCAGCTGTCATACCCTTGTGGAGTTTAAAGAGAAGGCTATTCACACTAGCTTCATCTTTCACCATGTGGCATCTTTTATTTATTATTCATTTAGTACCGTATCTCTTCCTGTGTCTCTACTGGACGATGTCAAAATGATTAGCCAGCTGGTGGTTAGCTTAAGCTAAAAAACTAGCAATAAAAAAGGAAACAATGACAGAATTGTGAGTAATAATATTAAAAAAAGATGGAGAAAAGTTACATGACCCACTGTGACTGACTAGCCTGATAAGTAGCCCAAAGAACTAGCAAAATAATGGGTAGCTTAGCAACTACCATCTAGCCCTGTAAATGCTTAATTGTACTGCGTGCTGGCGTGGCCTTAACTGCTGTTATTGGTGTAAGTGAACAGAAACGGCAATACGTCAGGGCAAGCAAAGCATGCAGTACTTGCCTTGTCAAATCTAAAAATCGATATTGATATTCAAGTACCAAAATAAGATGATTTCTCTCCTTTCTGAGACTCTCACAGACTTGCTTAGAGCTGCGCTTTCTACTCGTAGGAAACTGTATGCAGCACTCTCCATTTTACAGACGGTAAAACTGGTGACCCGTTACCAACATTGACTTGAGTTGGGCAGCTAAGGGCAGCAGAATTACTTCTGGTTATTTATGAATGCACATAATGGACAATCCGCTAGTCTGACAGGGGAGCAGCCTGCCCTGCAATCTGCTGCTGGCTCTGCTTACACTGACCAGTTATGATCTGAGGTTCTGTGTAGAAAAACAGGTAGCATTAGCAAACGAGTAAACAAGCTTCACTGCACTATCATTGTAACAGATGAGTTTTCGCTTGCTAGCTACCTTGACCCGCACATGTAGAGAAGATGGAGCGTCAAAAAGTTCTTAATAACTAATTTAATACACAAGCTAGGAAAGATGACATTTATGAAGAGGGGACAGCAGTTCTGACCATGTGCAGTTTAATAAAAACAGGAAAGATGACGAGGTGCACGAGCACTTTCAGATTAGCATCTATGAAACAGGTAATACGTTTAACCAGCCAACTCCCCCCCCCTTCAATTTTCATTCATATTTAAAGCCCCCCTGGAGATATTGTCCGTTAACCATGTCATACACTGCTCAGTCCTTTGAATTAAGCTGATATGTTTTTGTTAGTAACATATATTAATATACCTTTTTTTCAAATAAGATGTAGGCCTGTATTTCTGAACAGCCACAACAAACATACAATTCACAGAACGTGAAACAAGACATTAAACAGAATATGACGTATAAAAAATGAACTCAACCATTAACATATGTAGCACTAACATCAATCTATTTAATGCTGATAGGGAACATTTCATTTTTATATTTTATGCATAATTTTCCAGTAAAGAGTTTTGTATACAATGGTGTTTTTGTAATGTTTTATTGCTTCTTTTCCTCCACCACTTGTCACCGTCAGCTAATAGTAAATACATTTGTTAACACAAGTGTCACGATCCTGGGCCTGTGGCCCAGTGTTTTGATTCTATATTATTGTTTATTGGGCTGTTTTCCTTTTGGTTCTTGGCTTATGACTACTGGTGTTTTGGTTTCTGTTCTATATTTCTTAGCTTGTGTATTCCTTTATCCCTGATGTCACTCTGGCCCCTGTATTGTGTTCCTCCTGTTCTTGGTCAGAGTTATCTGTGTTCAGTCTGTGGATTTCCTGTTTTATTTTGAAGGTTCATATCTTATGTCAATGTTCTAGTTTCGCTTCCTCTGTCTCGTTTAGTCTAATTTCTCCCGGCTGTGTTCCCACCTGTTTCTCGTTCCCTCATGTTCTTGCCTGGGTATTTATAGTGTGTGTGTCCTCCAATGTTCTGCGTCGTTAACGTCAGTTCTCCCTCGTGCTGTGTCTCTCCTGATGTTTTCTAGTGTATTTTGGTTCTAGCTTTCCAGTTTAGGTTTTCTGTTTGGTTTTCCTCGGTCAGCATTAAAGCTGCTTTCAAGTTCACGTTTTTGCCTCCGTGAGTCCTGCATTTTGGGTCCAATTTCTGCCTGCCGCACAGCACATCATGACAACAAGAGATATTTATTTAACTATAAAAGCAAATATATTTGACCATTCTTCAGCCAAGAAGGAACGCAGAAAGGTGAAGACATCCTTGTTAATCTGATCGATATTATGTTTTTAAATAGCTAAATATGGAGGAGGATGTTTTTGTTTGTTGGTGTTGGTTGTGATGGGCTTTGCTTGCATTAATCAAAAACCACACACCACACCACTAATGCACAGATTTTTATGATAACTGCAGGGTTCTGCCCACAGTGATCGGGCAGCGATTAATAAAGACTAACGAGAAAGAAGTTTATAATTACCACTGATTACTCTGGACTGTATCAAAACCCCATTTCTACAATAATATTTAGGTGGAATAACAGTAAGGATGATGGGTCTGTGCATTTCCATTTACAGCTTCCAGTTTGGATTCAGGAGACAGACACTATCTCTACTTTTAAGATTAGGCTTAAAACTTTCCTTTTTGCTAAAGCATATAGTTAGGGCTGGACCAGGTGACCCTGAATCCTCCCTTAGTTATGCTGCAATAGACGTAGGCTGCCGGGGATTCCCATGATGCATCGAGTTTTTCCTTTCCAGTCACCTTCTCACTCAGTATGTGTTAATAGACCTCTCTGCATCGAATCATATCTGTTATTAATCTCTGTCTCTCTTCCACAGCATGTCTTTATCCTGTCTTCCTTCTTTCACCCCAACCGGTCGCAGCAGATGGCCCCGCCCCTCCCTGAGCCTGGTTCTGCCGGAGGTTTCTTCCTGTTAAAAGGGAGTTTTTCCTTCCCACTGTCGCCAAAGTGCTTGCTCATAGGGGGTCATATGATGTGATTGTTGGGTTTTTTCTCTGTATTTAATATTGTGCTATCTACTGTACAGTATAAAGCGCCTTGAGGCGACTTTTGTTGTGATTTGGCGCTATATAAATAAAATTGAACTGAATTGAATTGAATAAAAGACTTCCTGAAAATGACACATGTAATAGTCCTTTGAGTTTGTGAAGGCTGTTGACAAAATTAAATCTTTATTTGTCATAAATTTATTTATGTGCAGCAAGTATAACAAAGTTTCATTTGTGAGTAAAGTCATGCTGCACGTTCCAAGATCCTGCTGAATGGCCATCAGTGAAACACAACGGCACGGTCACCTTCATATTAAAATATGCAAATGATATCCATATTCAATACTGACAGATGTTCAGATGCAAATTTGTGAGTCTATGAACTCTTAAATGAGCAACATTAACACTACTGTCATGGGAAAAACCAACAGGGTTACTGTAAGATCTCGCTCTCTTTGTTCATTAGCCGATTGCATCTGCGTGTAAGGATTAATGCAGGTGGTTTTTCACATTAAGGGGAAAAAAACCTAAAGCGCTGATGAAACTTTGGAACAGCATTCGAACATTAGACAGATGTTTCTCAAGGGGGTGCTTAATAAAGGTCAGAATTTCAAAACCTGAAAGGCCACAAGTCTGGTTTTGATGCATCTGAGACGGATGAATCACCTTGTTATAGATAATCCCAGGAGGGCCTTCCATTATTTTTGAGACCTGTTGTGACTCGACTATGAAATTTTATCAGTGCTCAAAACACATCGACACATAAATACGCTAAAAATCCCATTTGGTGTTTCATAAACACTTGAAAAAAATAAATGAAGCAGTTGAAAAGTGAACGCCACTGAAAGTATCAAGTGTGGCCCTCTGTTTCTCGAGACGTGTAGGCGAGGCCTCCTTGGCACCGTCTTCGGTGATGACACAAGAACATGCAGGGGTCGGGGTCACATCTGGCTGTGCCTGGATCTGATCTGAGCAATCAGATGGAGCTGGCGAAGCATCACACGCCAGCCACTGAGTTAGGGGGGGAGCAGAGAAAAAGGCAGGCCGAGGAAGCGCAGTGGGTGAGAGGTGTGCAGATGGTTGATAACAACTCATATATGCTCGCCACATTTCCTCCTGCACTGCTGATTGGCAAAATGTCATCTTTTTGCTCAGTCCATTCTGTCAGGTTTTCTCTTTTAATTTGAGCTGAACTTCAAATTAGCACTGATGCATTAGTTAAAAAACTGCATGATGTTTTTAGCATTTACTAAATTCTGGTAAAATCTTCATTCATTTTTGCTCATGATGTTTAGGAGTGAGTTTACGGGAATTTTTGACCATTCTTCCAAAAGCGCTTTTGTTAGGTCAGACACTGATGTTGGACAGGAAGGCCTGGCTCGCAGTCTCCACTAATCCCAAAGATTTCTGTCGGGTTGAGGTCCAGACTCTGCCAGCCAGTCAAGTTCTTCCACACCAACCAAAGTCATCCATGTCTTGCTTTGTGCACTGGTGCACAGTCATTTTGTAACAGACAGTGGCCATCCCCAAACTGATCACACAAAAGCATGAAATTGCCCCAAATGTCTTTCCCATCAAACTTTATACTTGGCACAATGCAGTCAGTTTTGCAGGCAACCGGCAAACCTAGACCCATCCATCGGATTGGAAGACGGAGAGTCGTGATTCATTACCCCGTTGAACACGTCTTCTCTGAAGTCCAGCGGCAGCGTTGTTTATATTGGGCCCAGTGGTGTAAGGCTGGGATGCAGCTGCTCGGCCATGGAGACCCATTCCATAAAGCTCTCTATGCACTGTTCTTGAGTTAACCTGAAGGCCACATACACTACCAATTCATTCTTCAGAAAGTCTCTACAAACTATGCTTCTCAGGATCTGCTGACCCCGCTATGTGACTTTACGTGGTCTACTACTTAGTGGCTGAATTGCTGTCATTCCCAATCCCACTAACTGTGATTGTGGAATATAGTAGTGAGAAAATTTCATGACTGGATTTGTTGCACAGGCGGCCACGCTGGAATTCACTGAGCTTCTGAGAGCGATCCATCCTTTCACGAATGTTTACAGAAGCAGTGTGCGTGCCCAGGTGCTTGATGTTATACACGTGTGGTCATGAAAGTGATTGGAACGCCTGAGTTCAATGATTTGAGTGGGTGACTGAATACGTTTGGCAGTATAGTGTGTTGGCAACAACTTCATAGTTGTTGAATCGTTTAGAAATCTTAATGTTTTTGTTCACTGCTGAGATGATACAGGGCAGTGAAATGGAACGCTCCACCTATTTTTCATGTTAAAAATCCAAGTTGGATTTTTCAAAAACAGTTGAAGAAAATAAAACAATGAAAGGTGCACGCCGCTGAAAGTGTCAATCCAGCCCTCTGTCATTCAACACATATAAGCGAGGCCTCCTTGACACCATCTTCAGTGATGACACAATTATACACACATATTTTTGTTCAAGTGAAGTCATGTAATAATAACTGGCTGCATGATATAAATATTACTCTTTCATTTTCACACCTTGTGGTTCATTTTTCAAAGCCTTTCTTTTCACACGTGTCTTGCGAGCAACTTAAGGAGCATGTCGCATTGAATTTCTCCTTTATACATGTGACGACTAAACTAAAACAGGTGGATATAAATGCACCTGCAGTCGGTGATCCATAGCCAGAAACATCTTCTTTCTTTTTTCAAAGTGATTGCTTAGCAACGTGGGTCATGCACTGTGGATGGTGTCTGCATCCCCTGAACATCCAGATGCTGTATGACAGACGTATAATGTGATGTTGACCCAAATGTCTGGGAAAACAGTGGTTGCATGAAAAACACATTAAAGATATAGCGAGCCACAGCATGTGTGCAGTCTGTGGGCCAGAGCTGCTAATGGTCTGTGCCAGTTTAAAACCCTCCTTTGGCTTTAAAAAGCAACTGTCAGTCGGTGTTTACTGAACAGAAACATTGTCAGTTTGTTTTGTGGCCGATCTTATTGCATATATAACTGCAGTCTCTCTTTCAGAGTCTGTTTTGTACCCGATGTGGTCATTTGGAATTGGGTGAAGAGTTTATCAGAGTTGAGATATTTTGTGTGGGTGATGGCTTAAAGCTGTGAGTCTAGTACCTTCTGAAAGATTGCTACACTTACCTACAGCACGAAGGCAATAACAAAAAAACAGGGCTTCTTTTTTTAACTCGCTGTTGGGTTACATGCTGGTAGTTGACCGCAAATTGCATGAAATCCTACATAACCTCCAGCATATCACCAGGTAGACGTGATATATAGAAGCCATTACAGGTCTGTGTTGGATTGGGTGGTGTGTTGGTCTACTATCATTGTCAGTTTAGCTATTTGCGATGAATGAGAATACCTTAAAAGGCCATCTGAAGTAAAACCATCTTACAACTATTTTTTATACATTGACAAAATCATAGATGGAATAACTTTGTTCAAAATTGGCACAGTGCAATGAAAATGGTATTTGCTGTGAGTTTATATCGATTGGACGCGTATCCTGTTGCCGAGGATGCTACTACTGCACATTCACCTAGTGTATATATTATATATAATGCCCCCCCCCCTTTTGCACAAGTCGAGGAGCGTGTCAGGTTTCATTTCACTGTGTTATACTTGTATAACTATGCATGTGACGAATAAAGAACCTTGAACCTTGAACTTGAACCTTGAACCACCTGGAGGAAACACAGCAGGGACAGCCAAAGTTTTTCTGGCAACCGTTGCTTGTTTGACTTTGTAAGCAGTTAGCTGTATTCAGCAGTGAGTTCATCACATTAAACTAAGAATTAACTTAATGTGCTCTCCGTTCTTTTACGCTTCAGAAACGATCCATGCGGGCACTGACCGTACGCACCGAATAACTCGACCCAAATAACACCTAACATTTAATACACAGCCCAAAGTCATTATCAGTTCCTTTCTCTGCCAGATTTATTTACAGCACGCCGTGCCAGTTTAAATTGGAAGATTACTCTTTAGTCTATACGATTTAGAGAATGCAGTGTTTCCCTCACCGCGAGGCTTTGAAATCAATACGTCAATAAACCTACATCTTACTATCCGCCCCCCTCGCTGCTGAGCATGTACAACTTTACAGAGGCATGCACACGCTGCTTAAGCTTATTCATATATGCAGATATTTGCATTCCTGTGTTCATATTTCTGCTGGTAAAACTATAAATCTTTTTACTTTTTGTGCCGCAGCTCATATGAATAATAAGTCAGCAAACTGACTTGACTGTTTTCTGTTAACTGTCACATCATTTATCAGACTGTTCACCTCTATGAAAGCCTGTGTGCCTACGATTTCGATATCATATATGTTATCTCCTTGGTCAGATAACACTAGACATGTTTTATTCATAATGTGGCCTGAACTCCAGCCTGACTAAAGCTGGCTCAGAATGAAGACGGGGCGCGTTAACTATTTATCGCACATTGCGACATTTAGACATGAGCCCATCCCGGCTTGCAGTCCATCACGGCACGCTGCCTCGCTCGCCGTCTGCTGCAGAGAAACCTGCTGACAGGGGTGAAACTCTACACTTCTCCTCTCTTTAACAGATAAGGATCCAGACCTCCTTTAGTCATCGCTAAGCTCCCCCCGTGTGCCGCAGACTTGAATTGAATTGAACTGGCAAGGGAAATGAGGACAGACGATCTCTTATCATCGGTTCTATTGCCTTTTGTCTGCCGTCTTTCTGACAATGAAGCGCAGCGGTTCCTCTCTTTTCACTTGTCAAAATGTGTGACTGTACCCAGAACATGGAGATGATCAATTACCCCCGATGTCTCAGTCAGATCGAGCATATTCACGGTGCTTTAATAAAACGAGAGCGAGTGCTGTAGTAAGGACTCTGGGAGATAGAGAAGAAGAAAGAAAAGTTTACATTTTTCTCCAATTTTGACAGAAATGTAGAGTTAAAGAAGCTTTATAAGAAAGTTAAGTATCTCTAAAGACTAAAACTGCCTCACAAAAAGATGCAGATTTTCCATCACAGGCATCAGATTGTTCAGTTGGACCTTCTTTTGTTAATCTTTTAGCATTTATTGCTTAGTATTTATTAATAGGAGAGCCAAAAGCATTCAAACTAGTAAATAAAAAATTGTAAATATTTAAATTAAAATCATAATTTTGCTTGAGCAGTTGCCTCCTGCTAACATTTATGGTTGCTAAAAAAACAAGTGTACTAACTGAGCTAGCCTTTTAGCCAAGCTAGCATGTAACACAGATTCATGGTATGAAAACGAATCGCAGGGTTTAAGAGATGCAGCTAGCTGATTTATGAATGTTCACTAAATGAAAGAACAAAAAGATTCTCTATTATAGCGGGCCAAGGGCCGGTACCGGTACCGCTCAGTGAGTCGTTTGGTACCGGGCCGCGAGAGTTGAGGCTCAGGTGTGAAATTTATGGTTTTCAGGGTTTTTATCGTTAACTCTGTTTCCCTGGGTCTTTTCTCGTGTGTTAGAATAAATCTTCTTTTTTTTGGTACTGGTACTGGTTTTATTTTGTTGTATTTATCTGCGACACCTTAAAGGCCGGTCTGTGGAAATATTGTCGGACATAAACCGGTCCGTGGCGCAAAAAAGGTTTGGGAGCGCTGCTCTATTCCTTGAATCTAAAGCTAATATGTGCTTGCTAACAAGCAGTCAGCAAGCTTGCTAAACAGACTATATTCCTCCATGACTTTTATCTGTGTCTACATATATTTCTTGTTTGTTTTTAATTACACTGCAAAAACCTGATGACCTGATGTTTTTACCAGATATATTCTACTGTAACTATAATATAAAAATGCAGAATTTTAGTTACTAAATCTGTGTGCTTAAACGGGCCTGAGTTAAAAAATCAATTTTTAAGATAAAAATGCAACATGGGAAATACACTGTAAAACAAATGATTAAATTACATTCCATGGTAATGAGTGTTTTACATATACATAATTTATTGCTTTATTTGTACAATTTCTTTCAGTAGTTTAAATTTACTGGTGTAGTAATGGGACTATAAAAAATTATGGACGGCGTATATAACAAATAAATTGTGCTGAATGCAATTTGACCTCCAGCCACAGACTGTAAAAATGATGATGTTTGAGCCTGCAGTGCTGGGCACTTACTGTACTTACTGTACTGGCGTTTCAGTCAGCTCAAAACTGAGGATTTGCTCACAGTTTGCTTAGATCAAGCAGTCTTCCATTGGTTTCTATATCCTGGAAAACCGCATTTGGGGGTTTAAAGGAGCACTTTTAACTTTAATACATTGGAAAGTGTAGATTCCTGCCGCCGTGATAGAATTCTGGATTTATAAAATCCCTTTATAGCAGACATAGTGCTGCTGTAGCACTGCCGTATTATTACAGCTTACTCCTATAAGCCCCATTTTCCACAGAGGTTAACAACATGTTTTGAGCCTGGATGAATAGCTCTACATTCTGTCCTCAATTCATGCCCATATTTGGCTTGTGAAATATGAAAACCAAAACCCCACAGGTGCATTGATTCGAACTGAGCTTGTAATATTTTCAAAGCTTTCCACCTTGTTTTCCTCTCATCGCTTACTCATATTTTATAGATAATATAATAGCTTTTTGTTTCCAGAGGTCAAAATATTGTTCATCCATTAGTCATAAGTCATGGAACACCAAACATATTAGATCAGGTCGTCCAAAGATGATGCCAGAATCAAAAGGAATGGCTAATACAGCATCGCATCATCACCACAGCCTCAAATGCCTCATGAAGCTAATTATTTGTAATTAGCAGGATTTTGTTGAAGGCGTAAACAAAGAAAATTTGTGAATTCAGCAAACTTCTTCTCTGCTACAGCTCTTTAAATCATGCAAACATTTTCCTCGTTGCAGGCCGGACCAGGCCTCAACCGAGGCGTCAATCATTTTAACTTTAGTTTCAGTTCATTTACAGCCGGCATGCAAACCGAAGGCCCTAACAGATTAGCACTTACAAAATGATTTTTGGAGCATTATTCCTGTCTTTTTTATTATTATTATTTCAAATAACAGAATAAATATTAAAGAAACAAATTATAAATCAGAATTATCAAGCATGTTTTATTTAACCTCATAATAAAGGGCAGCATAATACATCCAAACTAATTTTAAGGTTGTGCCTGACAGTTTTATTAGCGTCGCACGAGCTGAAATTAAATTATCAGTGAAAAAGCAATGAACTTGTTGGGTTTTTTTATTTCAGTTTGTCAGATGAGGTCAGAATCCTTTCAGATTTGACTGTTTTTTTTAAATTGTAGAATAACAGCACAGCCTGACATTTAAAAGGCGTGAAGTGCTTTTGAGATAATGAGGCTGAAACAGAAGGCATCACAAAACTACCGGTTTTACTGAGTCGCCTGGTTTTGCCTTTATGTTGGAATTTTTTTATTGCTGCATGAAATCTAAGCAGACATTTGTTTTCAAAGAACACTCATTAAATCAAAGTTGGGTGACTGTGAATCGCTCTAAATACAGAATCTGACAGAGTGCCAGCTAACTTGGTGGCTTTCTTGCAAGATCTGGTGACTTCTACGTTTTTCTTCTTGGGGTCGATGCCGCTCTCATCCCCTCTCCTTTCAAGACACTCAGTACTTTTTCTCTAGTGTCTCTGTGAAGTGTGACTGAGTCTGTGAGGGCTACTCACTGATTTCCTGCAGTCAGACTACTGGAAATCTTTGTAGTTTGTTTTTTTTAACATTTAATGTAAAATTGAAGACATTTGTGTTTGTATCAAAATCCATTCAGTGTACTTCTCCAATTCTAAGTCTTCTCTAATTAAACTATTTGTACACAGATGTAACCTTTATAAAATGATTTTAAACTAAAACATATTCCTGTCATGTTTAGCAGGACTTTTTAAATTAAAAATTATGTCGTGTTTAATGTCTTGGTTGTCCACATGTGCTCAGTGAGACAGTCACACACAAAGTCTTATTTTGTTTTTGTTTTTTTTTTGGGAAATATTATACATTACTCACATGGCCTCTTTATTAGGTACACCTTACTAGTACCAGGTTGGACCTGGTTTTCCTTCCAGGACTGCTCTAAATCTTCGTGGCATAGAAAACATGGTGAAAGAATGTGGTCCATGTTGAGTTGACAGCATCACACAGTGGTAGATTTGTCAGCTGCACATCCATCATACAGATCTCCCATTTCACTACACGCTGAAGCTGCACTATTGATTTGAGATCCGGTGCTGAACAGTGAACTCGCCGTCATGTTTGGTTTGGGATGACTGGAGACACAGCAACGGTCAAGACTCATCGAACCAGCCACTGTTTTTCCAGCCGTCTCTGGTCTAATTTATGTGACCCGTTGAAGGCTGATCTCAGTTTCCCATTGGTGGTACCTGATGTTGTCGTCTGCTGCTGTAGTCCTTCTGCTTCAGGGCTCAATGTGCTCTGTGTTTAGAGGTTTGGTTGCAATGAGTGGTTGTCTGCCCTGTGACATCAACAAGGCCACTGTCCACCCAGATAACTCACTGAACACTTTCTCTTTTTCAGACCATTCTCTGTAAACCTTACAGACGGTTTTGTGTCCATAACAACGATAACAGACAGCAGTAATATCCAGATGAGCAGCGTAAGAACATTAAAGCCAAGCGACGTCTTTATCAAGTCAAATCATGCTCATATTAGCAGTGTTTGGTTTTCTACAGGGACAAACAGGTTTCCCTTCGTGCAGTTATGCTGCCGCCTTCTCCTGAGAGTTTGGTGAACCCAGAATCTCCATTTCTTCTTTTTCTTGTTTAGAAACATCAGCTCGATGTCGTCTTCTTTTTTTAATGGTGGGGACAAGTTTTAAGCAAAAACACAAGATTTCCTGTGTGTATAGGTACTATGTAATATGAGAATTGCAGTTATTGGAAAAATGATGAATTCCGAGTCGTTATTTTGCAGCACGCTTGGTGTGTATTATCCTCAACTTGTGGTGAAAACTTTTTATTGGATTTGACCGCTGATTATTCTTCTGTCCCAGAGATCGCTGAGCCATAACGTTACGGCTCCTTTTCTTCTTCCTCTGGAAGTTGTACTGCAGCTGAATGCTTCTGGAGATTTCAGTCCAGGATGCCTGTTTTACACTCTCTCTGCTTTATCACAGACATTTCTACTGGACCATCCTCCACCAGCTTCTAACTGCTCTTATTTTCTGACAAAGAAAACAATTTTAATCATTGCAGTTTCTTTACTTTGGAAAAGGAGCCCAATTTATTTTTGGCAGCTGAAAGAAAGAAATTATTTTGCCTGATGGATCACAGATTTAGTTACACGTAGATTTCCATGTCAGTCTGTCTCTATTTTACAGGGAAGGATTTAAGGTATGCTATCAGCACAGCCACGGTACTCAGCAGATAAATCCTAATAACTTTAGTGACCCCCGCCCTGACCTTTCCTCTAGTGCAGGTCAAGGTTTTGATTTATCCTTTGAAATATGTCAAAATCTATTATTGGGTGGATTGCAGATGGCATTTAGTGTAGCTCGATAAGGAGACTAAGAATGGCATTGTACCTTTTAATAGTTTGAAGACCATGGAGTCAAATCCCCGTGGGGTTTATTTTATATCTGGTTTTTGGTATCATCATGTGCTTGTAAAAAATTCTTCATTTCTCATTTTAAGCGTGACTGGCTGTGATGCACTTTCAGAATTTTAATATAGACTCATTAACCTTGATGTATTGTGTTAGCTTTGTTAATTATCCATTCTGCTCTAACAGCCAAAGCCGGGCACGTGTGGCAGGACTGCAGCTTGTCATTTCTGTTCTGCATTTTCGCCTCTTTTTAGCTTCTATATTTGGAAAGGAAATCTCGTCCGGGCTGCAGTTCCCATTCGTGACATTGCTCTGTCAAAGAGGTCGCTGACAAATGTTTCACAACTGTCTCTGCCACCGAGGAACATGGGGAGAGCAATTTACTACGCTCACCACTCCCTCTAATCTTCAAAGGATGCTGTTAGTGCAGCGCTTGCATCGCTCTCCCCGCACAGTTTATCCGGCCCATCCTGCCAGAGAGTGTCAGGTGAAGTAGTAGATTACAGTGTGTGTCAAGCGAATGCCCCCCTCCAAAAAAAGACAGCACTTAAAATATTGATGCTGTGATTTATTTTGTTCCTTAACGCTCTTTACCAGTTGTTTTTTTAAAAGAGCAAGTGGGGGAGCAAATATGGCGATTTCCTCTCCGTATCTGCGTTACGCCAGGCCTCGGGGCTGCGGGCTGTCGGGCCAGTTCGGATGGGGATCAGCTGCGTGGCGGGACCCGATGAAGCGGCGGCGTACAGCGCTGTAGCCACCCAGCGTTTTCTCTCCAGCCTTAAGGGATCAAAGTCAGAACTCCAGCAGAGCAGAGTAGCTGTAACTACAATGCATCAATGGCAGCGCTCATCTTCGCCCAATTGTAAGGTGGTTCAAAGGGGAGCCGAGCTGCTCGGATTAGATTGTGCAGCCGTAGGTGGGGTGGGGTGCAGAACGGAGGTGTAGCATCGAGACGGAAGAAGAGACAAAAGAGTGAGAGATACAAGTGGGATGACAGAGGGTGGGGGTGGGGGGTGGCTGGCACTGAGAGCAGAACAGAGTGGAGGAAAGGCAGAGCCAAACTTGTTCCCTTCTCGTGCCAGCACATTTCATCCCATTGTCCACCCCCCATCCTATTTTCAAAGCACTTTGCCAGTCACAGTCCACAGCCCAGATGAGGCTTTGGGCCACTAGTTTGGAAGAGATATAAGGCAACTGAAAATCCTCCTGCCAAGTCTGCGATACTGGATTTGCCAAAATTGCCGCTGTATTATTTTTCCAGTTTTATTTTGGTTAAGCAAACGAGGGCGCTTGGAATGTTCCCTCGCGTTGATATTTCAGTATAGAGCAGAGAGTAACAGGTTAGTGCTCCGTTAGAACTTCATTGATTAGGTCACAGTTTGTTTAGACCAAGGATCTCCAACTCATTTGACCCTAAGTGGGCCGGACCAGTGAAACGTAAAGAAATGTAACTAAACATTTTAATCCTTGAGATATCTAAATATAAGAAAAAAAGGGCAACTTCAACAATATTTTTTCTTAGTTTTTCTACATGATTAAAATAAATGAAAATTTCTGTAATTTTCCTAATTTATTTCTTACACAGAAAAAGAGAATGTTTCTGTCAATTAACAGGAAATATTAAATTCAATTCAATTTTATTTACACAGCGCCAAATCACAACAACAGTCACCTCAAGCTGCTTTATATTGTAAGCTAGACCCTACAATAATACAGAGAAAAACCCAACAATCATATGACCCCCTATGAGCAAGCACTTTGGCGACAGTGGGAAGGAAAAACTCCCTTTTAACAGGAAGAAACCTCCGGCAGAACCAGGCTCAGGGAGGGGCGGGGCCATCTGCTGTGATTGGTTGGAGTGAGAGAAGGAAGACAGGATAAAGACATGCTGTGGAAATATCCGTTTGTTGTTGTTGTTTTTTAAACTGTAGACCTGTTGTAAAAGACAAACCCAGAAATGTATTTATTAGTAGAAGCTGCAAAACTTATTAAAGTACAATTAAAAGTCCAAAATTGATAACATCCTGTCATGGTCCTGGGTGGTTAGACCCAGCATTTTGTGTTTAATATTGGTGTCATCTTAAGTTTCTGGTTAATTCTTGTTTTCTCAGTTCCTAGGGTTTTGGTTCTTGTGTTTAGTGTTCTTTTATCCTTTTATCCCTACCTGTGTGTTCTGTTCGTGTCCCTGAGTTTGTGTTTGTAAAACAGTCTGTGAATTTCCTGTTTTACTTTGAAGGTCTGTGTCTCGTTATGCCCATTAGTTTCAGCTGTGTCCACCCCTGCGTGTCATTTCCTCATTACCCGGTGTGTATTTATAGTGTGTGTTTGCTTCTGCTCATCGTTGCTCCGTCTGTGTAATTTGGTAAACCTCCACGTCTCTCTGCTCTTCATCCCTGTGTCACCTCTACATGTTTTTCCCTGCGTGTTGTTCTGTGAGTTATGGTTTCGGGTTTTGTTTCTTACTCATTTTCCCAGTTTAGGTTTATATTTAGTTCTGTCCTCACTTTTGTTATTTTCACCAATAAAGCCCCCTCGCATCACAGCAAGTGCCTCCATTTTGGGTCGTTTCACACAAACACCACACGACTGCAGCCGTGACACATCTTTACTTCCCAAAACTGTTTAGTGGGCCAGCTTGGATACTTTGCCGGGGCGATTCTGGCCCCTGGGCCTTATGTTTCACACCCCTGATGTAAATGAAAAACTGTATTCTGCTAACAAACACATCACCATTTAAAAATAACAAGAAAAACAGCAGCATTTTAATTCAAGCACCCATGCAGGAGCCAACACGCCTCACCCCTCGTCTTTGTTCACTTGGCAGGTATTTGTAAATGATTCTGTATGTTAAATTGAAATGGCATGGCAGCTCTGCAGGCTCTTGTGAGGTGGTGATGAATGCAATTAGTTTCACATCACTAATGCATAAATAATGACTCCCCCTGGAACGCAGCGAGCGTCCTCTGTCAAAATGCTGTCGTACGCAGCTCTGGATCTCTCTTTCTCCTCTGAGCTCGTTCTTATTCTATCGGCTAATAGAGATTGTCATTATAAATGAGTAAGTAACACTGTTACTTGTGCTATTAGCTCTCTTCTCTGGCTTTGCTTCATTGTAAGTTTATGTAAAGTTGGTTAATGTTGTTACAGCCTATAGACAGAGGTCCACTGAATGTTACGGGTAGGTTGGAGTCGGTTTGATAAGCGAGCAATGACACTCCGTTTGGATCAGGAAACAAAGTATGAACAGATGTCGAGTCTGTTTATTCACCATATTTCACAAAATCAATCAGGACAATTTATTTATTTTTTGGTGCGATTCCACATTTCTCAATCACAGTGTTGGGCAAGTTACTTTGAAAAAGTAATTCAATTATAGTTACTAGTTACTTCTTCAAAAAAGTAACTGAGTTAGTAACTGAGTTACAATATTCTAAAAGCAATTAATTACTTGGAAAAGTAACTATTGCGTTACTTAAAAAAAAAACAAAGAACGTTTAACCCTCTGGGGTCCAGGGTATAACTGGCCATTTTTTTACTACTCTTGTTTTTCCCTCCACATTTTACCTTTAAAAACTATTTGCTTTGCCTTGTTTGGTATCATTCTTTTTAGCACAACCTCACGTGTCTGAAT
This sequence comes from Pelmatolapia mariae, assembly GCF_036321145.2. Lineage (NCBI taxonomy): Eukaryota > Metazoa > Chordata > Actinopteri > Cichliformes > Cichlidae > Pelmatolapia > Pelmatolapia mariae. The sequence goes on along the minus strand of NC_086240.1, from coordinate 1,856,464 downwards.
TTACAGTCATGTTCTCATTTTGTCATACTGTATAACCAGAATTGATCTAAAATCAGACAAAAACCATAAAATCAGAGTAGAAAAAGTTATATTTTTACTGTAACAACCATAAACATGTTTAATGAATCATATTTCATAACTTCAAATGCAAATATTAATTGTCAATTTTAAAATCCTATGCACAAGTTTTGCAAACAACAAATTTATTTGCATCCATTTACCTTGATTTTTTAAATAACCATTTCAAACTATTTACAGAACAATCAGCTGTTCTTCATCAATAAGATGCCACAAATTATTTGTGCCACTCCAAAAAAATATTGTGTCCACTATAAAGGAGAACATCACAGCCTGATACCTGCAGGTCTGTCGGCAGCAGGTGTATCACTCCTGTTTCTACCTGGAGACAGCAGTCGCCTCAGTGTTCTGACACACAACACAAAACTATCCACAACACTACACACTAACTACACAAGACAACACATTAACTACACACTCCAAACACGCTAAACATCTCTCTCTCTCATTCTCTCTCTCTCTCTCTCTCTCTCTCTCTCTCTCTCTCATTCTCTCTCTCTCTCTCATTCTCTCTCATTCTCTCTCTCTCTCTCATTCTCTCTCATTCACTCTCTCTCATTCTCTCTCATTCACTCTCTCTCATTCTCTCTCATTCACTCTCTCTCATTCTCTCTCTCTCTCTCATTCTCTCTCTCTCTCTCTCATTCTCTCTCTCATTTTCTCTCTCTCTCTCTCTCTCTCTCATTCTCTCTCTCTCTCTCTCTCATTTTCTCTCTCTCATTCTCTCTCATTCTCTCTCTCTCTCTTTCTCTCTCATTCTCTCTCATTCTCTCTCTCTCTCATTCTCTCTCATTCTCTCTCTCTCTCTCTCTCTCCCTCCCCCTCTCCCCGTCACTCCTAAAACTTCTGCTGTTTTGTTTTGGTTTTTTGCTCATAAGCAGAGCGTGCTTGCTAGCGCTAACGTGACGAAACTATTGAGGTAAAAACGCCGCGTATATCTTGTTTAAAATGACTCTGGTTTTACGTGGCCTATCAACATAATTTATAAACTGGTATATGTCACCTTGCTGCTTTGTCTTTAAGTGGTCATGTGATTGACTTACCACGACTCCTTTTTTCTTCCTCAGTCAAACAGCAGCACTCATGCGATTGTTTTGCCCCTGAGCTCCAGGTGTTGTGCTAGACAGTGATCGTGATTGCCGTCCGCGGGAGCGCGCGCAGCTGCTTAAAGCTGTAGCGCCCAGATTACTTACAGCTACTTCCTGCAGCTGATATAAGATGCGGTAAGCTGAAGACAGCTTCAACCGTCTGTTTGTTGAAAAATAGTAACGGACCATGTTCCTTGTTACAACGGCGTTGTAACGATAGGAATAGTAATTAGTTAGATTACTCCTTACTGAAAAAAGTAACGCCGTTACTTGTAACGCCGTTATTCCCATCACTGCTCAATCAAACCTGCAACTTGTAATCTGAGGTTTCTTCGTACAGAACGAGCAAGATCTCGCTGCTTTGATTTGATCCTCGATCAAAGTACGCTTCACTTTCTCTGAGCTTTCCCACTCACTCTCTTTCTTCCACTTTTGAAACACACTTGGAGAGCACAACGAGGTTTACGGGCTCACATGTCATCCAGTCTTATTACTTACTCAACATGGTGACAGCAGCTGTTCTTGAGGAAGAGTTGGAGTTCTGTGTTTGGGTGTGGCTACCAATCGCATGCGTTATGTGCCTGCGTGCAGCTGAACTGTCCGGTAATCACACTAGGCTTGGACATGGGGGGATGTTAACGTCATAACTGCCAGCTTCTTGACTCAAAGAGGGCCAAATCTGTCGTGCATCGTCGAGACATGAGGTGTGATCAAAAAAGCAGAAGTATCCGGTTTAGTCGTGATGTTCCCTCAGCAGTGATAGTCAATGTTGGGAAGGTTACTTTTAAAATGTATTCCACTACAGATTACGTGCCCCAAAATGTATTTTGTAATGTGTTCTGAATACTTTGGATTACTTAATATATTATCATGCTTTTTTACAACTACATGAATGTACTATTGCTATGTGATTTATTACTATTACTGAAGGCTACTCGCCATACCAATACCAACTAGATGTTTAAATCTTAATATAATGAGTAACAGTAGGTGGACATTAGGTAAGGCTGCACTTTTTGCAGCGATCTCGTATAGAAAACTATTCCGTGCGTATATAAAACAGGTCCGCGGCTCCGAACCGTAGTAAAGGGACCTCTGGCTAATACTTCGGGTTCGTGTCGGGCTCGTAGCTGAAAACTAGCTTTACTTTGTTGTCTGGGTCAACTTTGCTAGCGAGAGACAGAGAGAGGCGTTGAAAGGCTGCTCCAACAGAACTTATTGTTTCGGAGGAAAACACGAACACATTGTACAGTCGAGTCTTAATAGCTTACTTACAACTGGGCTCGTCAGGCACTCTTCTTGGCTGCAGTGGTTATTATTATATTTACATGCTTCCAGCTCCCGTTTCTGCTCGATGATAACTCGTACTTTTCTCCTTTTTCTCCCTCCCTCGCTCACAGACACATAACGTGTATGGCAGTCCATTCTCCCTGCAGCACGGACTACACTGCCCATGATGCTACATTCTTTAGGGCCATGCCTGTAGCATTCTGCCTATTGTTTTCATATTAAATCATTTTTTGAACAATTTTTAAAAATATTTCTTCACGTCATTATGCGGGCTGCAAGTAGGGGTGACATGGGCCGCGAGATTGAGACACAGACATTAGAGCCTCTTCATGCGCGTTTTGTTTGGGTTTGTTTGGAATTACTAACATTAGAGAGGGGACAGCCTAACATATGAAACAGGAACAGACCGCCATGTAATCCATTTATTTCAACAAAGTAACTGTATTGTGAATACCACCTTTTTAAACAGTAACTGTAACGGAATACAGTTATTCATATTTTGTGTTTTAAATACGTAACGCCGGTACATGTACTCCATTACTCTCCAACACTGGTGATAGACCATCTGTTTAGTTCAGTTCTGATCAGTTGCAGTATTTGTGATCATGTCACAAAGCTCAGACTTGGGCAGAGAGCAAACGTCACATCAGCTTTGTGAATTTTAGAAACTGTTTCATGTGAGGTCTTCAAACTACTTTAAATAATATGTGGATGTGTTGAAAATGTGAACTGTGATGTCTTCTGCATGTTTGACGTGAATGCTTAATGACTGAAAAGAATAAAAACGTTGAGTTTGTGTGTTTTTTACTCGCTTCTAGGTTACTGAGAGATATTTTATTGAATTATCCATAATATACATAACTGGCAGCAGGAGACTCGCCCAATCTAATGACAGCTGACAAAAGACGATGATGAGCAAATTGTGAAGTGGAGGCTGACAGTTTTCATAAGCACTTGTTGTTTCCTAGCAACATGCTGTAAACCAAATTTATTACCTGAGTGTACTACATATTTCTATTATGTTATTTTGAAACAAGAAAACGCTTGTGCTGAAATCTCTGACAGCTTGAATTTATTCAGCGTTCGGTGACAACCGGAGGAGGCAGGAGGAGTTTAAAAAGTAGAAAACAACAGTAAAAGACAGAACTGGACTTGTTTAATTCAGTCATCGTCAGCCTTTTGACTGGGACAGTGTTGATCTACAATCATCTGATTCCCCAAACATCATAACACACAGCTGCTGAACAACATCATTAGCTTACGGCGCTGTCAGTTTCAATCACATTTTCCATGTTGTCTTCTGGATTTGATTTTCCAACAGCACAGCTCATAGCTGGTGCTCACAGCCAACTTTCAAATCTCAGTTAATGTAGCCTTTCATCATCAGCTGCATCAAATAATTCTGCTTTAAGAAAAAAAAAACATTCAGACAACTGACAAAAAACTGCTTAAAAAAATATTTTCATATTTTACATGACCTACTTTCAAGCTGGCAACTTGAAAGTGCATGTCTGCAATCTTCAGGACAAGGAGCTCATAAAATCAGTAACAGATTCAATGTAAATAAGAGGCTTGTAATCAAGGTTTGAATAATTACCATAGACTGTACAGCCGGCTCCAAGCCCAGAGCTGTTACATTTCCCCTCAGGCAGGTCCTTCGATGTTGAAGTTTCTCATATCATGTCATGCAAACTGTGCTTAAGAGTTGTCCACAGTTTTGGACATGATACAAGCACCTTTGTGAGGAAAAGCCAGCAACCTCCCAGCACCACTGCCTGGGTAAAATCAGTTGCAAAGAAGGTGCTGTGCCAAAAACCCCTACATGGATGCTTTGATTGCTAACAGAAGGGATGGTCTCTACATGCATGGTTCCCACCGTGAAGCATGGAGGTGTGGGGGGGCTTTGCTATGACACTGTGAGGATTTATTCAAAATTGAAGATGCAGAGAACCGGCATCCTGCAGAGACATCCCATCAACTATCACTAGTTCTATTAAATATTGAAGTAAATATTTTCATCTTTATCTAATAATTCATTCCTAGTTTTATATCTCTTGGAGATATATCTTTTATATACTTATAAATGCACCATGGGGGGCTTGGGGTGAAACAGCATTTCGGTGCACTGTATACTGTTTACTGTTGTACTGACAATAAAGATCTTGAAATCTTGAATCTTGAAATAATATAAAGAGCTTGAACTGGCACTATCATAAAAATGTAAGTAAAACAGTAATTGCAATATTGTTGCAAATAGTGTTTGCTTTAGGATGGTGTAAAAAAAACAAACAAACCTCCTTATATGGAAGATCCTGATACAAAAGTTTAAATATGTGATTCAGTGGACAACAGCACCCACCGTTGATCTTGAGGCTATTCTGTATGCAGTTTACCTTAAAGTCCTGTGTCGGCTTCAACCTCAGGAGATATTAGAGTGATGTTGGTCTGACTCAAGCAAAAGCCTCTGTCCTCTTATCTGTCAGTTCAGGTGTCCCATGAAACGGAGCTTTGAACAGATCCTATCTGCACACTGCCGTGAGTCATAAGGAAATAAAGGTGTAATGTTCTTATATCTCAGTCCCTGATCACAGTGACCTGCCTCGGGGGAAATATGCAGTGCAAGCAGTTACAGATACTTAACAAATGTAAGGCTATACTGTGCAGTTCTTAATTAATTTCCTTACTCCTAAAATACAAATGACAAGAATGAGCATCCAGTTCAGGTTTCTAATTCTCCCCCTCTGCATTAAACAGGATAGAAATGAATCGGTTTTAATACTGCGGTCATTTTTTCTACCTGTTATATATAAATAAAAACATTAACCTCAAACCTCATGATCTTTCTTTGGTCATGGCCTACATTTAAACAGGTCTGGATCAGATCTTGAAATCGCTATTTGACTCAACAATGGTGGGCTTGCCTCGAGCCAAAAAGCAAGAAGTCTCATTAAATTTCAGAAAATAAGCCCCAAACACTCAACCACGAACACTGCATTCCTCCCGCACAACAGGATGTTCTGCCAACAGCTAAAATTGGAAATGCACATTGGACATGGTTGAGTAAGATAAAGCTTGTGTCTGTAGAATTAAAACTTCTCCAGTCTCACCTCTTGACACAAACTGGTCCTGATCTACCCGATGGCCTTAAATATCCACACCACGGGGGCGTGTGCACGGCGACACTCGTAAAGTTAAGCACAGACATCAGAAACTGCAGCCAGCTGTTCTCAAATGTCACCTGTCTCCTGCTGAGGACTTAGCTCCTGTGATTGGCTGAAACACAGAATTAGACGTATTACAGTTTGACATCCCAGCCTTCATGTTCTCCAAGATATAATTAGTGCAAAATCTCTCAAAGCCACACATGCATATACCCTGCCCCTTCCTTTCGTCTACCCCACCACCGACTCTGACTAATTTATTAATGATAAATGTACTTCATCTAAACTCTGACAGGATGATTAATGTGAGTCAGAATATGAGTATGTTTCATGCATGGAAGATTTTAGCTGTGTTTTTTTTCTGTCAATATGACTAAATGACAGTTCCCCCTTGTATCAACAAACATAGCGGTTTACCTCCACTAGCCTTTGTTAGCAAGATATAAGGCCGTCCAGGGGATTTGCGGTGCTCATTACTATTCAAACCCAGCAGCTCCTGTTCCTTCCCTTCATGTCTGTGCACGTTAGGCAGAGTCAGATGTGCAATTTGCTTGGCTGGAAGCCATATTTTGTTTGCCCTTGAATGTGCATTTTCTAATGTCAATTATTTTTAACTTCAAAAGAAGCCACAATCCAAGTTCATTTTCTGCTACGTCAGCAGTAGCGGGGCGCACTCTTTTTAGTGCACAAGTAGCTGCCTCGTCAGTGGTCCGCGCCATTTAGGGGCGCGGATGAAAATGTCAGGACAGTTATTGTTTTTCAAGCAATACGGAACAACCATCGCTTATTCGGAATTTTACAAAGCATACAGCTCGGCTCACTTGGGACCTAACCAGAGGACAGGGAGGCATTGTGCTGAGTGTGCAGCGCTGATGTAAATCCAGCGCTGAACCTGACGGTGAAAAGTCGGTCTAGTCAAATGCATCATTACTGAATAATGAGGATGCATGCGCTCTGCTCGCTCCACAGACACCTTCAGCAACATGACAAGTAGCCACAGTTGCTACACTAATGTTGTGCTTTAAATTGAAGGTGGAGGACGGCTGAGCTGTTACTTACAGTCTTTACTAAAGGCCTGACTTATATCTGGCAGTTAATTGATTGCCAGTATTTTTCTGCACTCCAAAAAATGATTAGTGTATAAATATGTTAAAATCAATAATTTGGAGTAAAATGTAATGAAATACATAAAATCAATGGTTTATTTATTCAAGTTTTGATTTTATTGGTATAAACTAAACGTATCCTTGAAAATGTGTGATGATAGTATATAAGATCATTTTACCATTTCTAATTTACAGTTACAAGTTACATACTGTAGCAGGCTGGCTTGACAAAGCCTAAAGTCCCCAGTCAGAGACAATGGATATCATGCATGATGCTGGTTATCCATCCATCCAGTTCATGGTTGCAGACGGGCTGCTGTAGCCTATCACAGCTATAATAAGGTGAAAGGCAGGTTATACAGGTCACCGGCCAATCACAGACAGTGGTTATCATCTTTCTCTATTATCCCAGGCTCTCTGTTTCAGGCTTCTGCTTATTCCACATAAATATGAACCCATCGAGTGTCACCTACTTCACAGTCACAGAAACAGGTTATAAGGGGGGTTGTGAAAAATATTAAAAATTATTCAGGCAAAACGCAGGCAAATAAGGCAAGAGAGCAAGGCTGCAGAAAACTGTTAATCTTGTGAGTTGATGGGTGAATACATTTATTTTACCCCTCAGTGCGCTCTCGGTGCTGCAGTTTATTTCCAATGTGACAGCTGCACATTAAAGCACTTAAAGCTGGTACATTTAAACATAATACTTAAGAAGTGCATTGAGCTCTGACACGTCATGATGATGATGATGATGATGCTGAAATCACTTCAGTTTTTAGCCTCAAAAGTTAAATAATTTTCTAAATTGAATATCCTCTGTGGACTTTAGGCTTAACATACAAAGCTAAACTGTTAATCTCGCTTTGCAGTTTGGCATTTTTGTGGGAATGCCTATAAGATATTTGCGATATTATCAGTACGCAAAGACGCAGTCATGATACGTTACAGCTGTGTAGTTGCCCTACTTGTGGATGTTACGGTTACTTAGTATAGTATAGTTACACTGGCTTAACACTGAGGTTTGCTTTCAAAACTGGGACTTCCTGCTGTTTAGCTCATCAGTAGCCTGTGTGTTTCAGATCGAAATACTATACAGGGTCTGAGTATTAAGGTTGATGCTTTATTGGGGATCTAAAACACTGTTTGCTATCAAATTATTCTCTCCTATAGTTTGTGCTTCGTTCTGACTCTCTGTGCTCTTCTTTTTCTCTTTCCCCTAAACCGACACAGCATATGGCCCTCCCTGAGTCTGGTTCTGCCAGAAGATTCTTCCCAGTAAAAGAGTTTTTCCTTCCCACCATCGCCTCTGCTCATAGGGGATCATTCGCCCGCTGGGATTTTCACTCTAATACTGTAAGGGATTTACAGTACCTTATAGTAAGTATATATATATATATACCAATTTGGCGCTATAGAGGCTAACTTTCATTAAGCTGAATTAGACAAACTCTCCCATGTTTTCATAAAGAGTACGTCTTTAAACGTCCCTTGTTTACACTGCTGGTCAGTACAATGTTACGCGGAATACGTGAATTCAATTCAGTTCAATTTTATTTACACAGCGCTAAATCACAACAACAGTCGCCTCAAGGAGCTTTATATTGTAAGGTAGACCCTGCAATAATACATACAGAGAAAAACCCAACAATCATGTGACCCCCAATGAGCAAGCACTTTGGCGACAGTGGGAAGGAAAAACTCCCTTTTAACAGGAAGAAACCTCCAGCAGAACCAGACTCAGGGAGGGGCGGGGCCATCTGCTGGGACCGGTTGGGGTGAGAGAAGGACGACCGGATAAAGACATGCTGTGGAAGAGAGACAGAGATTAATAACAGATATGATTCAGTGCAGAGAGGTCTATTAACACATAGTGAGTGAGAAAGGTGACTGGAAAGGAAAAACTCAATGCATCATGGGAATCCCCATTGGGTGAATGGGCCTCATTTCAGTTTAGTTTATTTCGATTCCAAGGGGAATTTACAATAACAAATAAATGCAGAGTGGTGTACAAACACATGGAGAGTGAAACAAGAAACACCCAGTGCATCATGGGAATTCCCCAGCAGCCTACACCCATTGGAGCATTACTAAGGGAGGATTCAGGGTCAGCTGATCCAGCCCTAACTATATGCTTTGTAAAAAGCAAAGTTTTGAGCATAATCTTAAAAGTAGAGACAGTGTCTGTCTGGCCAGGCAACATACTCAAGAAAGCTGACTGCCGAAGGAAATACTAGTGAGACAGTATATAAAGAAGGAAAATCAGCTCTTCAGTATCTCAGTCTTTTTTACAGCTTTTTCAGCATTATCATATATCCATGAATGAGCCAGTTTCACTGAATTCTTTAAGAAATTTTCAAAGAAAAAAATGCAGTGAGAAAATAAAACGACTGAAAAAGTTTGGAGCTCTTTGGGGAACGTGTGCTGTGTTGACGTGCAAAGCTCTTTCTGGAAACACCCACTAATAACGGAAACATCACAAAACCTGATCAGTGACACAATGTTTTGATTAGCTTTTCACATTCTGCGTGCTGATTGCACTTACATCATCAGTAAAAAAAAAAAAAAAAAAAAAAAAGGATAAGAAATCCGATAAAAGGCTGGGCAGTGCAGCTCGGCATGTCTAAGATGATGTTGTGTTTCCAGAAAGTTACCTCAATAAAACAGCAGGGAAAATGTTGCCTGTCATCTCCATACTTGGCATGAATGAATATGCTGGCACACGAGGTGATAACTTGTTAATAATGCTCGCTGGGCATTGTTAGGCAGTGGGTTTTTCCACTGTTCAAAACCAATTAGACGTGATTCAGGAATGGCTGTTTTCTTTAAACTGTGGGAAACTATCAGGATATCAACAACTCAACATTTTACACGTTTACATGAAACGGAAAGGAAACTTTTGATTGATATTTAGAACAATTTGCAACAATTAAATGTTCCCTGCACCAACGTCCAGAAATGACTGGATTTTTCTTCATGTCTGGAGGATTCAAATATAAACAGGGGTCACAGACTGCAGCCTGAGTGCACTAAAAGGGTCTGGCGTTCATAACAGGACGTATTATTTTCGAATGTTTTTCCCAGTGAAGGCCAGACGCATTGTGAATATAAGTTGGTATTTGATAAACTCAGAGGGGCGCACTTCCTGGGGGGAGAAACATATGACAGTGTTTCATTTTGAAATGAAAAAGTTCCAGTGAACGGGGGAAAAAAATACCCCGACATACACGGAGGACGGCGAATATATCACATTTTTGACGAAATGACCTTTCCTTTGATGGTTGCCTCGGCTGTGAGACGCTGCTCTCATACGCGTGTCCTTCAAGGTAGAGCTGGAAGTCTTTGGATGACTTGCAGTTCTCAAGAAAATGAATCAGGCGACTTAATGTTCAACTTGCCTTTTATACACATCCTGTAAGATGTGCTTAAACCTTTGCCCTGATTATACAGCTTAAAAAATGCTCTGGCACTTATGTGGCGCTTTTCTAATCGTGTTGATCAAAGCTCTTCATACGGTCCAGGATTCCAAGCAGAAGAAGCTATTACGTGTTCACTGGATCTTCCGCTGTGACTGAAAACAATCACATTGCTTTAGCAGTTTTGCATTTAGGGGAGACCTACAAATAAATTAGAGGTAAACATAATTATCTGCTCCATAGTCAGTCACTAAAGAGGCGAGCTGATGGACTCTTACAATAACTAATAACCAAATTACTTTATCATCAGCTTTAATAAAGCTCATGTTTTAGCCTCCACTGAGCATTGATCACAAACAATATATTAGTGCTTTGCAGTAATAAGAATGACAGTGAAGGTTACATTACTGATAGTAGAGAGCCTCAATATGTGAGTCAGGCATCATATGATGCAATCTGGCCAGAAACAACAAGACTTTTTCAAAACGATTCAGTCCTTCAGAAGAAAATCTGTAAAATTTATTTCCTTCATTATCCAGAAGGACTTATTTATTTTACTGTAACTGTGGAGGGCCGAGTCAGGTCGCTCGGCTGGTTCATCATCCAGACCTCCTGACCTAGTCTGAGCTCAGGTGGAATTCCCATGAGCATGCCGACACTACACAAACACGGAGAGGTTTTTCCACATGCAGTGGATTAAAGTCTTAGAGTTCCAGCAGGAATCAGGTGACTTTGTAGAACTGTGAAGAAAACTTTGATAACAAACTGCTCGAAACCTGTTACATAGTACCTACTGCGAAGCAAGCAAACTGTTTAGGGTTTGAGAGAGTTATTGTATCAGCACTGAGCTTTAATTTGCAGATCTGAAAATCCCAAAATATTTTCCCAGAAAGGTTTTACGAGTAACAGAAAAACAAAGTTTGTAGATTAAATAGCTGCAATTAAAGCCAGCGTGACCCGGAGAGACTTTTGATCAGAAGAATGGAAAGCCGAAAGTGAAACAAAGTGCAAGCAAACAACTGAAAAACATGTACAAGAATATTTGTAATAATAATTGGATTAATGTGCATTAGTGTAATTAGACTGGAATATTGAAATGAGCATATCTAATAACTGCGTGAGAAATTTATTACTGGTGTCAACAACATACCACGCTGACTTTATCAGCAGATCTCAATTAGATTTTTTTCTCAAGTTAAAAGCTTTTCTCTGTAAAATTGATGGTGTATGTATTTGGGATGTTTGTGATATAATGATTTCTTACATCTGTAGTCTTAAACATTACTTAATGAACCAGCTTTGAGCTGCTTAGGCAACATAAGAAGGGCTGGAGTGGAGCCCATTTGGAGTTTTATGCTTCAGTCCAGCCCACAAATTGAAAAAGGAACGAAGAAGCAGCTTAGCTCTCCCATTCCTGCTGTTTTATTATTGGCATCAGCCTGCTTGTCTCACTAAGGTTTCAGTCTCACAGGCTTCAGACCAGTCAGCAACCACGAGGGAAATACATGTAATCTCTGACCAGATGGCTCCAGGTGAAATCAGCTGCATACAGGATGCTGCACCAAGAACTTCCTGCTCAGACTGCAGCAGTCACTTGTAGTTTTCATGGAAGATGCCAAAGTAAAAGTTGTGCCTTACCAAAAAACAAACAAACCCAAAACATGCATCTTTTATTTGAAGACATCAGGTCTCAGTGTTTGCAGAGAAACTGTCATTCATCCATTCTGCTGTGGAAGAACACACCAACCTCCTGTGACCAAAGCAATCACAGAGATGTTTTATTTGTGACCAGTTTCACCTACCAACTCCAACCACCTGCCAACTAGTTGCATGACATTCATTTTTCAGTGACATGTCTCTAGACTGGTCAGACTGGGCCCTTACATCTGTCTGTGGCCTCGACTCTTCGCCTTCTCTCAGCATCAGACTGCATTAAATGTTACTAAACAATCTGAAGGACATAGCAGAGCTATTGATACAACTCCATTATTTAACTAAAAATTCTTTTACATGTAAACATATTTGACTAGATATCAGCCAATGGGTTTCTTTATTCCTTCCGAAGCTGCTGAACATCTGGATATCGTGCAGAGTCCATTCATCACTGCATTAGCTTTAATTTATACGTTTTGTTTATGCTGGCGTCCTGCCTGCCCTCTCAGCAGTCCTATCCCCCTTCTGGCTAATTTCTTTGCCATCATCACTCTCTGCAGAATATCGTGAAGTTTGTTCCTCAAAGGCAATAAAACTATTTGCAGTAATGAAGTAAGTATTTCACTTCTTCAAATGACTTTTGAGGCAAATATTGTTTCGCACCGAGCTGCACGATAACAAGCTATTTGACTTTTATGGGCATTTTTCTCGATAACAGGTTGACATTGTCACATTCAATGAGAATTACTGGACTTATCTTCTTTGCGTGCCCTGTGGAACAACTCTGTACAAAACGAACACGTAGCCTCCTCTTACAGCAGATTAACAAAAGTCAGCGTTAAATCAAATTTGCCTGTTTTGTTTATGATCAGAACTCTGGGTGAACAATTAGACAAAACAGCGGCCGCTGTGCTACATCTGACTCCGACACTAAATGCCGCTTCTGAAACGTGAATCAGGCCACAGGAATGCACAAATAAGGAGAGGAGCTAATCAAACAAGAGCAGAACCAACAGGATTATCACAACCTGACACTGCAGTCCAACAAAATGGAAATATCACTGCAAATATTTCCTTCCAGTTTCATCCTGTGCCAATTCATAAATACCAGAAAAAGAACCTTATAATAATCTTTGCTATAAACCTGTGTAATCCATCACTAAAGGTCTTTCATGTTTAAAAGGATAATAGGGGTATATCGGCTAATATCCCTCCTTAATTAGTCGACCACGCAAAACATATATTTCACGCAGATGAGTCGTCTTCAGCCAAAACACGTGTTTGTATCCAGAGATGGTTTTGAACGTGCGTCTCGGCGTGACGCTTTAATGAAAGCGCTCTAATTACTGACAAAGAGTAAAGGTTTTCAACAACAACAACAAATCTTTTCTTCAGCAGCGTCTTTTTGAAGCACTTTTTTATTTTTAACTTGGCTTTTTCACACACAAACTCATTTTTGGTGTAGAAAGAAAAACAACCTGCGATAAGCGGTGAATAAAGTGAAATTCAAAGTAGCGAATTGGACCGCGTGTTCTAAGATCTCCGGGATTAAAGCCGATCGTCCTGTCAGGCTCGAATCATCGAGAGAGCAACAAAGAAAAGCAGCCTCCCGCTAAACGCCGAGCTCGACGGTGTAACAGCTACAACAACCACAGACAAGACAACGTTTCTTCTATTCTTTGTCTGTCTTTCACCTTCGGGCTGTCAGTGTAACCATTTCTCTGACCTCCACATTATTATTCTTGAGTCCGGGGCTGGCTGGGAAACTCTAGGAGGGGAGAACTCCCCAAGCAGACAGCCTTGAGGTGCCAGAATTACTCCACTTGAGCTGCTCAGAAAACTTTGGGTAGTACTTGGCAGCTCTTAGTCAAATCAAAATGTAGCAGGTACAGATTTTATTCACCCACACGAATGGAAGCGCACACAAAACCACATGCTCGGGCTCACACATGCACACACGCACTTACTGACTTAAATGGAATCTTTAATGGACTTTAAGGGTCATCAGCGGCTGGCTGCGCGAGATAGCATCTGTGCTGCAGCTATGACACCACTGGGACGACTGGGGCGGCAGTGGAATCAGACTGGCCTAATCTTCCCGCAGGACTGACGCTATCGGCAGGCTCATCTCTGCTGAGAATGAGATCCCTCTCTCGACCTTCACCAGATCTTTATCGCGCCTGCACACAAAAAAAACCGAGTGTGTGTCAGAGCTTGTGGATTGGCAGCTCTCAGCGAGTCGGTGAATGTAGAACTGCAGCGCCTGTGTGAGCTCTGGAGACTTTTAGAAAACCTGTCAAAGGCTTTTTGAGTTTGAAAGAATTTGTGTGGGGGCGCCTGTACAGGCCAATTGGAATGCTGCTGTTGCCCTCTGCACTTTAATTGCCTGATTTTTCCAATCACCACATAAAGCTTTGAAGCCCAGAGGAGCACAGAAAGAAGTGCAGAAAAGCTCGCAGCTTAATGTGGTTGGATTTTAAGGGGAAATGTTTTTTTCTTCTTTTTGGAAACAAGCACATTTACATTCTTATCAAGAGCTCGATGAGAAGATTGATTACACTCTGTTTGTACTGTAGCTCGAGCCACATGATGGTTAGTTTAGCTTAGCATATAAAGTGGAAGCAAGAGGAACTTTAGCATTTTATCTTTCACATCAGTTACTTTTAGCTGGTTGGATGTGACCATAAAGGAGGGTTTTTCCTGCAGGGAGAAATTCTTGGCCTGAAGGAAACTCACAAGTCCTGAGATTTTATTTATAAGTAGCACTCAAATCCTTCAGAATATTTTTTAATAAACCAGTTTTGTTAATTCTGCTTGCATTTACTCAGGAACAATAGAACAGTTTTCTTTAAATTGGAAGTTATCAGATAAATATGCTTCAAAACTAACAGTGTGGTATCGTTGAATGAAAAAGTACAGTGAGGTGAAGTCCAGTGTTCTCACTCAAAGAAATGAACAGTCTCTACTTTTACTAATAGTTTCATTTTAGTGGAGAGAAGCAGAATATCAACCAAAAATCCTAAAAACAGACCTAAATATAGACATAAAAGGTCCAAATTGATTAACATGTCACTGAGTGAAGTAAGTATTTGGTCTCCATGGAAATCATGACTTAGGGTTAGGAAGCACAGCAGTAAAACATTTCTTGGAGGTCGTCACTGGGTTCATTTTAGAAAGGACTTTGGCTCCAGTCTTTGCAGAAACTCTAAATCCTTCAGGTTTCTTGGCTGCTGCTTGTCAGCTCTAAGCTTCAGCTGCCTCCACAACCCAAAGCATGATGTCTCCACCTCCGTGTAGATGGTGTTGCTTGTGTCATACTCAGCACTTTTTCACCGGGCATGTACACGTGCCTTGTTGAGCAGGAAGACGTGTAGATGCAAGATTTCAATCCACTACGGCGTAGTGTGGTACCAGTGTTGGTCAGTGTAGTCCCAGCTACCTTCAGATCACTAACAAGCTCCTCCTGGGCTGATCCACCACTTTTCTCATGATCATCCCTGCAACAGAGGGTGATATTCATTTTGAAACTTATGGTGTGCACATGCAACCTTTATGTATCTTCCTATATTAAACTGCCCAAACGTCTCATTTGCAAAATATAAATAATCAATGAGAAACAGTCCTTCTGCTTTGCAGACGTAGTTCATTTTTCTAAGGATTTGTCACCATTTGACAGCTTTTATCCAAGAATCGAAACACTGTGTTAAAACAACATATGTTAATAAAGATAATTTGGCAGCATTTAAAATGCAATTAAAAATGGCTTCTTGCTTTCTGTGTTAATTTAAACTAAACTGGAGCCACTACCAGCTTCAAATGCAGCATAGAGGCTCCATTCAAAGCTTCATTCACATCCATTGTGTTAAGGTTGCAGCGAATGAATCAAAGTCCGTGGCTGCTGTGGTCAGCGAGTGGAACAGTGTGTCTTTTGTAAAGCGGTCAAACCAACACTTAGACTCCAACTGAACTTTAGAACACAAGGTGATTGTGGCTGAAATGTGTTTCTCATTTGACCCGTCGTAAAATATTACCACGGATTTCCAGAATAACTTCAAAAATCTTGAAAGGCTCTAAGATCTCAGATATGTGTAGCTTTTGTAACATGCTCAATAACGTGAAAACTTACGAAGTATGCAAGAATACAAAATAAAGGGAGTTCTTAACATCAACCACTCCCCAGAAATGAAGTGTGAATCACAGAAGCACTGTGTGAACGCAAAGGTGTCTGACCACAGCTCTTAATTTTTGAATTCAGGTGTTTTAAGTTCCCTTTGCCACAGGTGTATAAATCAGACTCCTGATCATGCAGTCCCTCATTAGAAACATTAGCTGGAAGTGGAGTTACTGGAACCTCAACCACGGCGGTCCACATAAAGAGCAGGATGACTGAGTACGGCAGTGAATAGTGTGTAAAGATCACCAAAGCTCTGCTGACTCAGTAACTGTAGAGTTACAAACCTCGTCTGTAATCGGCACAAAAACTTTCCTCTGAGAGTGTCACGGCCCCCCCCGGGAGAACGGAGGCACGGGGAATACGTGTGAACAAAGCTTTATTTACAGGTGGTGGAAAACACAGAATGACAAATTAAACTATGAACTAAGAGCAAAGTGTGAGAGAGTCCAGACAGTGAAGCCCTTAGGCTGGTGTTTATACATGAACACTGTGGCGTGGGGCTAAGGGGATGGTGTGACGGGGCAGCGAAGAGTCAGAGTCACTGCAACGAGAGGAAACAGATATCAGGTGGAGCTCCAGAGTGAGACGCCTGCACTAACAATGGTTAGCAGAAGATCTGGTGAAGGGTGATTGCGAGCGCTGGTCTTAAATGCCAGCAGCTTAATTACCCACAGGTGCAGCCAATACGCTGACACGCAGCGACTCCGCCCAGAGGTGGAGTCACCGGCACTGTGGAAAAAAAACCCAGAACTCACCCGGACCATGACCACGAGAGCTTCGTGGCGTGGGTGTCTATGGTCAAGCAGCACCTGCTGGTCGCACATATCAACACGGTGCTATGTCCGTGTCCATATCATAGATGGACATAACACCATGACGTCACCAGCTAGCTTGTGAAGCCTCAGGTTGAGTGTTTTCTCCACTGTCATTTTGGGGTTTTGAAACTGGAGGAGGGACTCAGAAACAACCTTGAATGATAAGCCAAAAACACTCCCTGGTGTACTTTCAGGCTCTAAAAGGTGCTGGTATGTTCTCGGGGAAGTTGTATCAGGGCGAGAAAAGAGACAAAAAGTTTGTAATAATAATTAAACTTGATGGCCGAGCTGCTACCACAACCAAAAACAAGCATGAAAAGAAGCGTTGCTGCCTCTATTTCTTTTCCCCTTTTTTTCCGCCTGTCCCGTTTGGCTCTTTTGCCATCGGAATTATTGTCTAAAGGCAAAGAAAGATGCCCAACGGATTGACTTTACCAAATGGACCATCCCGGCCTTGCCGTATTGGTCTATTTGATTCACCTTTGCTTTTATTGTTTATTTTATTTTATTTTCACTTGTTAAACACGGAACAGATGATGTAAGCAAGATGGGCTCAGTGTGCAGTATGACATTCCTTCATACTTCACATAAGTAAACCCAATGCTACGTATTACTCTGACCAACATGAAAACACTGCACGCAGATGAGAATAAAAATTTGCCAGACGACGGCGGCCATCACCCTAACGGAAAGGAGTCAGCCTTTGGAGTCACTCCTGAGACGGATCAGGAACAGGAATTTTTTGGAAGCGTTTATTTCCATTAAGAGAAATATAGCTTTTGGCATTGTCACAAATATGAAGCTGGAATAATAACTGGTCTGTGTGAAACTGTGTGAAAGTACTTTCCTGACTTGTTGGAGATATATAGTGTCTGACTGCTGGTGTTAATATTCTGATCAGAATGGCACACGTTGCCTTAGTAAGTACTGGCCATTAGCCTGTTTCACCTGTCTTTGCTTGTCTCGATACAAGAAGATGAAAACGCAGAGATCATTTTCTTAAATAAAATATTAACGAGCTTTCTGAATAGCAAGTATCACACTTTGAGCAGCGTGAAGCTTAAAATGAGAAAGCAGAAACTGGTAGGAAGCAAATTTAATCAGATATACGTATGCCTTTCTTTTCACAGTATCAATGCAACACTCATATAACACCGTCTATTTTTTGTTTGCTTTTTAAAAATTTATATTACCTTAAAAAAAATAGACTTTTGTTTCTCACATCTATCACGCGCAATAATGCACCAAAACTGTCAGATGTCACGTAAATCAGTCGTGCAGGACCAGCGATCGTATCATAATGACTGGAATTAGCAGTGAGTGGAACCGCAATGCAGATTATCAAAACTGAATGAGGCCTTTTGCACAACTGACAACAGGTGGCTGCAGATTTTTTTTGTTTTGATGTGTAAAATGAACAATTAGACTTACAGATAGATAGATAGATAGATCGAGAGCAGCTGCAGCTGGTGAAGAGGGAAATTGAAAAGTGCTAATCAGCAGCTCAACTGTTTAATTGTAGAAGTGAATGGAAAATCCAATTTGTGTTTTTGCTATTGTCTCACAAACCACAGTCGACTCTGCTTTCTGCACCTGCAATGGTTGATTAAATTGTGCTTAGAACCTGAAACAAGCCCAAACAGCATAAAAACAAAGCAGCCCTTTTAGAGGAGACACGATTTATGTGCCTGACATGAAATTAAATTGTGTTTGCTATATTGATACAGTTTAATTTTACGAACAATTTGCTATAATTCCACTTTGCCTGAGCCAGACCCGGTAATGTTTTCCTTTTTAAAAAGGCATTCGGTAGTTTAACTCTTCCGTAACACTCACATTTAAAAAAAAGACACGGGAGCAATGGAAAATGGCATGAAAGCTCTGACATGATTCATTTGCAGCAGATTTTGGGAGGAAAAATTGTTTTTTTGTCTCAAATCATGCACAGTATCCTGTTCTTAGTATGTTTGGAATTACAGATCAGAATTCATTTTCAGGGGAAAGAAACAATGGGCTCTCCTGTTGCTGTGGGATGATCTGTCCTCTACACTCAACACAAAGAGCTTACAAGATCACATGACTCAGCTCTGTTGCCTTTTATCACAGTGAGCCGCAGCAGAATCCATTATCTACCTTCTTCAACACCATCTATGACAGAATGGGAAGCAGAAGTAAGGAGAGGCCAAGAGGAATTACAGGAAGATTGGTTTTGATGGAAAGTCTCCCGTACTGTGGCTGCATGTCACAGGTCTGTTTCCCTGATACTAAGAAAGTCTCCACAGAGATACTGCTAAGCTACATGACGTGCATTTATTTATTAAGCTGCGCTCTAAATCATTCACAAACATATGAGCAATATTCGCCCAAATGCAGCAAGTCTGTTGCAACCTGCATATCAAAGTGGCGTAGCTTCTTCGCTATCTCCAAAATGTAGTCATTCCCACCGGGAGCGAGTTGTGCTTCAGTTTGGAAGAACCGGAGGCAACATATAAAATCGACAGAGGGAAGAAAAAGAGAGGAAAAAAAAGAAAGAAGATAGCGTACATGTTTTTAGCTAGTAGCTAGCAACATGGCTCCAAGGGATGTTGCTCTTTCAGTAGCGCTGTCTGGCCTAATGTTGGTCATTCACTCCAGCATTGACTGAAATATCCAAAATATCGGGTGGACTGAGAAACAATTTTGTGCTGTTATGATGCAAGAGGATAAAGACAGCACATACACTGGATCTCACCTGGTTAACTTGTTGAATTATTGATGAAACCTTAATTTACTTCACTTAGCATCAGCAGCCTTTTATTCATCGCTCTGACTCGAAGGAATGTTGCTCTTTCCGTTGGTCCACAATATTACACTGAAATTTAATTTTTTACCAACATTTATAGTTCGACAGGACAAAACATTAGGCACGTGAAAAGGCCTGATATGAAAAACTTTAGCACCATGAGGAGAACAATTAACTTGGTTCTTGTTTTTCACATCAGTCAGATCCATATTTAACCAAATACCTTAAATGAATGACTGTTAGCACTGACTTCATGTTTTATTGTGGGTTTGTTTTTTTTAAAGGGCTGACACCAAGTTCATACAAATAGCTCAACTGACATTAACATAGCTCATTCTTGTCAGTTAAGGTATTAAGAGAGTATTATTCTCTAGAGCAAAACTTACAGTTTGCCACTGAAACCAACACATTTCAAAACATGTATTTCTAATGAGGTGTGTTTTGAAGGCGCACTCGCACTCCTCACAGTTTTACAACCATATAGCACCATATAACCGCCAGCAACCACTCACCAAGTTTTTCTGGTCCCTGACTGTCTCTTGGCCTGTGTGAACGAGGATTTAGCAATTTAGATCTTGCTTGCTATTGCTAGCAATCTCCAGCAACCACGTGTAATCAGTTACACTAATTTTTTCCTACCAAGCATGTTAAGGTGACTGGTCCTAAGCTGCAAATTTCCCCCCATGCAAGTTGGACAAATCTATGTTGCCCTGCATTGGTGGTTGCTTGTTGAGCCCCTCCACCACCCCATCATCCACCTATAGGCTCTGGGGGAGTGATGGCTCATAATTCCCAAATTTTGTAGCACTTTGAGTCAAAGTCGTAATCCCACTGCATCCCACTGTAATGAGATAAAGCGACAGATTTAACTGATTGTGGTAGAATTAAATACATCAAACCCAACAAAAAATCAAACTCTGCTTTCTCAGATATCTAAATGAGATTTGGTTTTCAAATGAATGTTTAAAACATGCAATTTTATTTTTAAACTTCTAGTTAAAGTGTCCTAAGAGATCGTGGAGAGGTCGCTTATATCCAGAGAGACAGACAAATGATTCAAGACACGCGTATCCACACCTCCACAAACCCCACCGAGCCAGACCCCTGCAGACTGAAACAGACTCGTCTTGCTGTGAGGAGGCCAAGCTGCTAGCATGAGACACATATGTGTTTTATGTCCAACTGCTCCCACTGGAGTCTGCATTTCTGTTTAACAGCATCTGAACTGAACTAAACTTTCACTTTTGAACCTAATTTAACTCAATTTTATAATTTGGACACCTTTAACCTCTAAGCTACAGTGTGTCCACATGTAAATGGACCTTGTTCAAGTTTTACTTGTCAGATAAAGCTCAACCTTGTTCAGACATCTGGGAAAGTCGTCTCTTCAGTGTCATTTTCACTGTTTTTGTTGGGTGGTATACATCTCAGTCATTTCATGCATTAGGGCTATATATATGTGGTCCAAAACAGACAGCCATGAAATGGATTAAACATAGCTTGGATTACTTTTGTAGTTAAATAAATGACATGACCGGGAGACGAGCAGAGGTCAGTGGATGTCTGCTGCATGGATGGGGGCGTGTCAAGATTAAGGAAGTTTTAGGACGTTTGTTGCATTGGCTTTGCTTTCACTGAACCCACGTGTTGCCTGAAATGTAAATATGTGTTAGAATATTATACACACAGCTTTGTTTCCTGCCTCTCATACAAGTGTTGTATGAGAGGCAGGAGTCCTAGTTTAATCGGGACCTCTGATAACTCCCTTTACCTGCTTTAGTTTGCGTACAGTCCTGGGGAGAAACAAAACATGAAGAATGGAGGGATATTGCAGAAGCAGTCTAGAGAATAATGCACTGAGTACACATATCTATAAGATATACAGTACTGAGGACCTGATATTTTTCTGAACAGCCTGTAGCTGTTTTCCTTGCACTCCATCTTGGTCTTGCAGTAATTCCACCACCGCTTGTTCCTTCCACAAAACGGCATCACTGGCGGCAAAGGAATAAAGTCATTTATGATCTATTTTTACATTCATATTTTATTATTGCTGCTGTTTTGTGCTTTAACTGGCATTAGACTTCCACTAATGCATGACGAATTTTGCCTAGAAGTTTAACTCCAATGACGCACGGCTTCCGCAAACGTGCGACCCTAAGAAGTGGGATCTTTTTCTGGCAGTTGTGCTTGCATGGAGAGGTTGCATCAAACTGTGTGATGCTGTTGTGCCTTTGCTAGGCAGGCAGCTGCGTGTTGTAACTGTAGCTTGGAAATGTTTCATAAATTTCAGGGAATAAAAGTCTGCCTTGATATCCGAACACTCACTATCTCAGGGACCCAATTCTCACCAATTATGATAATCAGGCTGCACTTAGACATAATGGATACAGGAAGTAAATAGCAAAAAAAGAAAACTGACATTCTTATCTAATTGGTATTTTACTGAACACTGAAAAAAAACTGTGAAGACACATCTGCATAACCTTGCAGTCAAATATACACAGAGACACAAGCACAGCAATCACCCCCAAAGCAAGAGGTGTGTGCTGTTATCGCTTTCAGGAGGATAAACAATGTTAGTGAGAATACTAATCTTGGTGTACCAGCTCAAAGCGTCTCCTCCATTGCCGGGGTATAAATAGCATAATTAGCCACGGGAGGAAACACAAATGCCACTTATCTCACTAACCGCTGCACCGCGCTCCAGATTCCTCATGCGCATTTCTTCCTCCGATCCATCCTCCTGTGCCTTCCGTCACACTCGGCATCTGAGACTGAACGGAAATGCAGCGGTGTCAGGTTGGGGACGCGGGGAGAAGACAGTGGAAGGAAGGAGGGGGAAAGAAATGACAATTTATACTCAGTTAATATTCTGTTTCATCTTCAGGTTTTTGGAGGCCGGGACGCTCGGGCCTGAAGGGAGATGGAAAAGTGAAGAGGAGTGAAGGTGAGGTGTGCTTTACCGGTCCAGGGAAAGCAGCACTGATATATCACTTCCTCCCTTGCTCGCATGCAAAACAGCAGAAGGTGGCACTGGAGGTCCAGCGAGTCCTCTCTCAGAGGTCATCGAGCCAGATGTTGTCCGCTGGGGCAGAGAGGAACACTGGGACATCCAGTACACTAAGCCATTACTTAGAAAGCACTGGACTGAGCAGTTACATACTGCTCAAATAAGAAAGAAGAGACATGTAGGACACCTGAGCATAGTGGCTGCAGTCAGGCTTTAGTAACATGCATGGACTGCGTCTTATCAGGAAGTCATATATCCTGTACTTTTAGCAAGCGTCACTTTGCATTAAAAACATTTCAACCGGCTGAACACCAGGTGGCTTTGCAGTTACACATGATTGGTTATCATATTAACTGAGTTTCTTCACTAAAAAAATCATGTCCCTACCTTCCAAACAACTGCCTTTTTCCTCTCCCTACACAGTGCTGCTGCTGCTGCTGCTGCCCTTTACAAACTGCAGAGTACATGCTATCTGTACACACAGCTTCATCGTAACATTAACCCCGACACTTCATCTGTTTGTGCACACTCTGTGGATAAAGCTTGTTTTTC
This sequence comes from Pelmatolapia mariae, assembly GCF_036321145.2. Taxonomy (NCBI): domain Eukaryota; kingdom Metazoa; phylum Chordata; class Actinopteri; order Cichliformes; family Cichlidae; genus Pelmatolapia; species Pelmatolapia mariae. The sequence goes on along the minus strand of NC_086240.1, from coordinate 1,833,339 downwards.
ACTTGTGCTGTTTGTTAAGATTGTGGATCAGAACGGGCAGAGAAGCTGGTTTATAAATGTAAGCACATGCATCGGACGTTTTTTGGCACAGTGAACTTCACGTTTTATAGACTCGGACAGCATGAGTCTATGTTTGACACACGGATGAAAGACATGAAGAATTTGATCAAAGTTTGAAGCAGGACTGACAGTAGTAGGACTTGTGATCAGAGAAGTGCAGCAACTATGATCCGATTAGTTTTTTCTAATAACAAGTAAAGGAATTACTATTGCAAAAAAGTAATTAGATTACTGTTACTTTCTCGTAAGCACGCTGCATTGCTGCGTTACAAAACCGTGATTGTGAGAGTGTCTCATGACAATGACGTACAAGTGTGCAACGTTCTTGGCAGCCGTGTGCAGATCAACAACGGATAATATGGAGTGTTGGAGAGAGTAGAACCGTGCAGCGTTTAAAGCTTCCAGATCCCCCCGCTGACATGACCGCTGTGGCGCCGGGCAAACCTCCACCCACCCCACTCCTGCTAAACAGGAAATAGATTTAAGAGCTGCTGAGTCTATGATTTAATTTTTTTTTGTTGTGTTTTACTTGCATCCATTTGAAAGAGTGAGTGTAAACATTAAACATTATGCAGAAAATAGGTTTAAAGGTTAAAGAATTTCTTCCAGTCAAAGACTGTTGCATATAATTTTTGCTTGATGCACTGTGCATAAAATTAAAAGATTAAAACTAATAAAACAAGTTTTAAAAAGAGACTTTTTCAGTTGATTCAGTTTTATATGATGGATTATGCAGAAAAATAGAATTGGGCAGAAAGGTCTGTTGCTTTATTTCACATTCAGGTTGTGTATCCTGTTTTTAAAAAGTAATAAATTAACAAATTATTTTAGAAAGTAAGTAATCAGTAAAGTAATGGGATTACTTTTTGGAGAAGTAATCAGTAACTAATTACTTTTTTCAGTTAATTTGACCAACACTGCTTGTGTCCTCTCATTTTGATGAGCGCACTCCCCAAACGGAGCTCAGAGGTGAGGTTCATTTTTACGGTGATTTGGACAGTTTTCTAAAAACAGGTGCAGTCAGTTTATTTCAATATGAAGCACAAAAACGTACCTGCCTTATTTCGACAGGCACGATACACCCTGCAGGAAAAAAAATGCATGTTAGTCATTGCAGACATACAGTGGTTTGCAAAAGTATTCGGCCCCCTTGAACTTTCCCACATTTTGTCACATTACAGCCACAAACATGAATCAATGTTATTGGAATTCCACGTGAAAGACCAATACAAAGTGGTGTACACGTGAGAAGTGGAACGAAAATCATACATGATTCCAAACATTTGTTACAAATAAATAACTGCAAAGTGGGGTGTGCATAATTATTCAGCCCCCTTTGGTCTGAGTGCAGTCAGTTGCCCATAGACATTGCCTGATGAGTGCTAATGACTAAATAGAGTGTACCTGTGTGTAATCTAATGTCAGTACAAATACAGCTGCTCTGTGACGGCCTCAGAGGTTGTCTAAGAGAATATTGGGAGCAACAACACCATGAAGTCCAAAGAACACACCAGACAGGTCAGGGATAAAGTTATTGAGAAATTTAAAGCAGGCTTAGGCTACAAAAAGATTTCCCAAGCCTTGAACATCCCACGGAGCACTGTTCAAGCCATCATTCAGAAATGGAAGGAGTATGGCACAACTGTAAACCTACCAAGACAAGGCCGTCCACCTAAACTCACAGGCCGAACAAGGAGAGCGCTGATCAGAAATGCAGCCAAGAGGCCCATGGTGACTCTGGACGAGCTGCAGAGATCTACAGCTCAGGTGGGGGAATCTGTCCATAGGACAACTATTAGTCGTGCACTGCACAAAGTTGGCCTTTATGGAAGAGTGGCAAGAAGAAAGCCATTGTTAACAGAAAACCATAAGAAGTCCAGTTTGCAGTTTGCCACAAGCCATGTGGGGGACACAGCAAACATGTGGAAGAAGGTGCTCTGGTCAGATGAGACCAAAATGCAAAACGCTATGTGTGGCGGAAAACTAACACTGCACATCACTCTGAACACACCATCCCCACTGTCAAATATGGTGGTGGCAGCATCATGCTCTGGGGGTGCTTCTCTTCAGCAGGAACAGGGAAGCTGGTCAGAGCTGATGGGAAGATGGATGGAGCCAAATACAGGGCAATCTTGGAAGAAAACCTCTTGGAGTCTGCAAAAGACTTGAGACTGGGGCGGAGGTTCACCTTCCAGCAGGACAACGACCCTAAACATAAAGCCAGGGCAACAATGGAATGGTTTAAAACAAAACATATCCACGTGTTAGAATGGCCCAGTCAAAGTCCAGATCTAAATCCAATCGAGAATCTGTGGCAAGATCTGAAAACTGCTGTTCACAAACGCTGTCCATCTAATCTGACTGAGCTGGAGCTGTTTTGCAAAGAAGAATGGGCAAGGATTTCAGTCTGTAGATGTGCAAAGCTGGTAGAGACATACCCTAAAAGACTGGCAGCTGTAGTTGCAGCAAAAGGTGGTTCTACAAAGTATTGACTCAGGGGGCTGAATAATTACGCACACCCCACTTTGCAGTTATTTATTTGTAAAAAATGTTTGGAATCATGTCTGATTTTCGTTCCACTTCTCACGTGTACACCACTTTGTGTTGGTCTTTCACGTGGAATTCCAATAACATTGATTCATGTTTGTGGCTGTAATGTGACAAAATGTGGAAAAGTTCAAGGGGGCTGAATACTTTTGCAAGCCACTGTAAATACCATCACAGAAATAAGATACTAAAAACAGAAAACACTTGAGCATGTCTGAGATTGCTCCACCCACCAGGTCAGTCATTAATGTTGCTGTGCCTTCTCTGAAGACAGCTGTGATCGAAGCTTAATGGCCACAGTGAAATCTTACTTTCAGTGTGGCCATTGATTCTCTTCAGAAGCAATAAAGTATTCGTGTCAGGGAATATCGCTCAGGGGCGTACTGCACCTTAGTTTAAGGACATGCTACACATGAATAATGCTAATAAAAAGCTGGAGAGGCCAAAAATGATAACTGAATAGTTCTCGAGGATTATCTCTATTCAAAGACCAAAGGACAACAACACTGCAGCACATTAATAAGACCTGTCTCACTTGCAGGATTGTTATATTACTTAATCAGCATCTTTCTAGCAAAGTTATGTTTGATAAAACATATTTAACCCATGTGCAGTTTAAACAATATGCATACACAGAGACTACTCGTACTCACTTCTCCCTTGAGGGCATATTTCTCTTTTGGTATGCAGGCCAACACTGGAAGCTCAGGAGACCTGCAGCAGAGACCTGTCAGTTTTTCAGCTCTTTAAAGGGATAGAAAGGTGTGTGGGGGGAAAAAAGAAAAAACTGCAACTTTGGACACACTGCAGGAACCACTGCAGACAGCAAAGTCTCAGCAGCCAAGAAGAAGCTTTAAATATTTGTTATACACGTTTCATATACAACTGCAAAGGAACGTTTAGCTAATGTTAGTTAAGTTTCTTTCTTTGTTTTTTTTTTTTAAATTATGTATTTATTTGATTTGATTTTCGGTTGTTACAGACGGGACAGACATGACTGGGGGAGAGGACAGGGAGAGAGAATGAAAGAAAGAGAGGGGGAGAAAGAAAAATAGAGGGGAGAAGAGATGGTGAGAAAGGGAGGAAGAAAAAAAAAAGAAAAACAAGCAAAACACCTGGATCACCTGTATGGAGATAAGAAAAAACAGAAGAGAAAACAAACAAGAAAGAGCAACATAATAAATACAACACCATCACAATAAACCAGCTAACAGTAGATAACAGTAGATACTAAATATTACATGTTATTGTGCAGAATGCAAGATCGACAGCGCACAATGTGCTTTGAGGTAGCAGCCAAGAAAGGTGTAGTTTGTGTCTGTGAACACAAATACATGGAGAAATTCAAAAGGTTTCTCCATGTAACGGTCTGCTAGGGAGTGTGGGGAGCCATAGCCCCGCCCCCCAGGGCATGAAGCAGGTATGGAGGAGATCCAGGCCCCAGACATCCAGAGGCCCCAGAGTGTGAGAGTTAAGTTTCTAACGTGAATCCATTGGTCATCTCAGGGCCACTGCAGACAACACTGTAAGCTAATAAGGACAAGGCAGTAATGACCACTGATAGCCCGGGGTTGGTGTGGAGAAGTTAAGGTAAATGCAATTGTGGTGCCTTTGCTTCTACGACTGGTTTGGAGAAGCGTGTCTGAATACACCACAGTCTCCAAATGCGAAAGCGGTGCAATGCGATCTGAAAAAGCTCTTCTGTGACGAAACCTTCAATAAAACCCCTGAAAACTTGTCAGTCACAAGTAATTAATATTTTGTCCTTTCTTGTCTTCATTGTCACATCTAATTTCTAAAAACCAAGATGGTGACTTCGTATACATTCAGTTCTAGGCTTCAATACGGCGGTCTCCAACCCCGGTCACAGACCGGTATTGGGCCGTGAGTCGTTTGGTACCGGGCCGCAAGAGTTGAGGCTCAGGTGTGAAATTTATGGTTTTTTGGGGGGGTTGTCGTTAACTCGGTTTCCCCGGGTGTTTTCCCGTGTGTTATGAATAAATCTTCTTCTTTTTGGTAGCGGTACTGGTTTTATTTTGTTGTATTTATCAGCGACACCTTAAAAGCCGTGAAAATATTGTTGGACATAAACCGGTCCGTGGCACAAAAAAGGTTGGGGACCGCTGCACTAACAGGTGATACCACAATTGTTGTGCGTGTGTTTTATATCAGCCCGTTCTCACTCCAGAGGTGTAACATCCTGACGATTTGTCACCTCCCGCAGCGTTCCTGAGGAACGTGAAAGGCGACCTTCGGCGTTCTTAAGGTACGCGCCGGGTTATGGGTGAAATACCGTAGAATGACGCTCCCGCAGTAAAGCACGTTCCAGCCATGTATTCCAGCCCTAACCATAATCTTATCCCTAAACCTAACCAGCACTTTAATGATGTGAAAAAGCGTTTTCCAAAGCGATTTGAGGAAAATGAACGAACATGTGTGGATTGATTCCAAACAGTTCTCATGTTTCCTCATTTTTCTGATCTCATCATTTAGGAACGTGCTGGGTGCCCGGAAGCGTAACATGTTGATGATTTGTCACCAAGCGTAAAATATTACACCTCAGGAGTGAGAACGTGTTGTTTATATATAATTGCCAGCAGTTTTGCTAGCAGCTAGCAGCATTTTAACTTTCCAAAAACAGTACAAATAACTGTGTCAGCTTTCAGACACATGATCTGATAGCGTCTTACTGGTGTTGTTTATTATAACGTTGGTCCAAGATCAACATTACAACTAAGCAATCATGTTGTCTGACCATTCAGTTAGCATTAGCCAAAAACTTAGAAAGCTAACTTGATATTTATTTTATTGTATAAAATAATAAGGAAAACAACTGGAATGCTAACTATTTATTCTAGAAGAGAAGTTAATATAAACAAAAGCTTTTTTTGTCGTAAACATTCCAAGGCTACGATGTCACAATGACGTGATAGTTCAGATGTAATGTTACCAACATTATTATGATGACGCAGGAACAACACCAACACAGGGACAGACAGAGGTGAACGACAGCCCTACCTTCCCTCTGGGTGGGCGTACCTCGAATGATGTGATGTCATGTGAAAACTTCAGTGAATAAGCTGTTTTATTTGCTACTGGCTTAGTGTAAAAACTGTTTCACTCAACGGTTGTACCAAAACGACTGATTTAAATATGCTACTGCAATGCAATGCAAATAATTTCTTGCACACGCTCAGACATACACACACAGCACGGTGACGTCTGGCCATCGGTGTCCTTCATGGATAGTTCCTGACAATCTATATTTCATTTGCAGGGGGGTTATGGGAAGCATCTCCCCAGAGGTTTCTCTTGTCAAACTGTCACATCTCAAAGGCCTCACAAGGAGAATGAATTTGTTGATGTTTGCCAAAACCCACACATCCTCCTCGTCTTCAGTTTCTATTTTAGTGTTTTTTTTGTGCCATGACCTCTATCTCAGGATATAAGTTGTGACATAACAAAAAAGAAAGGCACAGCAGTGGTATTACTTGATATGTTTCAGCGTAAGGAGCAAAATCTGACACTTTGCACCCGTTTTGCATCAGCCCAGTCTTTTCATGCAGTCTCTGTGAGTCAGGGACGCCGTCGTGTATCTTGCGAATTAAATGCTTCTCGTCTCTAAACCCCAAACCCAAGTTTATGAGTTCATTTCAGGCTGCAAATAGTTCTGCTTCTTTTTTTAATCTGTTCCTTTTCTTCTCCTTCTTCTTTTTTTTACTTTTAATCTTTTTAGTATTATTAACTGGCAAAACCTTAAATGGTAACTTAACTTTTCAGTTTTCTTTTTTTCCACCACATCAAAGACATACTTAAGCTGCACAATGTATGTTTTATATTTGTTTAAAGATTAACAAGTTTGTACACTTCTGAATTAAATTAGCGCATTCAAACTTTCTTTACAACCCTCGACTAAACTGCCCATATCTCTTACTGCCAAATTGCTGCTGCCTTTTGTTAATACTCTCTTATTACTTAACTGGCAGTCATTTTACTGGGCTCACTGAGACCGTCATTGAAATGACTGCTTGTCCTCTCGGCATCCACAACCTCAGGATACCACAAGTAAATGACCTATTATTAAAGAGAGCCTACACACACACACACACACACACACACACACACACACACACACACACACACACAAAAAAGGCAATGATGAAACGATGTAATGGGAAAAGCCTTAAGGAATAATTTTTAACACAGCTGATGATGAACAAAATTACCCCAAAAAGTTTCTCTTAAAAGTCTATATAGTCTTATAAATGATGACTACAAGTACTGAGCTTTCTCCCTGGGCTATCGTTTAAGTCATCTCACCATGAAATGTAAATTACAGTCTTCATAAGGTTGTAATGGCGCGCTCTTTTATTCATGAGGTTATGATTACACTGTTTCTGTCCCTTGAATATTCAAAATGTGTCAAGAGGAAATGATGGGATCTAATGCGATCGCTGGGACCAGGACATACACCGCGATGCATTATTGATTAAAACGCAGCAGCGGCAGCGTTCGAGGTTGCCGGGAGGATTCGCGAGTTCCTGTTGAAGTTGGGATGGAGCGTGACAGTCTAAAGCCTTTCGTAATGAATTACACTCAATTATTGCCACTTCCAGTCCTCCCATGTTTCATTTACACGAGCAGAACATGCTGTCGATACTCATTTACTGTTGTAATAAATACACCAATGCAAACATGTGCGAAAAATGAACGTGAGAGGTCTGCTGCAGAGATTAATTGGGGGCTTGGAGGAACGCTAAGGGAGGTGTGTATGTATGTGTGCGTGCATACCTACATGCTTGGACCTACAAGACCTGAATATAAAAGATGGATCACTATGGAGACGGATTGCAAGCCAGTGGGGAAAGAGAGTAATTATGATATGCTGGGCAACCAAGTGAGAGCTGTCTAAAGAACTGGCCCTCTGGCCATCAGATACTCAAGCATACTTCATTGCATCACATGGCCAATTACATTGTGTGTCAGTGAATGATTTATTGCACCGAGGCTAAATCGTGCTTGACAGACAGTTGGAAATGAGTGGCTGATTGTGTTGTATGTTCCCAGATTAGGTCTTATACTTTCGACTCTTACAGCAGACATAATGGTGCGTTTTGAAGCGGTAACCAGCTCACAGGCATAGCAGGAAAGACGCACGCAAACACAGTGAGGTGCACAAAATAACGTGAGGAGCAACTTTAGCTGCTGTCAATAATCCCCTTCTCTTTGTTGAACTGACTTTGCTAGTGGAGTTCGAGGCTAAACGCTTGAAGGCTTGTAATGACACTCTGCATACGAAGCACCGAGAAACAAAATCAAAGACGCTGTAAAGTAAGCTGAATTATTAATAAATGCAGGTACCTCGCTCACTGCACACGTATCAGAGAACTTCTGATATAATAAACAGCTCACAGTCTCTGGACTTCAGTTTCACAGTGGGCACTTGCAAAACAGTCAAGAATAAGTAGGGCTCTATGGAACTGCAGCCCACATTTTTATTCAGAGCATTTCTATAATTTTTTACAGGTTTTGACTGCAGTGAAACACTTTTCTGAGTATAATGGAAGCCGCAGCACCATGAGCCACTGAACAGCATCCACAATTCTTTGCAGTTACTGAGGCTACGTCCACACTAGCCTGGATAAATTTGAAAACGCCGTTTTTGTCTGAAAACGCTCCGCGTCACTATCGTTTTCAGTCGTTTTCACAGAGTTGTGCGTCCACATTGAAACAGCCAAAAACGCTTACGTTCCAGTACTGCGCATGCGTGAAACGCAATAAGATTTGACCTGCCTCATTTCTGTCTGTGGCTTATTTACTTTCCGGCTCTTTGAAATGTCGTGCCAAAATATAGAGGAAAGGCACCGAGTTTTTTAAATGGACTAACAATGAGGTGGAGTTGTTGCTGCGAGTGATACAAAAGTACAAAGTTGCGACGTGAAAACGGCATTTTCAAATGCATCCGCTTTGGAGAGCGTTTTCAAAACGCTGCGTTTCCCTTGACCGAAAACGCCGTCTCAGCGTGGACGGGAGGCCAAAACGGAGAGAAAAAGATGTGTTTCAAACGAAAACGCATTAGTGTGGACGTGGCCTCAGTAAGCAGAGAGCTGGCACTGTGCACCTCAGCACTGTCATTTCCAACACCTGCACGTCACAGAACATCCACTAAAAGTTGATGGTGGAATATCGAGGAGGGAACTCGCTGCAACGATGGCATCCTATTACAGCACCGCGATCACGTTCGCTGATCTCTTCGGAACGACCGATTCTCTTGTAAATTTTATTTTTATTTTGCTTGATTTTATACGCCTGTTTCAATGGGACCAAAAACACCTGAATTCAAAGGTTAAGAGGTGTAAGTGAAGCGTAAGTGAAAAGTGACTCGTTGCAGTAAAATCGTATGTCTCTAATATTAATTCACTATAATGCAACAGTCTGCATATTGATGCTCTTTTCACAATATTATTGCTGAAATACAGGAAACGTTAAACAGTCAAAGTGAAAAGAGCTTGAGGCTTAGCGTGCTTGATGAATTCACTTAAAGGAAACATGCTGTTCAACAGTGTTTATAGTGATGCAGTAAAGCTCCCACACTTACATCAGCTAACTCTCAAGTATCTCTGTTATGGTCACCATATGCTCTAAAACTGTTTACCAATAGATGCGATGATTATTTCGAAAGACCAAGCGACAGCACACAGTTTAATATAATACTCGTCGTGGAACAGCACATGCTGATCTTTAATAAATCTCAGCTGCAGCTCTGAGAAGGTATAAGATGTACTTGCAGTATTTGTGCCAAAGCAGAAATTAATGGGGCCCACGTTCTCAGCTGAGTAATTACTGGCTTTTTAGAAATGTTGCCCTTTGGTGCAGGAAAAAAAGGAAAATTCAAGTCCACATTAAAGCACAGATGGGTGATATTTGCATGCTGATAATTACACACCGTCAGATTTCTGCTGCACGGCTCCGTCCCCCACTTGTTCCAGCGCTATGGTAAATATCAACCGCTGCTTCTTTTTTCATTTCTATCACAATGCCACCGAGTATTCATCAAAAAAATGTTCCAATTATTTTCTTTAGACAACGGCTTATAAATTAGAGATGCAGTTAAGCTCATAATGAATATGAAAAGGAATGCTAATGTCTTGTTTTTCCCCGGCACCATCCTGTCAGTGGATTTGGGGGCCATACTGGGGCTATTAGTCGAATTGTGTGAGTTTGCTCCAAAGCCACCTGCTGCTGTCACAGATCCTTCAACATGTGTCCAAAAGATCTCGCTCCCTTTGTGTTCACTGTCCTCTAGTTTATAGACTTACGACAGCGGGCAGCGTTCCCAGATGAGACGTGGTGGGTTTTACTGTAACAAGTGATGATGAGAAGCCTGGACAACAATGTGCAATGACACCATGCTTTTTTTATCATAGAGATGCTGAAACATTCATCACGAAAGCCGTCAGCTACCATTCGCAAACCCGCTATCGCTCTTCAAAACCTAATCTGACCGGAGAGATTACAAAAATGTTTTCTTGTCTTATCCTCATCATTCTCGTCATAACATTACAAGGCTCGTCAGCTGGCAGGTCCTTGTCATTTCCAGCATCTCGGATTTATCAGCCTTTCGTGACCGCATCCCGTTTGAAGCCAGCGGATAAGGTCACCTCACAGCAAAGAGTTTCCAGTCTGTGTGTTGTGGGCTTCTGGGGGCTTAGATACGTTGGGTTTGGGGGAAAGTGTGCTGTAAAACATTAGAAACAGGGAAAAAAAATCCTCTATCAGACAAACAGCCTTTGAATTGGATACATTTGTGCAAAAATGTGCAAAAACCTCAAACTTAGTTTCCCCCCAAAAAATTAAATGTCATCTACGGCAAGTATGACATTTCTGCAGTAACTCTGCTGTGGGAGTTAATTAAGATTGAAACAGGGAGAAGAGATGTGGGATATTGTTTAGACTGTTCCTCGGCTTTTTCTGTCTGTTATTCCATCCAGTCGGTCTCTTTATTACTGTCTGGAGCTTTTGCACTTTGCAGATAGCATTGTGATTAACAGTTTTTATGAATGGGAAGCATGCAGTTTCTTCTCATCTCAACTGAGCTCAGTTGATCACTGATAAATTATCGCCCTTCATTCAAATCCATGTAGCATTCCTGCTGAATTCATACAAACACAGAGGGACCAAGATTAGGGAAGCCTGATGTGATACAGACTGACAGGACTGAAGACAAAAGAATTCACCCCGATTTTCTGGGTTTTTTATCAAAATGATAGCGTTCTGGAGGTCTCTCCTTCCATTTGCTGTCTTGTGCTCCTGCAGAAGTGAGAGCCAGTGGACCCGAATACAGGAATCAAATGGCACAACACGGAGGCAGAGGGTTAGAGGCAGAGTTTGTTCACATGCATTTGGTTCAACGTGCAGTTGAGGATGTCCTTTGTGCATTTGGCAATGTGATAAGTCACCTCTAAGAGTTCACAGGGGACACAGTGGTCTGCACATGTTTCGATGTCATCATCAGTGATGCCCTAATAGTTACAAACGGATGCCCATCATTCATGGATTTCATGTCGTCAGCTCGTGATGTTCTCAAATGCTTTTAACACGCTGCACAAAGACTAAACTTCAAATCAGACTTGGCATACACGCAGTTTTTTAAGAGATGGCAATGGGTGAAATATATGCATGTAAAACATCATCTTTTCACTCAAATAATTCTATATTATGAGCCAATTTATTTACCCTTTTTATTCACATTCGAGGCATTGCTGCTATTCTCATCATCTTGCAAAACATTTCCAGTATGTGTCAATGATTTTTAAGGACTCTTATACACTATAATCAGATCTATGTATGGCTTTAGGAGGGGATATAGTGAATGCAGATACATATTTCCCTGTACACACAGCCGTGAATCCCCAGCTGATCCCAGATCTGCTCCTGCTGCACTTCTAGGACCACTTTTCTAGCCGACTCCGGTCATGTCAGAGCATTTTCAGAGACGTCATGTTTATTGTCAAATTTTCTCCCTTTTCCAATTTGCGGCTGAACTGATCTCCCAGCATTCCAAGTTGCAAAGTGAACGCAGTCGCAGTAATAAAAGCTGACACTGCCGCAGCTGTGTGTGACTTACACAGTGCTGTTAGTCTTTCCTTATGCTTCCCAGGTGCATGGCTGACCTGTATATGCTTACTTACTTATGCCGACTCCTGATTGGTTAGTTATTTTTTCAAGTCAAGAAATAAAGCAATCTTTTAAAACCAGTTTGTTTAATCTGAAGAGAGTAATGGATGGCACATGAACACATTGTTTGTTTGTTTAGTTTCTGGCTGCTTCTCTCAGTTTAATGGCAGTCGCCTCTGAAACAGCTGATCACTAGGTGTCACGATCCTTCAGAGGATAAACGTTTTCTGGGAAGATGGAACTGTGACATTTGTATCACAGAGTCGCTCTCCTTTAAAACCCTACTTTATGTATGGACGTGCAGATATGCTTCTGTAGTTCGGAACAATAAACATCAAACCTGTTCTGTGTCCTTCCTTTTTTCATTTCTGCCCAAGCCGTGATCGTTATGGCCCGCAGAGTTTGGGACCGCTCGGGTGCAAGACTGTGAATCATTCCTTCTGTTAAAATCAAGAAGGTGGCACTTCCATCTCATCTGAAACTAGAGATCACATCTCTGCCTGCCTTCTTACAACATTAAGTCTTTGTCTTGATTTTTCATAGACCCTTAGATAGAAAGCCAGGCCCAGAAAGAAGCTGTTGATTAAAAAGAAAGAAAGTCAGTGCTCCCCTTCAAGATTTAGCCTGCGATGAGTTTCAGTTTTTAAGTGACTTTATGTTAAATTGGATTTATGGTGATTCTCGGTGCTACAGCAGAGCTGTCTGTGTGGAATAAGTAACAGCGTATGAAGGTGAGGGCATGTCATTGCATTCCTAATGTTTTGTCTGTCTGTCTGTGGCTCCTCTGGGTCACCGTAACCTTCTTTGTTACTCAGAGTTTGATGAATCTATGTGGAAGTTGTTGGTTTGCCACGTTCCTTTGTCCATTTCCTCATCCTGTAAGACATAATCAGTAACCACTGAAGAACAACGTGCTTTCATTAAAACAACAGAGAACAATATTGACCAGGCTCTTGACTGCTTGGAGCTCTTATCTCGACATGATCTCCACAGCCTCATTTCTCATACTGCCACTGTTTTTGTCTTTTGGCCTCTTCCTAATAAAAAAGCCACTTTTGTCTGTGTTGGTGATAATTTATTCATTTTCTCAATCAACTCTCCACCTAAGGTGCTGGTCCGATAAGCTGTAGATGCCATGAACATGTTTCATGTCCTGGTGGCCATCGTTGGCATCTTCTTATTAATTAAGATAAGGCCTGCCCTCGTTAGCCTGAATTAATTACCCAGACACTGCCCATTACAAACCCTGGTGCTGACTGGCAACCACTGACCACAAGGATTTGTAATAAATCATTTCCGGATTAATAGCATCAGTACATCCTCTCCTGAGATCTTCAATAAAATAATATAGCGGTGTTAATAATGGCAGTATTTTTTGGTTTACAAGTGACCCCAAAACACCTGTGGTAGTAATACTACTGATAAGTTACATTTTATTCTAATGGTAATATGGAGGCAAGTCGTGACATCGCTAAAACCTGTCCGGCTCTACAGGCTGCCGTCGTTAACCATTTCCTGGCATTAGCTCTTCTTTGGCTTCCAAACTTTGGCATCACTGAGCATTAGAAAAATATTTGGGGTCTAGAAAAGCTGAGGCCACGGACTGAAGTCACATCATGAGGTTTTAAAAATTGAACTTAATTTGTTGCTACGAGCTGCTAACTGCTTTAGATGCTAGTGTGTTGCCTTGGTCATGAGTACTTTGCAGTGAAGGTGCCGACTTTGCTGCAGACACTTGCAAACTCCTCACCAAGTGGTAGTTAAACTGTCAAAAAATGTGCCTGCAAAGTAACACCACCACCAAGGTGCAACTTTTACCTGGCCAGAGGTTGCTATGGTTTCACCAACCAGTCTCTGGAGGCCTAATGCAATATTTTTGTTAAACCCTGGAAATAAAGCTGTAAGACTGCACTTCAACCTCATATTGATCGTCCAACTTAAAGGGGAAAAATTAGAAAAACTGTGTCCTTGTCCAAATACTCGCAGGCCTAACTTTTCCATTCTCTAAACAGACATACTCACTCGTTGTGTTTCAGCATTTTTCTTGTGCAGTCATGGCTGGACTTGCTAGACTGGAGGCTGATCATCGACACTTTGAGTCCTTGATATAAAGCCAGTGTAAAAATGGAGCAGGACACAAACTAAAAGCAGCTGTACTTTGGTTCATTTTGGTTCAGTCAACAGAACTGAACTACCCGTGTAGACATAATAACTCTGCCTTTAGTCATGCATGAACATATTTAGAGAGTTGATGCAGTTTTGCTTCTATTAGTTGTGTTCACTCCAACCGAAGGAAGCTGATCTGAGCAAACTGAGCACCATAGTGTAGATGAAAAACCGTATGTATATTGTTTATGCATATGTAGCTGATAGATGTGCTATTATAGATTGCTATTGATATAAGCAGTGTAATTACTGCGATGGATTATTGTGTGGGTAAAATGTCTGTTTCTAAGCTTAGAGACGATGATCTGTGATCTCTCTGCCTTTGCTTGCTTTGACAGATCAAAGCACATCCAGAGGTGAATCTGTGGGAGTCTCCAGAGGCTTTCTTCAGATGATTCTTTTAGAGGAAACTTCTTTCACGTGTTTAATATAACATGACAATTGACCACAGGGTACAAAGGCCTAAAACTCTCCAGGTGAATCTACCTAGTTTTGTACTCCTTGTGAGTGGAAACAAGACTCCATTTCTCTGTCAGTTTAAACTCGGGAACCTTCCAGGATATAGAAACACAATCTGAAACTTCTCTTTTAAATGCTCTGTTTTCTCACTTATTTTTTATGGCCGTAAGCGGGGCAAGCTTGCCAAACAGACGCATATTTTTGAGCAACCTGAATACAATGCCAGATGCTCAGCCAGTCTTGAATGAAGATCTTTGAAATGGCAGCAAAACGCAAAGATTTCTTAACAAAGGGATGCACTGTTCTTGAAAGGCAAAATATTAAAGCACCTCAAGGGCAGCACTGAGAAACAGTTTAGCATTTTCCCTATATCCAAGATCACATGCCACTTTTTTCCCCTTTCATTGCATTATTTCGGTTTGATCTTTGAAGCTGTGTAATTATTTCAGGTGTAACAGAAAATGTCAAGGACGTTAGGAGGTCAGGAGGTCCAGGCTCCATTCTACGGGGACTTCAATTAGACAGTGGAGCACCTGAAAGGCTCTCATCCTAATATAAGCTACATATATAAATAGCAGCCTGGCAAAAATGTTGAACATGCTTTGCTGTAGCGTTGATCCATATTCAGTAAGTTCAGCCATGTTGCAAATTAGCAGTAAACCAAATTCTACTCATGCACAGAAGTACTTCATGCTGGATTATGCTCTAAATGGCAACGCTAAAGTGGAGAGCATCAGAAAATATCAGCTTTAAATTGTCCAAATCTTTGTTTGACAAGTTAGCACGCTAAATGGTCAAAATGTTAATGTTAAAGAAGCTTTTAATGATTTGTTCATAACCTTCTTATTTTAAACACATTGTGTTTAAACTGAATTCTGCTGCAGCGCCGTTTTTCACTCTCTCAAATGGTCTGTTTTATCTCCTGCCTCTTTAAGACGTCCCTGTCTCCAGTCAGCTTTGATAGGTCACTTAGCCCCTGCAAAAGCAAGGCAAAAGAATATTGGTTATGTACTTTAACCCCAGATTCTATAAATATAAAGTAGCTGTCAGCTGGTAACATAACCCAGAGTACAACTGTGTCTCTTTGAAGCTGATGTATATTATGCTAACTGAAGAGCCAGCAGAGTTTAGCTGCGAGCACAAAAGTTACCATTAAACACAGTTTGTTTTCAAGTCTGTCATGAAATTTTCACAACTCTCTGACTGTGCTACAGCGTTAGCATTCCTAGCACACCTTTGGCCTGTGGGCATACAATCAAAATAATGTCACATTAACCATTAACCAGCGTGCTGTCAAGGATTTTCCTATCATCCTTCGTACTGGCTTCAAAATTAAAGGTAGCCCATTGAGTCTTCGCTTCCTCACTGCCTTTGACATGCTTTGCCCTTGGTTAAGATGATAGGATAACAGTCGATGTCGGCATTGACTTTGTGTAAATGTGTTTTTATACAAAAAAGCTATAAAACATTAAACAAAATGTTAAACTTTTTTGGTTTGCAGCTGTTGAGAAAGTAGAATTTCATCAGTGTTACCATCTTAGCACCAGATGTATAGTTGCTAACAGTTATTAATTAGCATTTAAATAATTGCATTAAAACTATGCCATATCTACCAAAATGCTTCACTAAATAACACGGCAGCCTCATGGTGTGATTAAATATTAATTATTAAATAATTATAAGGGAAGCATGGATGTTTGTAGGAATTTTAATTGATGGGTAAAGTGTTGAGAAGCTTCAGTAATGCTACAGTCACACTATGGATAATAGTGGCTGTAGACTGTGGCACGACCAAAACTGTAGCAACCACACTTACAAGGACTGATGAAGAAAATTTAATTTACATTAAATAAAGTCAGACTTAATAATTACCAACTTTTAATGTTTAAAATAAATAAGAAAGACACTATCTCTACTTTAAGATTAGGCTTCAAACTTTCCTTTTTGCTAAAGCATATAGTTAGGGCTGGACCAGGTGACCCTGAATCCTCCCTTAGTTATGCTGCAATAGGTGTAGGCTGCCGGGGATTCCCATGATGCACTGGTTGTTTCTTCTTCACTCACTATGTGTTAATAGACCTCTCTGCATCGAATCATGTCTGTTATTAATCTCTGTCTCTCTTCCACAGCATGTCTTTATCCTGTCTTCCTTCTCTCACCCCAACCAATCACAGCAGATGGCCCCGCCCCTCCCTGAGCCTGGTTCTGCTGGAGGTTTCTTCCTGTTAAAAGGGAGTTTTTCCTTCCCACTGTCGCCAAAGTGCTTGCTCATAGGGGGTCATATGATTGTTGGGTTTTTCTCTGTATGTATTATTGTAGGGTCTACCTTACAGTATAAAGCGCCTTGAGGCGACTGTTGTTGGGATTTGACGCTGTATAAATAAAATTGAATTGAATTGAATTGAATAAGACTTTACTGGGCAATAAGGAAACACAAAATCCTGGTTTCCAGTACATTAGACAACAAATGCAGCCACAGAGCTGACCTTACACTGAGTGAAAAGAACTCGATCTCAGGTTTCTCCGTACTGAACCCGCAGTGAACTTTAAGCTTATTGGCCAGTCACTGTCCATTTAACTGATGGACTCTGGGGATTAACACTTGAGATGACCTTTTATCAAAACCCCAGTGAGACTTTGTCGTGTGCCTGTTTAGCTGAAACTTGTCAGCACATTAATGTATACCAGGAGACTAATTTCCCCCGTGTCCATCTGCCGTATTTGTCAGTATTTCAGTTTAAACTCCACTGGATTTAATGAGACAAACAAACCAAACGATGAAACGTGTCTAAAATTACTTACTTTAAAGAAACTTTCCAAACTCCCAACCAGATGGTTTTGCCTGGGATGTAAGAATACTGTCACAGCACAATCGGTAACTAATTGGACCAGCAAAGCTAAGTGTACTCTAAAAGCAGATGCTCCTTCCAGTCACGGTATAAGTTTCAGCAGAGTAGCAGAAACCTTTCTTGATGAGCTTCTTATTGATTAAGGGTGGCCATCACCCTTCTGGGCTCCATCTTAAACCAGGCCCGTGCAGATTTATGTCCTTTTCAGAGAGGTTTATCTTTGCCTTAATGCCTCTTTGTTCAGCACTGTATTGGTGTTTCTGTCACGCTGTTAAAATCTATGGTGCAATATCACTCGCTTGGAATAGGCTCATCGAAGTGTCAGGCCTTGTAGATCTATGGGACAATATGGCAGAGAGGAAAAAGGAGGAAAAATAAGGAGCCGTAAACTCGTAAATCTATATCTTTATTCTGATTTATGCTCTTCACTGTCAGTTTACAGAACAGGCAAAAGAGATAACATTCAAGCGTTGTGTTAAATATATAATCCTGATGTTCTTTATGAAATTATTCCATTTTTTTAGACGTCTGAGTGCTTTCACTTTCCCTACGCCTGGACAATTTCCTCTGACATCTTGGCTCATCGTCCTCAGCTCGCGTCTGCATGTGATTGATATGTGGTTGGGCATCTGCAGTGTTTTTATCTTCTGCACGTAGATCCTTTCAGCTGCTGCATTCAGGACCGGGCCAGCTGTTCTAACCTGCTAACCGTTTTGGTCAAGCTTCTGAGTCAGGTACTCTCACTGATTGAAACGTGTTCTCTGTGATTATGGCATTCAGCGAACCACTCCTGTAGTCGTGCTTCCTCCAGCTGGCCCATTTGGTCCACTTCCCTGAATGTGGAATTGCATCAAGGTGCCAATACTGAAAAGCTCTGGCTTCAAATGACTGGTCTGAATATGTGAAAAGTCCTGTCATCTCTGATAAATGGCAGCCATTACACCAAACACTAATTATTCCATACCGGATTTTAGTTGAATAATGAATTTTCTTATTTAACGGTGTATTGAACATATTAATAATCTATCTTTCATTTTCTACTCTGTTTAATACGGATACTGTGCTTGATTGTAACACATGGGAGAATAGCGAGACAGTTCACTTTACTGAAGCTGAAAGAGCTTCAACATTTTAATCTACAGTGATGCTTGCTTCTGAGCACTACAGCAGCATTAGTGCCTTGAATTGTCTACATCGCAGATCAGTGTGCGAAAACGTATTTGCCCTTTTTCTGATTTCTTATTTGTTTGTCACATTTATAGGTTTCAGATCGTCAAAAAAATTCTAACCTTAAAGATAATAAAATAAATATTTTATTTTTTATGAGGAAGGAGCTGCAAACCACCTGGAGCTACATGAAAAGGCTTTTGCCTCACCTTGTTGAATCCTAAATTAGCTGATTACTGCCGGACCTGCTGTAATAGAGCCTGTCTGACAAAATGAAGTAAGCTAAAAGATCTCACAAAGCAACAGGTCACATCACAGCTGAGAAACAAAGTCATTGACATCAGTCTGGAAATGGCTATAAAGCGATTTCTAAGGCTTTGGGGCTGAACCACAGTGAGAGCTGAAAACCTTGAACACTGTGAACTTTCATCACCAAAATTAGCCCAAGAGCGCATCAACCGGTGAGATTCACCCAGAGGTCAAAAAAGAACCCAGAACAACATCTAAAAACCTCCAGGCCTCAGTTATTGGGCAAAAATGGCATCAACAGACGAGTTCTTCTGACCAAAAAGAACAAAGGCTCATCTCACACGTGCCAAAAAACATCTCGATGATCCCCAACACCGGGAAACACTGTGTGCACTGATGAGACAAAAGTTGCATCTGGTATTTCTTATATCTGGGATAAAACTAACACAGCATTTCATAAAAACAACATGATACCAGCAGTCAAACAATGCGGTGCGAGTCTGATGATTTGGGGCTGCTTTGCTGGTTCAGGTCCTGGACGTTTTGGTCTCCACCAGAGATTCCTGAAGCAGATTGGTTATGCCCTGATGTTAAAGCTCATTTGGGTTATTTTACTGATCCAAAAAACACCAGCTAGTCTGACTAGGCCACATTTCATTTTTTGTTGTATTAGACATTCAAAGTCTGGACTTAATTCCAACTGTGATGCTTTGCATGACTATAAGCATGCCGTTCACCCTCCAGTGTGACTGAATTAAAACTATTCTGCAAAGAAGAGTTGACACATGTCCTCCACAGCGATGTGAAAGACTCACTGCACAACCAGTTATTAGGTTTAGGAGGCAATGGCGTTTTCATGCAGGGCCAGGTAGGTTTGAATGACATCGTCATTTGAAAACTGCATTCTTCGATGATCTGAATGTTGTGTGACAAAAAAAGAAAAAGTATATCAAATTATTTTTCACAGCTAAATCGTGTATTATTTTCTATTACTACATATTATATGGAGAACGTGTGATGTGTGGTATAGGCTCTGAAGCTGCTCATTAACAGCGATGTGCTGTGTAAAAAAAGGTAAAGCAGCTGCTAACGTGACTATTATTTTAGTTGCTGTGTAAATATAACAGCAAAAAGTGTCATTTTTAATTATTCACATATAACACTTAATTGAGAATTATAAGTCGTCTAACAGTGCACATTCATATTTTGAAATAATCCTTACCCATAAGGTTGAATTTACCTACACAAATGTGCACAGCTGTCAAGGATTCTTTTTAATCTGCCAACATTAACCGTGCATCACCAGATCCTTTTTTTCTGCTTCTTGGCATCCACAACAGCTTAAATTGCCCAGAGGAATGCTTATTTTCAGGCATGAGAGCACAGGCCAGACAATGTCTGTCCTTTTCAAGGGGTATCAAGGATTGGCAGGGCCATGATCTCCTCTACTTGCAGGTCTTTTGTGATTCCCTGGAGGGGCTGAGGCCTGGCGAGCTCCCTGGCGCCATTCTGCTCTCTCACCCAGTCAGCCTTCATTAACCTCCACCTAAACATTCCTTTTGCTGGAGATTCAGACTTTATGATGGACTCCGTGTGCTACCAGTAGAACACGCTACAGAAAAAATTCAGAGGTAGTTTAAAAAATGAAGAGGGGCAAATTAGTAATGAGATAATTAATAGCTATCTACTGCTAAAAATGATTGTAATTTAACTTCCGGGGACTAATCAGCAAATAACTAAGTGATGATTGGTTTTAATGAGTGGTTTTCATTGATATCTAGGAGCTACTGTAATAATTATATGGTTGTGCTCATACCAAAATGAGATCTCTGGAATCAGAACAGCTATGGACATTTATTTTATCAAAATGTAATGAACATAACACCGCCAGTCGAAATTAACCAAGTGTGTTTCCTGCTGTACCTTTTCTAAATATCAGAGTATCAGATATGGCCACTAATTACTTTTCAGATTATACAGACACGGCTCAAAAAAATTAAAGGAACATTTTAAAAACACATCAGATCTCAATGGGGAAAAATTCATGCTGCATATCTATATGCAGGGGTAGCGTGTTAGGAATGAAAGGATGCCACATTGTTAGATCAACCTACAAATTCAAAGACAAAATCAAAGTTGAAAAATGATGCAGCAGGCTGGTCCATGCTGTTGAGATTTCGTTGCAGCAACTCAAAATGGTACTCGGTAGTTTTTATGACAACACTGGGGTGCGCTCCTAATAAGACAACGGACGGTGTCCTGGGGGATCTCCTCCCAGACCTGGACCAGGGAAGCACTGAGCTCCTGGACATTCTGAGGAGCAACCTGGCAGCGTCAGATGGACCGAAACATAAAGTCCCAGAGCTTCTCTATTGGATCTAGATCAGGCAAGCGTGGAGGACAGTCAATGTGTCAATTCCTTCATCCTCCAGGAACTGTATGCATACTTTCACTGCATGAAGTCAGCCACTGTTGTGCATAAGGAGAAACCCAGGATCAACTGCACCAGCATACGGCTGACAGTGGGTCCAACAATTTCATCCTGATAATTAATGACAGTCAGGACATCTGTGAAAAGCACAGGGCACAACTGTTGTACCTGCCAATTCTGGTATTCTATGGTAAATGCCACCCAGGCTCCATGGTGACAGGCAATGAGCACAGAGCCCACTAGAGGATGTCGGGCCTTCGGGCCATCCCCATAGTCTGTTCCTGATTGTTTGGTCAAAGACATTCACACCAGTGGCCTGCTGGAAGTCATGCTGTAGCCCTGGCAGTGCTCATCCTGGTCCTCCGTGCACAAAGGAGCAGATACGGGTCCCGGTGATTGGTTGAGGGCCTTCTATGGCCCTGTCTAGCTCTCCTAGAGTAACTGCCTGTTTCCCAGTATCTCTGCTTTTGACTCTAGCCAAATGCAAAACTAGTGAAAAAAATAGCAAACATGAGGAGCCTCCCCCTGTAAAACCATTCCTGTTTTGGGACATAACACCAAAGCAGCTGAAACTGATGAACAACTCCCTCTTCTAATTTAATTTAATTTATTTATTTAGGACAGTGCATGTTAATGAACATAAATGTAAAAAAAAAATTACATGAATGTAAATATGCCAGATTATAGCCAAGGGCTAATTTCCATCTGTTGTCCTTAAACAAAATAAACATAATAATTCATAAAAATTCATAATTCATTCATAATAAAAACTCCATCACCAAACTCACACATACACACCATTCTGTTCCCAAATAAAACATTAAAAATATACAACTTATACATGATCACACACTTGATTTGTCCATAACCAGTTTTTAACCTGTGCCTTAAACAAATTGAATGAATCTACTTAACCAACCAGATCAATATCCCAGGGGTTTAACTGACGATGCTTACTCTGATTAAAAAGTGTCCCTATATACTATCATATAACCATTTCCACAGACAGCATCACAGGGCGACGTGCGGGCTGAACCATGGAGAGGTCACCCGTCCATCATAGGGCAATGTCTTTCAGTTATCTTTTCACCTCATCATTATTCTATAGTCACTCTGATTTTATAAGGCTGAAGTGCGACATTTGGATCAATACAGTCAATGCGATGCATCATTAGCTTGTGCTAGCTCAGCACAGATGCCGGCGATCAGTCATACTGATAGGAGAGGATCTGTGAACCTTGGATTCAACGTGCGCTCGCCAAGCCCGGCAACGGAAGTGAGCTTTGTGTACAATGTGATGCTATCAGGTAGGCCTCAGCTGCAGAGCTCGCATTCATAACAACATTTAGAATGACTAAAAGTCATCTGTGCTGAGGCTGGATGTTATACAGACAATCAAGTCATCTCCTTTTGAATCTCCACAATGCTTCTGTTCGAGCATGTCATGAATACCAAGCCATCTTTTTAATGCATAACTTATTAATGTCTATGAATCACTTGCCTTTCATCACTGTGTACTATAGGCTGTAATTAAAGGTTAACCCAACCCTTTGCATGTCATCCTCTGCAGTGGATGCTGTACGTTGACTGACATGGCATGAAAAATGGCCTTGATCACGCAGTCGGGAAGTTCAGCTGTAACACAGACATATGACTATCTGAATGGATAAACAGAAAGCCTACAAGCAAAACCAAGGAACAGTGAACAGTGTCGCTGCTTTGAGCTGTTTATCAGTCTCATGATAAGAAAAATACTCCTTTCTGTGTGACTTTACTTTGTAGCTTCATACTTTATTGTTTCTCACCGCTCTCAGTACAGGAAAAGAGTAGCAGAGAGAATCAGGCCTCCACTTGTTAAACCCTCCAAACGTAAGTATGTCATTATCTGCCAATAGGATTTCAAGAGGGATGAAGTTAAAAGAGTTTGAGACAGATTCCTGCATAGACGCAGTGTTGTGCTTGGCTGCTCTATTCTTCCGAGCGTTCGAGATGCAGAGCTGAATGAAATGTCCTATACAGAATTGACAATATCAATACAAACCTGCCCATTTGATAATGCCCAGTAGAGAAAAGCACATTTACTGCTCCTCATACTGTCATGTAACCTTGCTTACTAAAATATTTGAGAGCCACAATTCTTCCTTTGTAATCTTGTAACCATCGTGACCATTTGATAAACTAGTTATTCTCTCTCTTGTAAATAACAAGCTATTCAAATTTTATATCAAAGCGGTGCACTTTAATATCCATATATAAAATCTATAAAAGAGCAGGTGTGGTTTTTTTCTCCTATTAAATGCTTTCAAGGTGACCTGCATGTATATTTACAGCTCTATAATTTGTTTTTTGAACTCTACAAGAGAAGCTCTGCATGGTGTTGGTGCACAAGCAGGTTGGACTTCTTTGCTCACAGCTGGAAATGGGATATTTGCTCTCACGGTCATCACAGAGAGTCAAAAGGAGAAAGAATGGTCTCAAATGGAGTAGTTATAGCACCCTGATCTCATAGACATTATCAGTACCTAATTATTATTATCTCATTATTTGAAACTTTCCTTAATTTGAGCAGCTGCTATTATAAAGTTTACTGTATCTATGACAGAAAATAAAGCAAAGCTAAATAGTTCCCCATTAGTTGGCTATGCAGGACCAACATTAGCCAACAAGGAAATGAGTTAGCAGGTAAAGTCTTACTTAAAAAAAAAAGTGAGGAAATGATATGCAGTGGATATGCCACTGTGAATAAAGCTGTGTGGGAGCTTTTCCTCAGTTACAGTCTCAGGAGTTTGTCACACAGTGAGATACATGTGAAAATAGAATTGCATTAGAGTTAATGACCAAGACCAGGATAATGACCATGGCCAGCCTCCAGAGCACACATGTGCCAAAAACCACAGCTCCTCCTGTGGCCACTTGAAGCTAGTGCCAGCGCCTGTAGAGTCCCACGGTGCAACTCACAGCATTACAAAGTCTGTTTATACCCAAGAATGAAATACAATGGGCTTGGCCTCTGTGTACAGTTTAGGGTGGTGAATATTTTTCTAATGTGTCCTGACGCAGGCTGTTTGTGATTTTCTGACAATTAATTTAATCACTGTTGTGTACTTCAGCTTTGATGATGAAATACTAGCATTTTATTAACCTGACCTAACCTACTCAGGAACCATGGATGGCACGTATCCATCTCTCTAACTAAGCCAGACGCATCCCACCCACGAGATGGGTGATTAGGAGGTATACAAATACAATTTACATCTCATTTTTATTTGTCAGAGTAAAATATTAGAATAGAGTAGAATAGAATGGAACAGCCCTTTATTGTAATTCTACATGTACAACAACCTTGTGGCCTTTGTTGATTAAATTGTTTCTAGCTTAAAAATCTAAACTGCAGACTTCTATATGACTGTTTTTTTTTTCTAACTATTTGAAAGAGTGCAGGTTAAAGGTGCTTTGATTTTCAAATTTGCAAGATAGTTCCATCCTTTATTTACAGCAGGGGTCCCCAATCCCAGTCCACGAGGGCCGGTGTCCCTGCAGCTTTTAGATGTGTCCTTGATCCATCACAGCTGATTTAAATGGATAAATTACCTTCTCAACATGTCTTGAAGTTCTCCAGAGGCCTGGTGATGAACTACTCATGTGATTCAGGTGTGTTGACCCAGGGTGAGATCTAAAACCTGCAGGGACACCGGCCCTCATGAACTGAGATTGGGGACCCCTGATTTACAGTGTGTGTATTTCCAGATGGAAACAAATCAACACAAACCAGCCAAACATGCTTATAGCAGACTGAATGTTATGGAGTGCTTTCTTTCTACAAACCTCACTCGCCCATTCACACACTTCCTGTTCCTAAGCTCTTTTAACCAACATTCAGCCACTCTGAGACCCACTCAGGGTTCACTATGATCATCGAGGATACTTTGACATGTAGACGAGCCGGGGACTGAACACGATAAGCAGACGATCCGCTCTACCGAATGAGCCACAAACGTCCTGATTGTTGCCTGTTGGACATGGAAACATTTTACTCTGATCGCTGCACACCAGTGACCAGAAACCCGAATGCTGCAATGATCATGCATTCAGGGGACGTAAATAATCAGGCTCCTCATTTTCAATAAAAAAAAAGTCACATTCAGAAAACGATCAAAACCCGGATAAAACTCAAAACAGGAATATTAATGTGCATTCAGCGTGAAGCTGTCACAGTGGTAGAAGCAGCAGCAACTTACCCTGATTTCACTTTCCCTCTCTGCTCAGCAGCTCTGTGGCATCTGGGCTGCCTCCATTTTTCTTTTTTTTGTGAGCATTCATTTTCATTCTAATGCTGGAGTATATATAGAGAGTGAGCTGCAGAGGCTCAAAGGAACGGCCAGCCGAATGTTCCCAGGATATCTCTCCACTGCAGAAAACTATTGATCCATCTGGTATAAAGAATCTGTTTTTCTGGGCATAAGTATTGGCTTCACCTAAATTCACTTGTTGTGGAGGTATTTTCACGGTTTGACTAGAAGAACATCTGTCAGCCAGCACACACAAACACACACGAGCAGGCGCATAGATTCAACGCCCTCACAGAAATGAACAGGTTGTCTCCAGTGGAAAAAAAATCACATCCAATGCTAATCAAATGAATCAGTTTAAGTGCATTTCTGCCCTCCTATTTATCAGCTGGCTCTGTCTAAACAGCCGCTGATAATGCTGTGCGGTGCACATTGAGGCAGGGGCTGGTATCGACACACAGTGGGCGCCCATTTCACGCCTGCCCAGTTCAGGGGCTAATGAGTGCAGTTAGCATCTCACAAGTGGGCCTGCACAGTAATCGAACATCATTAATTCTAGTGTGATTCATTTTGTAACCAAATCACTGATCAAAGTCCATTTCAGCCTGCTCTAATAGTGCCTGTGGAAAAAAAATAGATGCATTAATGTCAGGTCTCTGCATATCAGTAAACAAATTACGTGGATTCCATACGTGTCGGTATCCTTGATTAAATGCAATGATTACATCTGAGGTTCAATATTAGTTTTCATCTTTGAACGAAATGATTTTTGATTAGCTTAAATCGCTTCCCGTCATCCGGGGATCCGACTGGGATGCCAGAGTCTTTCAGTCAGTTTTACTAAAAGTTCTCTAAGAACATTAAAAAGAAACACGTCAAGAAAATTCTGGTTTGTTTCTAAATATATAAAAAGTGTTAGAAGTGATTAAGTTATGAAAACATTAAAAGTTTGTTGTGAGGAATTGTGGCACCAGGACATTAAATAGTTTTTCATAACGTTTGACATTCATTTGCAGAAGTCATGCTTTGATGATGCACTGAAGGCATATTTATCAAGATACTTCCCCTTCAGTAGTACACATAACTCCTCTTAATTTTATAGATGATGTATATCTTTCATAATGACGATCCAAATTCATTCTTCAGACAGGTGGGTAAGGCATGACAGTAACGTTTAATGAAGCTTCCTCAAAGAGCAAAAATCCCTGCATTGTGCAAGCACGAAACAACAAATGCTCGATAGAAGAAAGTCTAATTAAAGAACAAAACCGGAAAAAGGAATCCAGAAGAAGAAAACAAGGCAGAGAAGTAGAGACTAGAGGTAATTTGGAAAACAAGATACAGACCCACCTAATTGGGCTGGGAGAAGACAATTACAAAGGCAGGGGAAATAAAAGAGGCAAAGACAGGAAGGCAGCTGATTAGCAAAATAAAGCAAGAAACTCCAAAAAAAGACATGAAACGGAAAGTTAAACCCTTAGAAACTCAAGAGAACGGACGCCACCAAATAAAAACAGGAAAGATACAAACATTTATCCTCTAAGCTGATCTTTATATGATTATCGTCACTGGCAGATGCGCACACCCACTGCTGATAACAATACGCACTGTTGTCATAGTGTTTTTAAGTCAGCTATGTAGGTTACAAGTCTAGCTGGTGAGAATACGCCGCTGTATTCACTGTATAAAAACCCAACACAGAAATCCCAAAAGCTGTAGTTCCTATAGCGACCACATGAGGCAGATTCTCTAAGCATGTTAAAATGTAACCAGCCAATGTTACCAGCATTAAAAACATAAAAGCATATTGTTGTTACTAATTTGCAGGTACGTGTGCCTGTGCCATAGGGAGTATAAAAAATGGACGTACCCTCGGGGTCTCAAAAGTGATAGTAACGTAGAATTGCTTTAAACTCGCCTTCTTTTTAATGGCCAGCAGGGGGCGACTACTCTGGCTCTGAAAGGACTTGCTCTGCCCAGGCTGTAGAGAAGCCTCCTTTGCTCTGTGACTTCAGTAGGTTTAAAAAAACTACTTTATGGGCTCATTCTCTAGTTTTAGTTTAAATTATTATTATTAGTTTCAGGTTATCAAGAGAATGGCTCATAACTAACAGATATAAATCAATGTGTTAAGGCACAGCGGGTTTTTATGTAGGAGCAGTTTGGTTACATAGAGTCAGTTTCATGTGATGCTACATAATGTTACTGTGTTTGGATTATTATGCTGGACTTGTTAACTTTGAAAAATCTATGAAAAAAATATAGGTAATTCATGAGTAATCTATTAGGAGCAAGACATGGGTGTATAATAATATATCTATGTGTCACACTTTTACATTTTTGGGTAGTGACAAGCATGGATTAAGTAAGCAGTTGCTAAAGCGCTCCATTCCACCTCTTGTTTGAGGTTTGAGAAGCCACATTTTTAACACTGACTTTCTTACTCTATTGAGAGGCAACAATTGTGTAGTTGTCTCCTACACTTTAAATGCTCATTTTACAAGTATTTGGCAGGGCAATTGTCAACAGCTTGAAGCACAATTGGAACAGACTGGAAGGAGGAAAACAATAGAAGGAAGCTACAAAAACCCATCTTTCTACCTCTGCTCTTAAAGGCCCGCAGGACCACAGAATGCACAAGCAGAGTTCAAGAGCAGCACAAGATCTGTTTTCTTCCCCTTTCATAACAGCTTTGAGATTCCTCGGTATCGTCACCCAGCTCTTTGCAAAGCCCCCTATGCTTAGTTGACCTGGTAAATATTCCCATCTGCGAGCACCATCCAGCAACTACTGGTCAAAACCTCCAGGTTTCCATCTTACAGCTGAAACATACTAAAAATATGCAGCAAAGGAAAACAACCCAAGAATGAAGAGTCGTACACAGAAGACCCTAAAAAAGCAGAAGACTAAATTTCATGTGTAATCTATCACAAAGGCTTCCCATGGAGCAGATAGCAGGGTCACTAATGATGACACCTCCTTCATCAGCAAGACTGAAGGAGGTCTGTTTTTGCCTTAAAAGCCATCATCATATGTGTTAATCAAAATGAGTGGTGTCGAGTTTCTTTTAAAGCCTTTTAATTGGAGCAGGAGCCTGTTATTTCCTAAATGTTTAAATGAATATTGTACTTTAGATTTTGCCTTACTTAAAATGAATGCGTTCAATTACATTCGCAGATGGAGAATAAAGGAAGGCATTAGGGCAGAAGTGCAGAGAAGAATAAATGCTGCAAATTTTATTGTGAACTGTTTTCTTTAGTATCAAAGCTGAAGTGAAATGATCACAAATTCCCAATTCATAATTGAAATAATAATTCAGAATTATAAACAGGACTGTAGATATACAGCGTGTATCAAAAATAATGACAGGATTTCAAAGTGCTGTAATTTCATTTTCGTTTTACTTAAATCGCTTTGGAAAAAACTATCAAATGTCATTAAAGTGCTGGTTAGGGTTAGAGATAAGGTTAGGGTTAGGATTGGAACACATTGCTGGAACGTGTATTACTGTGGGAGCGTCATTCTACTGGATTTCATCCATAACCCGGCGCGTAGCATAAGAATGCTGAAGGTCACCTTTCACATTCCTCAGGAACGCCTCTGGATTTGACAAATCGTCAGGATGTTACGCCTCGGGAGTGAGAACGGGCTGGTTCGCAAGTACATGTCTGACTGTTGTTTGGACATGTGTCGTACGTGTGGAGGGGGACAAACTGAACACTTGTAACCACAGTCAGTTTTATATGTAACACTTTATACTCAACCATGAATATTATGAAATAGTACTGTAAGCTTGTGTCCATTACTGTACTGTACACACACTTACCTATCAGTTGTCGCCCACCCCCGACCCCAAATCTGACTTTATAGTCCATAAATGGACAGGTTTCTTAAGTACTACAGAATTATTTTATGTGTTGGGCTTTTTTTAACGCCAACAAAGTTATACAAGCAAGAAATTGAATCACCTGACACAGATTTTTTTTTTTTTTTTTTTGCTAAACCAGTGCAAACGCTTTTAAACAAAACTAACCTTGTTCATCACTTGTTTATGTCATTTCCTGTTCACCACCTTTTTTGCAGTTTGCTTTCTTTCTTGATTTTTATTGCATCCATTGAATGTTTTCAGTGAACTGCGCACTCATTCATTTGCAATGAAACATGAACTGGATTGTTCAAGATTTTCTTGGAAATTGTCATTCCCTCCTCCTCATTTGCCATCCTGAGTCACTTCAGTACTATGCTATGCTGCACAACATGCAGCAGGTTAAGCTTAAATGTAGCACTTGTGGGAAAATGCAATTATTCCATTTCATCCTCATGCAGAGTTTACAAGATGCTCCCACCTCTGAGCCTTCTTTTATAGCAGTAATTATAACAATAAAATGATGAGGCATTATAAAGTGTCTAGTATGCCTGCATCAATGAAAACTCTACTGGTGGGCATTATAAGCCACTTTCACGTTTTTGTTCATTTGGTTGAGAACATGATGGAGCAAAAACAGACTGAAAGTGTTAAGACAAAAGATATATGCCAAAGTCAAACCAAATATTTAAGGAAGCTTTAAATGGTAAATGGCCTGTATTTGTATAGCGCTTTACACTACATTCAGTCATCCACACATTCACACACACATTCACACACTGGTGATGGCAAGCTACATTGTAGCCACAGCTGCCCTGGGGCGCACTGACAGAGGCGAGGCTGCCAGACACTGGCGCCACTGGGCCCTCTGACCACCACCAGTAGGCAACGGGTGAAGTGTCTTGCCCAAGGACACAACGGCCGAGACTGTCGGTCTCGAACCAGCAACCTTCCAATTACAAGACGAACTGCCAACTGCCACGATTGCCCCTATATCGCTTTAGGAAGTCCACCCCACCCTGCATTACTAACTTCTTTTTAAGTTTGCCTTGGAGCTAGCCAAGGTGCCAACGCATAAAGCATGGTTTTAGAAGTGTGCTACTGCTGGTCAGTCAGCAGAGTGTTTGCAAAGCCTTTAAGAGGAGGAACATTACACCAGGAATGAGCTACCTTATTCTCATCAAGCAGCATGTCACAGCAATCTCAACTCAGCAACAGCAACTTCTTCCTAGGGACATCCCCAGAACCATACATCCCTACATCCATGTTTTTTCTCTCCCTACACCTAACTTGAGGTCAGGGTGTGGCTGTGACAGACCAGGTATAACCCGGATGGGTCACCAACACATGGAGACAGACAACCATGCAGTACCATCAGATAACTCAACAAGCACTGGACTTTGGGTGGAAGCTGGGGCACCCAGGGGAAAACATTAGAGCAAATTCTATGTAAACAGCAAAGAGGAAAACTGGACTGAAGCAAAGGGAATACATCATTCTAAATTATAAAATGTCACTGATATATGTAAAAGATTGAGCTTTTCTTAAAGAAAGGTAAAAAGGGGCCATAATACTGTCATTTGGGAGCAACTGCCCTAGCTAAAAAGTTTGCCATCAGTACAGGCATTTGTGTGTGTGAGGAGTCAGCAGGAAGTGTGTCAGTTCAGTGGAACCAAATAAGCCTGTGAGCAGTCAGCAAATTATACTGGAAACAATGGCGAACAACCTTGGGGCACATCCAGTTCCCTTAATAGCTGGTGTTCAGGGTACTTGAACAAACATTAGGATAAATATGGAGTCTCACATCATGAAAGTGTTTAGTCAGGTCACTAGTCAGGTGTAGAACTCTACAAAGCTTTGACTTTAATTGTTTAACTTTGTTAACAACAACTGCTTCTACTGGGTTGCTAAAGCACAGTTCCACACTGCACCAGGTAGTGAATATTATACAGTCTTTCAAAGAGTTTGAAAAACATGCAGACGTAACCAAAGCCATCAAATATTAACTGGAGTAACAACAAAAGAAAGCTAGATACAACTGTGATAGCATCTAAGAGGCATAACAACCTTTAAGATGTGCACTTGTGAATTCTCTCAGAAGCAGCTGATCAGTTCTGCAGTGCACCAAGAATGCAGCCTTAACAATCTTTGGGTCCGGTACAATGGCTCCATGTGTTTGTCCTAGCCCCAACCTCGCACATTCTCCAAGTGCATTGATGTGTATGTCCTGCTGCCTGTCTAAGATGACAGAGATGGCACGGTGCCCGAAGACCCTTTGCTGCATTCCAATGGCCATTAATTGAGTACCTGCCCGTCATCTCGTCCCTGATTGATGACATAATTAGAGACGGGCCTGTTTGATGGAGATGCCTGGCAAACTCCTCTGTCTGTTGGCCTTTGTGAGGCTGTGAGGCCCAGGTCCCCAGAGCTTTGGTGTGTCGCTAACCTTGCCTCAGCACAAAGAGGAGTATGCCTTCATGTGCCTGTGTGTGTGTGTGTGTGTGTGTGTACATGTGTGGACAGTGTTCCCTGGTCCTGCTCTCCTTAACAATGAGCACAGCTTCAAGCTTGGGGAAGCTGATTAAATTAAAGTGCCTCACAGGCAATCATGCCAAGGTCAAAGAGATGCTGTGCAAACTGCTTTTGGCACCAACTTTCCTCGGTGTGCGGAGACGCTTATCAGCAGATGTGTGTGGTTTGGTTTCGGGAGTGGCTGAACGCTCGTGGAACGTGGAAAATTGAATTGTCACTGTTGATTTTGCTGCTTGCATATCAGGGAGAAAATGAACTTTCAACAATAGCACAATATGAGGTCCTGGTCTGCACATTGGATGACAAAGACGAGCAAGAGAATGGGCCCTGCCTGTATCAGTGAGATTCAGTCAAGTGTTTTTGGTTGTTGTTGGTTTTTTTCTTTTTTTTTGGTTTCTTACACCGTGCGTCTTTTGTCCTGTCTCCCTCCATTCAGCTCCAACCATTCATGGGAGACAAAAAAGTTTCCTGGAGCTTGAGTCTACCAGAGGCGTCTTCCTGTTAAAAGGGAGTTTTTCCTCCTCACTGTTGCCAACTGCTCTGTTGCCTTGTTGTTGGTCTTTCTCTGTACTATTGTACCTTACATTATAAAGCACCTCGAGACGACTGTTGTTGTCATTTGGTGCTATATAAATAAAATTGTATTGAAAGCTGTAGTGTAGTTATATTTTTGTTAAGCAGGAGGCGCTGTGGCAGTTGCCCAGCATTACTGCATATGCTAACAGTAGCATATAGTGAGTCATAACATTAACAAATTGATTGGAAAGTTAAAGAGACAAAGAGCTGTTTTGTATGCCACCAAAAATCAAAACCATTCGAGGGATTTAAATTAAATATCACATGTATATACGTCGACCACGCACTATTTAGAGTACTGTGATTCTTTTCCATCCCATTACACAGTCAGGCAGGTAATGCTGCAAAATTATTGTCAGACCAACAAACCTAAAAGTGGAATCATTTTTGAATTTGAGTGCCTAACATTATTCTTCAGAATACTCAGAAAATAAATAACCTCTTAGGGTACAATAGCTTGTCACTGGGGTGCTACCCTCTAACGTGCTGCCATTGTATGCTTGAAAGGAGGTACATGTTTTTGCTTTGTACCTTACAGCTGAGGTGGTGACAAATCTTTTATAACAATAATGATTTTTTAAACAAGACGTAAAAATCTGAAGCTTGCTTTTCATCTGGACAGATCAGAACAGCGATGTCAAATTAAAAAAGAAACACAAGTAACACAGTGCACAGCAGTGCCGGCACCATCGGTGGTTTGTCTCTTTCTTAATATAGCATTAAACATGCATTGTAGAATTCTCCATCAAGGCTTTGAAACGCATCTGTGGCCACTACAGGGTGAAAGGTTCAGCAGCTCCCTTGTGCAGAAAGAGTGCTTACTGTAGAATTTCCTCTCAGTGAAGTGAGTGTTGGCAGGACCACAAAGTCTCACATTCAGAGACTTGTGGTGACTCTTGATCACTTCCCTGAGAGAATTTTCCCCCGACTCTAAAACCTTGGCTAAAATGATGCTGCTGATTTGTGTGTGGCGGCGAACGGAGCCTTCAGAAAAAAGCAAAATCGATACAAAAGGTTTTCTGTCTGGTGGAAAGATAAAACAGGGGGAAAAATGCCATCGCTGCAGCAAGCTCCCTTAATGCATTTGATTACTCTTAAGTCCACCTCGTTCATATTTGCTTGTTTACGCGGAATAACCGCCTTGTTTGAGGACCTCTCCTGTGGCTCGGCTTCTTGTGGTGTTGACACAAGAAGTGGCAGCACAGTTATTGTTTGTCTGTCCTCTCTGTGGCCTCGTAAATGCAAACCCTTTTCTGTGTTTCTTACTGTGATCGAGCTGGCTATTAAAATTGCAACAATACTAAATAAGTCCAATAATTACTACCTCTAATAACAAATTTGTGCCTTAATGTAACAGTAAAAAAAAAGTTTGAGTACAGTATTTATTTCTTATTTAATTAGCTATTAAGTAGCTAGCTTTAGATTTGTATTTGTATACCACTTTGTTTTAGTCTTAATGACCACTCAAAGGATCGTCTGCACCAACAGCGTATCGGTGCTAACCTCTTCATCATCACGCTGATGACACGTAAACATATACAGAAGAAAACATGTCTCAAAGTATTCACTGCTTTTCATTTCATTTAAATGAAGAATATCTAAATGTAAAATTGACATTCATATGAATTTCTTCCTTTTCAGGGAGGGGAGCACCACAGACTGTCCCAGCTTCCACCTTACTCTAGTGACGATTCCACCTGTAGGTTCAGAAATGAACTCATTCTATAGCCCATATGTTCTTATACCTATACACCAATTTAGTGTACAGCATATTGCATTATTTATCGTGTTTGGTGAACACAGATGCTTCCGTGCAGGGTACACAGTGTCACTGAGTGGTTTAATGAGTGCTAAAAGATCTGAAACATGCAGTATGCTATAGCCTTCAAAGTCACCCAGAAGTCTCCCAGAATCCAATTAAACTCCTACATGAGAATTCAGAGGAATACGCTCTTCAACATCAAAACACCACATGAGCGAACATCATTTGAGAGACTGTTGCTTCATTCGGTCCCTATTAAAATACTGTGTAACAAGAACACAGAACACAATTCTAAATGTCTAACCAAAAACTAATTTATGAATGTATTTAAATATATTACATTTATTTAAGTTAAAGTCTTTTTTTTTCTTTTCTGTACGTTTCAGTAGTCATCACATTTTAAGATTAAGTTTTCATTGTTAAAAGTCTATATGAGAGAGGCACGATTAAAAGAGGCCCTGTTGAGATATGGTAGCAATAGAATTGTGTGATAATAGCACACTGACTGCTACATAAGCAAAAACACTATCCCCAAAGTCTGGTGGCAGTCATTATGCTGCAGGGGAAGCGTCTCTGCAGCTTGTTCTGAACAACTTGTGAAAGAAAAGGTCAGCTAATAAACAAATAATAATAAAGTGTGCAAATCAGTCTCTAAAAAGATAAAAAATTAAGGTCAAATAACACCAAAACATTATCACACCGACTATGTGCCTGTCATGACACAGGCACACAAGAGTGCAGATGGACTTAATGCTTCACGCAGCTTCACAGAGCTTGAACAGTTTGGCAAAGAAAAATGGGGAAATTCTGCAGCGTCTTGGCTAAAACCTGAGACAGACTGATACACACAGAGGCAGGCCTACAACTGCTGCCAAAGACGCCTCGACTAAGTATTGATTTAAAGTGGGTGAATTATGCAATCAATTGTTTTGTGTTTTATCCTTGGGCTTAATTTAGATCAATTTGTAGAGATTTCTTTTCACTTTGAGGTTTTTTCAATTCTTTAAAATAAAGCTTAATTAAACATACTCTGAGTCAATGTAGTAAACACTGCTCAGTGGCACACCACCAGTCCTATCTCTCCTGCCATGCAAGACATTGTAACAATTTCTTGGATGCGCACATGCGCGTGCACATGCGCACACACATACACAAAGATGTACTAAATGACCACAAAGAAACACTAAACAACCACAAAGAAACACTAAACAACCACAAAGAGACGCTAAACAAAAACAAAGATGCACTAAACAAAAACAAAGATGCACTAAACAACCACAAAGACGCACTAAACAACAACAGACGCACTAAACAAAAACAAAGACTCACTAAACAACCACAAAGAGACGCTAAACAAAAACAAAGATGCACTAAACAACCACAAAGACTCACTAAACAACCACAAACAAATCAAAACAACCACAAAGATGCACTAAACAACCACAAAGAAACACTAAACAAAAACAAAGATGCACTAAACAACCACAAAGATGCACTAAACAACAACAGACGCACTAAACAAAAACAAAGACTCACTAAACAACCACAAAGAGACGCTAAACAAAAACAAAGATGCACTAAACAACCACAAAGACTCACTAAACAACCACAAACAAATCAAAACAACCACAAAGATGCACTAAACAACAAAGATACTAAACTACAAAGGAACTACAAAGGGATCAAAACTCTAGACTTTGTAAATAGACACAAAGATCCAGTAAACAGCAACAAGGATACTCTAAACAACCCCAAAAGACACACTAAATAGCTACAAAGAGCTCAAAACAGCCACAGAGACAAACTAAACACCAGAAAATACATTAAACAACTAAAAGATACAATAAATACCAGAAGAGATCAAAACAACCACAAAGACTTGCTAAACAAACACAGAAAATGCACTAAATAGCAATAAGAAAACTCTAAACGACCACAAAGAGGCACTAAATAACATCAAAAGGAGATCTAAGCAACCACAACGGCTCACTGAACAAATACCAACATACACTAACCAAAAACAAGATTTTTTAAAAAAGCAAAGAAAATATGTTTCATGTATTTGTTTGTTTTCAGTTGTTTGTTCAAAGTGATGGATAGATTTGTCAGAAGATTTAACTAAACTGGGTTTGGAATACGGATAATTACTCGTAGCTTGTTTTTACCTGGTGAACAAATTAAGATCTGTGTCAGCCCATTATGTCCCTACAGATGATGAAGGCCTGTCATAGAAAATGTGACCAAAAATAATTGAACTTCGTTATTATTATTATTACTAGTAGGCATATGATTCAGGCGGCACGGCGGTGGCGCTCTGGACCAAAATGGTGCACAACGCTCAGTCTTTTGCACATTTCTATTGCACTGTTGTGTCTCTGTCGTTCTGTTCTGTCTGCTCTTTGTTTTGTAATTTTTGCACACTTGCACTTCAGTAGTCCTGTGCTGATTGTCTGTTATATTTCATATGTAGCACCATGGTCTCATTTTACTGTGTACTGTGCCACCGCACATGGTTTGAATGACAACAAAGCCACTTGACTTGACTAGTACTATATTTTAACATTATTAGACGTCAACGCTTCTTTGTTTTACCTGATCAAATAGAGTATTTGCTCTATTTGCCTTTTTAGGATTTCACCTCAGACGCTGTCATTTCAGTTTCTTCACTCATAAAATGTTCAGGCTTTTGATTGATACTTGCTGTCCACAATCCATTTAGAATGACTGTGATTCACTAACAGCTACACAAAGATAAGAACTAAGCTGTTTTATGTCCTTATTTTGTGCACAAGGTATGAGCATATACATATACACTGATGTGACAAAGATCCAAACCTACATCGTCCTGTGTGAAGATGTGATTTTTTGATGATCTAAAACATTTAATTGTGAAAAACATACCAAAAAATAGGAAATGAGGAGGGGGCAAACACAGTATTAGTGAATGAGCCCCACTGTTTTCATCTTCTTAAGAAAAATATCAAAAACTGCTCCAAATTTAGATATCTGTCTGGATCCAGGCACTCAATTCATGCATTGTGCTAATGGAAGTTTCATGCTTGGAGGGGGTATGCAGCCTCACATTGATCCTAAGACGGGCGAGGACCCTTTGGAAGTCTGTGGCCTGGAGCACCTAATTTGATAATCTGTTCGTGACTGTGAGATATTTGTATTAATAGCACATCATTTAATCTAATAACTGTCATACCAGAGCTGAGGACCAAAACAGGTTTATGTTTTTTTATTGCCTAAACTGTGACAGTAGAATAACTGAAGTTGTATATTTCATTTGATATGCAATACAGCGTTTAGCTATAACCGCAGCTTATCTGGATCTCTATGCAGTTTATAAATCGACAGCTCTTCGTTAAAACGGTGCCTCAGGCTGAAACCTCAATTCAAAAGTTTCTAAATCTACTCTGATTGTATACATGAGCTACAAAAACACACAAGAAAACTCTGAAAGGGTATCAATATTTCTAAAAGGTAATCCATATTAGAGTACAGTATTTTCCCTCCGCATCAGTATTAACACCTCTGCCGACTTAATGCACTTTAATCACAAGCCACTCAGCACTTTGCAGAGCAATTGAAGAGGTAAGGTGCTGGAGTGTTGTTTGCTTACATGTTTACAGGCAAACACCATCATCATCACCACCAAGTGTTTGACTAAACAGATGAGTGACGAACAGTGAGGACGGCGCTGATTGAGCGGTATTCAATCAGCAGCTGCTTTTATTCCTCTGTGGTTTTCGGGGGTTGTCTGTGGCTAATGACTCACCATTGGAGTGCCTCCACGTCCCATGGAGAGATTCAGATCTGCAGGCCAAGCTTGAGCGCTATCAGATGCTTGTGTGTGAACACCAGTGGCGTCTGTAGCATATGCTTAATTGGCAGTTTGAGCCTCTGCTCTGCCGTGTGTTCCAAGTCATTAACATGTAATGTGCACTCCGGACCCGGGGCTCGTAAGAACCATTCCTAGTCGCCATAACATTTAAACAGCTTTGAGGCGCACTTCCCCCAGCTGTGAGACAAAGAGCTTCTGCTTTTTGTCGTGCGCGGTCTCCTCTCCAGTATCGCCGTGTGAACTGTCACCACCTCTCCCCCAGCGAAAGCCTCCTTTCACTGCGTTTTCTCGTGGGATCGCGCTCCCGTTCGGGCCACGGCTGTTTTTTGTCTCTGCTATTTACAGCAAAAGGGGAGAGGAAAGAGAGAGGACGCGGAGAGTTGTTAACAGCTTGTTAAACATGTCTGTTTAATTCAACACCACTCTCACCCCTCCGCCGGTCTCAAATGCAGCGTTTGTCTTCTCTAATGCTAATGCACTCAGCTTTTATAGTCCAGATATAGAGAAAATCAATTCATAATATCTCGCTGTTCCGTGCTTTGAGTGGATGTGTGAGACCCTAATGAGCTCCCAATTTAGACTGAAATGTTTGTTTGGGGCTGGAAAAATTTGAGAGGAAGTAGGCAGTTTCAGGGAAAAGACCAAAAACATAAATAAAAAGGTGTTTAAGAGAATAAAACAGCCACTTTAATTCCCAACAGGTTTAGATATTTCGTGTGCGCAGGTAGTTAAAGAGTGGTGGAAACCTCAGCAGTACATTTACTGTATTCCTCAAAGTAAAGCAAATGCTACAGGAATCATCAATAAAAACATGCACTGTAGCTAACACGCACACACCGACACACATACTTTGTTAAAATCATGTGAAGAGCTTAGAGCTCATTAGCTACTGCAAGCTCCGGGAAAAAAGAAAACAACTATTGCATGACAGGAAATGAACAAAAATAATATTCTTCAATTATCTGGAAACCAAAATTTTCCACATGATTTAGAAACAACATGATCACGAAGAGATAAATATTTGGAAACAAGTGTCTGGATTTTTCCCTTTTTTTCCTCTGCTTTGGGAAGAAAATATAAACTCCACTATTCAAAAGAGTATGAGGTCAAATTAGGGATACAGAGCATTTGTGGCAACAGTGTTACATGCCAGGATTGCTGGATTACCCTACCACCCCCCACTACCCTTGAATATTGGAGAGAATCATGTATTTGTATTGTTCACGCTATGAATGTTAAGAGACATAAAAGTATAGAAGGTGCCTTAAGCCTGCATTCTTTTAAATGGTCAGCAGGGGGCATTAAAAAAAGACTTCTGATTGTATAGAAGTATATGGACAAATGGAACTCCGCCCCCTGCTCTGTGACTTTCTTTACAGCTTTATGGGCTCAACAGCTAGTCTCCAGGTAATCCTGAATAAAACCTGAGTGTAATTTTTTAAATTAGCGTCATTTTAGAATCAGAAAGGAGGGCTATCCAGTGTACACTCACTCAGTGCTGTCTTTGATTTTAGATCAGATCAGCGCCCAATGGGAATGGAGAACACGCTTCAAACTGGGGCGTCAGTAACCAGTGCGTGAGATCGTGGTGGCGCCGTCCATAGTTTTTACTGTCTACATTAAGAAAGCTAGCTGTAGTGCATTTTCCTGTACGTAACCTAAAGGTGTATTTCAACAAGATGAATGTATTTATTCATAATTTGCTGTTTGTTACTATCGTTTATAATATTAAGGATGAAGCGTGTGCACTCTTGGCTACCTAGCGCCCACTTGCAAGGTGTTAGGATAAAGATCCTGGGTGTAATGTAATGTTTACTGTAAGCTCAGTGACTGCATTGTCCAAGCTGACAGAAAAGACTAAGAAGTGTAACCATGAGTCTTTGTTCATATCCAGAATTTGATTCACAAACAGCAAGGGTATCATGAAGGAGTCAGAGAGCGTTAGCTTGGATAATTAACTGCTACTGCTGCCAATAGGATTAGAGCATCGAGAGTGGATGTCGCCCGCCGGTTTGTGGAGTCCCATTTTGAGACTGGACGTGATGCAGACGGGTGTTACAAACTGTTAGCCAATAAATGTGCATCTTCATACCACAGATAATCCTCCAATCTGAAACACAGCATGATCAAGATTTACAAAAGAGATTTACTTTATTTATTCAGTAGAACCCAAAATGAGAGACTGAGCCCATAACCTCCACAAGACAGTGCATACAGAGGTAAAGACAGAAACCTGCTGTCCTATAGACTTCTACACAACATATTCCACATGTTCTCCTTAATGATCTGCCAGTCAGAACCAAAAGCTGCCATCCCACAGAGAACGTCAGTGATGACGGCGCTCTCGCAGCTAAACATAAATACAATTTCTCAAAGGTAAATCAAGTGAACTGTATTTATTTAAGAATCCCTTCTTTGGATGCAGTTTTGGATCAATTCAGTAAAGTCGATTACCAAGGACGCGCACAGCAACTCGTGATTTCTAACAGACTGTAAATGAGCGCACATCAAAAGCAACTTTCCTGTGTTACATCGACTGCAGATGTTTGCCTGGCGACAACCACTCAGCACTCTTTCCATCACAAATGGGGGAATGTTTTGCTCATCAAAGCCTTGTTTCTGGGCCAGCAGTACTGCAGCACCACGGGTTTTACTTTCTCCAAAGAGGGTATTTATGACTTCGGCCTGAAGAATGCAGCTGTGAACAAGGAGTTCATGACTCGGGGAGATTATGTGACTTGCAACGATCCTCGCTGTGGTCTCGCATCGCAGTTGAGCACTTTCTCATGTCGCTGTGGTGAAACTTGAAGGCAGCTTTGTATGCAAACCTACATTTGCTTATTCGATAATGTACGTAGAAAAGTAGAAAGCTGACAAGATGAATAGTTTAAATATTGTTTAAATGAAACACAACCAGCACAGGTTGCTATACCTATTATAGCTCCAGAAAGGGGCAAATTAGCTGATAATATTTCTTTGTCTTTTGATTGGTCAGATAAACACAGCTGAACTCAAACAACAGCTAGTTATTGAAAAGTTTAGTCTCAGGATTTCCTTCCATCGGTGATATTCACCCTCATAGACGCTTCAACCCTGCAGAGGTTAGATTTTCTGCTTCTTTCGGTAAGATGTTTCTAAATGTGAGCAAACACATTTTCTTTTGTTTTCTCTAAAGCAAAACTTCACCCAGTCGTCCTGCGTTTTGAGGACGACTCAAAGAGCTTCAGTGATGTCGGTGAACCTCTCTGGGCTGAGACCTTGCACCGAACTTAGATCTAACATGAAAACAAAGAGAGAGAGACCATTTCCTCCTGGTCACCTCCAGAAAGCTGGGAGCCTTTTGCTTTCACTATTCATCACCGTCTCCATTCATTATGGGCACTACCAGACGGCGAGTAGCGCTCAAGGTCACAGCTGCTCCGTCCCACCTGGAACAGCGACTCCTCTGACCCACTGGCCCGGCATATGGAAGTGCTATCTTGCTCCATGTGCTCCAGGAGAGAAAGTTAAACTTTAATCTGGCTGGCTACTGGGGAATTTGCTCAAAGTTTCCTTGGCAGGTGGCGTTTTAATTATTTAAAATGTTCACATTTAGTCTTGCCACAAATGACTTCTGAAGAACAACAACTCGAAGCCAGAACGACCAATTTATTCCATTTCGCCCTTCCTCCTTGTTGTGATTGCTGCGCATGCATAAACATCTTCTCTATTAAAAAAAACTCATCCAGCTCAACATCATTAATATTGTATTTTTTTTTTTTTTTTAATTTCAAGCGTGCCAGACGCACAATTCCTTTCAATCAGGCAAACCAGACAGAGACGAAGTGCTGTTCAGGTCCAAGCCAATTATTCCTCTATACTTGTGTTAGAAGACATCACCTTTCTTATGATAACAGGCTCCCCGAGGAACCCAACACCGCAATGTAAGCTAGACAGAGAAATCACCAATTAGCATACAAATGCGCACAAGTTCCACTCCGCACAGCTTCACGGAAAAAAGACAGTGAGGACATGTACATATATTGTGAGCTTGAAAAACAAGCTAAATTGCCAGGTCAACGTGAGAGTTTTTACCTGGCAGTAAGCCACAGAGCCGTGCCGTTACAGGCGTCCAATCAAAAGCAGTTTAGGCAGCGTTTCAAATACTGTGGATGCTGCAGTTTGTAATAATCTCTGTAAACTCACTGAGCTAGCATGGCAGGTTACTTATCTTTCTATGAAACATTAAAACCAACATGCTACACTTCATAGATCTCAATAAATATATATGCTTTTCTTTCATGTGAGGCGCACATCCTGAGGGGGGTGCAAGTGAGTTGGCTATAGAAAGTTGAGACTGTGAGTTAAAAGTGCATTCAAACCTCTCAGCACACAATATGCATCATTAATACTTCCACTTTAAAAGATGGGGTTGGATAAAGTGGGCCTACGTTTGTAAAATGTGCAACATTATACTTCCTATTGATGCACAAAGTGTCCAGATTATGGCAACAGTAGTTTTAACACGTGGCCAAAATAAGACAAATAATATTAGTAGATGGCAAAACCTATTAAAATGATTACTAACCATCTTGATTCATACAGTTCACTGCAATCTGCTACCATTGGCCGGTCAGCTCTATCATTGCCTCCAGGAAACTGCCACAACACAAGCTGACCATTATAAGCTTCACAATGGCACCATTTGTTGCAGGAGTCTGGTTGTGGGTTGCATCACACTGTAAACAGCGGGGGCTGCTTTTTAGTGTGTCTGCACCTGTAAACACCACCCAGGTCAGGCAGCCAGACAGCAGTTTCCAGTGTAACCCCTTATCTTGTCACCAATTACAGTGCTCCGTATAGCCGGTGGGCAACTTTTCATAAGTTGTAAAAGGGAAGAAAACAGTTCATATTATGGAGAGTGCTGCAGCTTTTAAAGGCAAGTCTCCTCGCAGACACTAAACAGCTTGTCAGGCCTGATTTAATGCACTCATTTCAGTGCTGAAAATATCTTTCTTATTTTAATGGCGCCGAGCACATTTTCTGTGCTGAGATACAGAGAAAGAAAAAAAAAAGGCTGTTCGCAGCTCACATGGCAATCTGGCGCTGAAAAATCTAAATTCAGAAGGACAAATTGAATTTACATTTCAAAACGGTCCACTGATCGACAACCGCTGAAAATATCACCCCGCGTTCAACCCTTAAACACTGCCAGAGGAATTCCCGCGGTGTCTGTGCTGCGTTTGGGTGGCTTTAAACTCAGAACATCACATTTTAATGGCTGGCATCAAAAAGGGCGAGCACCTTCAGCAAACAGTGTTGCTGCAGAAAAGGGAAAAGTCGCCGGGCCGTTTTTCCTCCTTCACCTTCACGCAGGAATAATCACACACAGTGCTGCCTGTTCAGACCAATTTTCCATTCATTTACTTTTCATATAATTTCATCACACAGCAAGGTGATCCTAAATTGATTTGGGTGGTTTTTACTTAATGTTCATTGTGTCCACTCTTGGCAACCAATAGGCAGAGTCCAGTGACCCATTGTGACACACAATTAGCCCGACATATTGTGAAAGAGGCAAAGGCTTTACCTGCATTCAGGCTTTAATTAAAGACTACTGAGGGCAATGAAAGACGGGATAACGCTGGAGCGCAGCTTTAAACCAATCAGTTCAATGTTAATTCTGCCAGATGTCGACGTTTGTAATACCTGGAATAAGATTGCTTTAAATTGCATGCTTTAATGACTTTTCCACCATATTGAGGCTGATTAGAAGATGCTTAAA
This sequence comes from Pelmatolapia mariae, assembly GCF_036321145.2. Classification (NCBI taxonomy): domain Eukaryota; kingdom Metazoa; phylum Chordata; class Actinopteri; order Cichliformes; family Cichlidae; genus Pelmatolapia; species Pelmatolapia mariae. The sequence goes on along the minus strand of NC_086240.1, from coordinate 1,789,599 downwards.
TGTGGATCACAAAGTAAGGCTGTTATGGAGCTTTTACAAGGCACAAAATTGAATATTCCTTTAGCGGGGCGAAAAAAATAAAGCTACTTGGCGCTAACACCTGTTCACGGAACGATTCAAAGGCGGAAATTCACATTTGATTAGTTGCTGCCATATGGAATATGACAAACCACTTTCTTTGAAATGATTTACAGCATTCACAAAAAACATGTTCTAGAAAACTGAGCGTACCAACTCTGTTCCTAGTGAGTACTTATCTCTGGGTTTTCAGATAAGTACTCACTGGGTAGGTGACTACTCAGCAGAGCTTACCAAATCAATAGATACGATGGTTGTAGCACAAATAAGAGTTTTTAACAAGAGATTAGTTTTCACCAGACTGTACGACAGAATAGTCTGTCCTTTACTTACAATACATAAGAGCATAAAAGAAATATTTAACAGTGAAATGCTACTTAAGCAGCACTAATATTAAAAGATTTAAGTGTTATAACCCTATAAACTAATTTTTATAACTAATGGCTAAGCAGCACTTTATCATAATAATACATGTTATAGGTTTATGCATATAAACATCCCTCTATAATGCAGAGCAATACTGAAATTAGCCAACAGCTAAGGGAAATAAGAGATCATATAATTAAGTTAGCAAATTTAACACATTCAGAATATTGTTGTTCTCATTTGCATAGCCTAACGTGATAATTGTGTGGTTAAAAATCAGATCAATTTCTACAGTTAATTATGTGTGTTGCTAATTTTAGCAGTGTCTATTTTATACTTCAATGTAAAATATAAAGCAGCAAGAAAACAATAAAGTCAATACTTCAAATATACCTGCTCGATTAAATGTCAGTTTTAAGCGCCAACACTGACAATGGATGAAGCACCCGTGTAACGTGTAACTAACACAACGAACTAGCTAAAGTACCGTTAGCTAATTTGGCCAGGTTCAAATTTAAGGTTATGTGGTTGATGCGTCTGGAACCTGATATTTAATAAAATGCTATTTAATGTCATAACTAGACCACTGTAACAACTGTAAACTGTTTTAAGTTATATAACAATAAAATTAGCCAAAATGAATTAGCTTAGCAAAATTTGACAGTTCTCGGTCTTCCATTTTTATTTACTCTGAAAAGCTGTATCTTTACTTTGAATACTTTACATGGATTGGAAGTTTCTTTTAACATATAATTTTCCCTCCTGAAATTGTACTTTTAAACATTTGCTACAGTTTGCTACATTTCTTGATGGCAGTTCTGATTTTCTTGCAAACATTTGTACACATCACTAAAGATTTTAATGATTAATCCAAGCTGCGTGAATAATTTCTTTATGACTAGCTTCACCTCAGTGAAGAAGCCAGTCCTGGTAAATGCACAGGGGGGAGATTATACACTAAATCTTTCAAGGCAAGAGTTGCACAACACAGAAAGAGGGAGGAACAGACAGCGGATGATCCGAGTGCCAAAGCCTCGATTCTTTTAACCACTTGGCCTCCACGTAAAGCCGACAATTCCGCAATAACAAATCACATTTTGACATTTGGGGAATTTGAGAAATATACCCATTTCCAGCTCAAAATACCAGAGTGGCACACCCTTTTGTTTCAGCTGTGGTTAATTGTCATAGTGAATTAAGACTCAGCTAACGTGGGCTTCTTAGCAGGCTGGAGGTTACAGAGGCCACACTGGGATGCGGTCACGTGGAGGGAAAAAAGTTGGACTTTGGTAAAACACAGGGATTGAGAGATCGAGCCCATCCTGGGGTTTAGTTGTGCCATACAAGCAGAATAAGAGAGTCTCCTGGATTCTCCCCAGCTGAATGCTAAGCTGCAGTGGCTACGCTAAGACGGCACAAGCTTCCCATATAGAAATAAGAGGATAACTTGGCATGGTGCGCACAGCACAAATCTTTGACACAGAATTGCCAGTGTCTGACCCAAAATAGATTTTGCTCTGAGTGTGTTTTTGGGGAACATGTAGAGCAACAAGAATGCAGGATCACTCCAAAGAACACATTCACTTCTTTGCTGGATACAAGGAAACGAGTGATCGCTCAAATCCAATGGCTCTTTTATTTTCAAAAAGCTTCACTTAAGTATTTACAGTTTGTGCAAAAACATTTAAAGGTTTCAAGGACTTTACATTGTAAGTTCAACCTCAAGGCACATACATGGAACAACATCAATATTTCATCATGAGAACAGAAATTTAACTTTGGTTCCTAAGAAAACGTCTCGGTGTGGATGGCTAACGTAACACTGTGTCTCGGATGAGAAGCCAGAAGCCAGGATGGCGACGTATCCCAACATAGCCATTTTACATGCACTGTAAGTTTCCAGCCTACTTCCTCTACACCAAAGAAAATCTCTGCGTACGGTTGCTCGCGCTGCATCTCAACCGCGTGTGGCGATCGACTGGGAAGAAGAAATATTTGAAAGTCCAAACCCTGGTGTGATAACAAATGAAAGGCTATGAAGCTAAATACAGTACATGCAAAAAATTCTTGAATGAACATCACTGGCTAATAGATATTTGCAGCAAAGGTTCTGCCTGCAGGAAGAAAAGGGCAACTTTCCACCTTTGCATTTTCACGTGTTCTGTCTGAGGTGACCTCTCAATGATTAAACGTAATTATTCCAACGTGAATCAATGAGCTTCTCGGCACCCTGAAACTGTACTAAGCCGACACTCGCAGCTGTGTGTAAATTCCATTGGCTATGGCACTGCAGTCTCTTGATCGAAATTAAGAGTAATGTATGCTGCAAAACAACCACCAAAGCCTCTTCCCAGTCTGGCTGAATCATTAGCAGTGCACCGCTTAATTTCTGGCACTATGGATGAACAGTCTCTTCGTTAGCTAGTGTGTGTGTCACGCTTCCTGTTAACGCCGTTATTGTTGCTGCAGTCGGTCGGAGAAATGTGCTTTCTGTTCTTGCTGCCGTCTCTTTATGTCTCATGTTTTCTACTCCCCTTTCTTCCTCCCACTTAACTCCCTCGCTCTCTCTCCCTCTCGTTAATCATTCATTCCTGCATAAAAGGTAAGGCAAATATCTGTCTCCGTTACACATTCACAGACAAGGGGAGATGCTAAATGTTGCAATGGATTCACCTGGCTTGCTTGATCGTGGGACTAAAATAGGGCTTTATATCTAAAATGAAAGAAAAAAAAAATCCCAGCAGTAGCAGTTGTACATGTTCAAGTGTACTGCGTGGGATTATGGTCAGCTGTTAAAGCATGTAGCGAACAGTACATGGTGAACTGTTGGTTAGGTACCCAGCAGGGGAAAGCCGAGCACAGGTCAGGGCAGCCTGGTGTGTCTCGATGGACAGCGTGGATCGGGTTGGCTGATATGTGTATTAGTAGAAAAAGATTTAAACAAAAAGTAGAGATACTTTGATAACCACAGAAGATGTAGAACAACTTGAAATAATTTTTAAAAATGATTTACATACTTGAATAGGAGCTGAGGAGTGAAAGACGGGGTTTGCCGTTTTACAAAGTTCACTTTTTTTGCTGAGATTGATGAGAAGACACATCACTTTCATGTCTGTATAGCTTAATTCAGTGATAAGCTAAAACTGTTATGTTCAACTCACCATTTACCAGCACCAAAGCCAACACCACTAATGAGCACATTAGTTCACATTTGTTTTTAATCTGTGCAAAAATATGAAGTCTAAAAACAACATTTTATAGTAAATTTTAATAGCGTTAGCCTGAGCACGTTAGCTATTTTCCAGTTTTCAGACTTGAAGCTCAACTAGGATAATAGGCAGCCAGTGACAGTGTCCCTTATAGTGAGCAGAGTAGTATGATTGTTCCTTTTTCACATGATTGATAACGTGATTATTTTGGCCAAAAATATTCACAAAAAAATACATTTGGATATGATGACAAAAAAGAAATTAAAAAACCCTATCGACAAATCAATCATCCTTAGCTTTAAATAAATTATCTAAACCACCTGCATATTAATTTAGAAGTTGGGGAATAATAGGTGGTTTCTTACTAAAGTAAGGAGAAGATTGATGCCATAGACACGAAGTTGGAGTCAAGAGCAGATGAGCTTAGCTTGAAACAGACAGGGCTACAGCTAATCTCGCTATTGTCAATATCTACATTAGATCACATTTGTTCAATCTGTACAAAAATTTGAAGTCTAAAAATGACCTTGTGGTTTTACAGCGTAGAAGACTTCATAGACTTGTTTGCGAGTGCAAACAAGCTGTTTTCATGTTTTTACTTTCCAAGCTAGGTTAGGCTAGCTGGCTGCCGGTGCTAGCACCTTTTTTTTTTAGCATGCTAACAGTAAAGTGGTGTTGATTAGAAGTTTTTTAATAGATTTTACTGCACCACTATCATGACCAAAAAAACAGAACTGACAATAATAATGTTGTGATAGCTATAACATATTTGCTATTGATCCTTGTTCAAATATTGCTATGCTAGCTATAACGCTTTTCTGAGAAAACTAAGCTACGGATTCAAATCTTGCTGAAATTATATATCTTGGGCTTTTGTTTCTTTTTTTGGGCAAATGAACAAAGAGCTGCAAAGAGTAAATCTGTTACCTAAACACACAACAGCTGTACAGCAAAGAACAATTAGGCTACATGATAATATACGATATTCTGAAATGTTACAAAAAGTTTTTATGATGAAACTCTAGTAGATTTTTTTTTCAGCTAAACACTCAGAAAACCATTTAAAAAAAATTTAATGACAGAGATTTTCTTTTAAAAAAAAATTACCACTTCCATCTAAAAAACAAATGAATTTTCAATACGTAAAAATAATTTTAGGGTGACCCTAAATTACATTTTAAGAAGGATGATTTAATTCATTAAAGTATTCAATTAATAGTTGAACAGATGTTAAGCACTGAAATTGCAAACAGGCCAATTTATCACAATCTGAGCTATTGCTGGAGTCATAGGAAGAGCGCTTACTTTTAATCTCAACGCTTCGCACGAGCCCTTAAAAAATCTCTGGATTGTAAAAAGTGATCTTAGGTTGTGCTGACTCTGTCGGGTACAGTGCATTTGAACAGCTGAATCTGTGTGCCTCGCAAAGAGTTAAAAACTACCTCTCAGCATGAGCTTCGGGCAGCCATGTGAAAATAAGGCCTACATACTTCTCTCCCTTTTTTGGTTGAGGATTATGCGAAGGGAGGAAAGAAAAGGGAAGGAGCTCTTTAAGCTTGGCCCCTCAAAATAAAATCTTGTCAAATCAAATAAAGCTTCCTTAAGAAGTGCATAATGAAGACCTCACACTGGCACCCTCACATCCAATGCAAAGAGAAGCCACCAACGCTTACAAGCTGAAGGGCAGGGAAAGCGTTTTAACTGAGCCGTGCACGGATCGGAGCGAAGAGTCGGACGTTGACACGGGAAGGCAGACAGAGTGGCAATCATCCTCTCAGAGATGCTGTTGTGAAGTGAGCAGCTGCATTGTTTTGGCTGAGCAAAGCGTGAATGAAAAAGGCCACACCATAAGTGCGGACAAAAGGATAAATAATGAGAAGCTAGATGAAGCGCTCGGTCGCAGCGCAGTGTGCGATCATGGGCGGGGTGCGAGTCCATTGTTGTAATTTCCTAATTTATCACAAAGTCTAATGGACGATGGGACAAGGTTGAGATAAGTGGCTGTATAATTAGTGTTATGTGTGAGCCATATCAAAATTCATCATGCTCTCCACACACACACACACACACACAAATCATCTCATAATGGACCGGAGTGGTGAAAATCCATATCATTTAGCCAGCAAACACAAAAACACTGTTAGTTTTAAATGATTCCACATCATTAAGTAGCCCAATGAGCAAAAATACTCGACACAATGCTGTTCAAGCATGAGTAATGTTGTCTGGGTAATGGGCTCGGGGGAAATGGTGGAGGTAAAGTGATCTCTCTGGCCTGTCTATGTACCACACACACACACACACACACACACACACACACACACACACAAAACGCTGAGGAAAACTGCCCCCTTGTGGCCTCACTGGCCAAAACATTTGGGGGAAAAAGAAGCTGAACGAACGAATGTTTCTTCGAAAGGAAAGGATCAGCAAGAATCAGCACATTCAAGCATGATTTTAGAAACAATAATCGCTTGTTGCTTTTAAGCTCACATTAACAACCAGTTTTTGCTGACATGTTTTCCAGAGCCGTCCAAAACCCACCAATTCTACCTGGAAACAAACAGAACAAAGATGCTTTTAGTGTGAACTTTCAGCCCAGGCTTTTCAACACCGATGATATTCCCAACCTGCACGGCCGTGCACAACCCCTGTCACACGCCACCACCGCCTACCTCTGCTCATTTCCTGCCTTGCTGCCATTAATAAGAAAGTGCACTTCAATTCTCACGTTTTCTTTTTTTCCTTTTTAAACACGCCGTCACTGAACCAGCGCCATATTTCCTCTAATCAGCAGTGTTTGGATTTCCCCGTCTGCTGTGTTGTTCTGGGGAGGGTGTTTTTATTATTCTTTTGATTTTTTTGCAGGGTTTCAAAGTGTGAAAAGGTCCCATTTTTGCTTCTGTGGTTAGCAAAGGATCCCAGCCCTCCTAAAGCGCCCCCTCCCCCAAAAAACATTTCCAAGGCTGACAGCAAAATTTTTTTTGTCAGAAGCTACACCCAGGGTGCCGTGATTGTACAAATCCATGTTCATGTACAGTACTGACCGTTAAAACAACTTCCAAAACCCTGCTGGTTATAAAAAAAAGAAACACTTGTATCTGTTTTTCTAGGAATAAAAAAGATAGCAGAGAATCCCACATTATTATCCACAGTATAAATTACATCGTAGACAGAACTTGGAAATATATATAATACAGTTATATTTCACTATAATTTTTTATATTTTTCAATGTCTAGACAAACAGTGTGTGTGTGTGTTTATGCAAGTCTTTTTGCTTTGTGTGTGTGTGTGTGTGTGTGTGTGTGTGAATGCTGCTGTACTGAGTGTCTGCAGCATCACGTGTGGCAGAACTCTGTACTGGGCACGTTGCTGCTCTTGCAGTAGGCTATGCTGTTGTTACTGAGGTGACAGTCTCTAAATCCAATGCCCCCGTTGGGAGTGTAGATGGGCTGGATGCGGAAATCTCCCTTGAGCAGCTGCTCATTGTTCAGCGCCACTATCTGGAAACTGGTCTCAGTCATCTCCAGAATGGAGTTATCCTTCTTGGTTCCAGCCTCGCAGTAGTCGTCTTTTCTCCTGCCGCGGTTGTATTTCCACTTGGTCGAAGACGACCGGTTCTTCCTGTGCATGTGCCAGCAGAACAAGCTCAGCAGCGTAACCAGGACGATAAGAACAGCCCCTCCTATGATCCCAGCCATTAGCAGCGTGGAGCTGATGCTGTCCTGAGGAGCCTGCTCTCTGCCCGGAGGCTTGGTGGTCACTGGCGGCTTGGTCCTGGCCTCGGAGCATATAGTATCCTCCCCAGGCCTATAGGAATTAAGGGTGTCCAGGACGTGCACACAGATCCGATACACAGACCGGGGATCCAGGTTGGTGAGGCTGATGCGCCGCAGGTCCCCGCTCACCGTCCTCTCCCGCATTCCTTCGTTGATTTGGCTTTGGCCCCTTTTGACCCAAGTGACCTTGTAGGCGGTGACGGTAAAGTAGGAAGCCCAGCTCACGTCGATGTTGGTGGAGTTGACCACGTGGAAGGAGATCTGAAGGGGGTCCTCGTAAGGAGGCAGGGGTCCGGCAGGATTGTTAAGTAAGGGGGGCAGCGTGGGGGAGGGGGAGTCAAAGTAGTAAGGGATGGATGAAGTGATGAGGGTGGAAATCATGGTGGTGACAGGGGTGGTAGTGGGTGGGGGAGGGGGTGTGGAGCGGAGGGTGGGCCAGGGCGGCTGGTCGGGTTGAATGGGGCACTCGATAATATCCAGCGTGAGCTCTCTGATTGTCATGCCACGCACCTTCTCCGGACTCGAGCACGTAAACCCGCGGGCGTTGACAGTGGAAGGCAGCGATTTGAGCCACACCACCACCCATTTTACGGTGCAGTCGCAGCGCCACGGGTTGCTTCGCACTATGAGGTGCCTCAGGCTGGACAGGCCATCGAACACACCTTGCGTTAGAGTTTGAAGCTGGTTGCTGGAGATATCCAGTCTTTCCAGCCTGTTCAGACCCGCAAACGCCGCCACGGGGATCTGGTTGATCTGGTTCTCCTGTAGGCTGAGTTTGACCAGCGACTGGCTGGGCAAGAGAGGAGGGGGGAAAGTCAGTGAATTGCGGGCCAGAGCCAACTCGCGGAGGGTGGCCAGGTCCTGGAAGGTCCCTGGTGCGATGCCCTCGTCTGTCAGCAGGTTCCCGTCCAACAGGAGGCGCTGTAGACGTGTCACATTCTGGAAGGCCTCCTCTGCAATGACAGCAATGCGGTTCTCATCTAACCGCAGCTCCTTCAGGTCTTCGGGAAGACCAATGGGAACGCTGCTTAAGTGGTTCTTGGTGAGGAAGAGGAGTTTGAGGCTTACCGCCTCCCTGAAGGCCCCTTCTTCCACCCCTACTGTGGAGATGGAGTTATCGTCAAGGTGTAGCTCCTCTAGTTTAGTCAACTGGGCAAGAGCTGCCTTGGAGATTGTTTGGATATTGTTCTCCTGGAGGTGCAGGACCTTGGTGTTTTTGGGCAGATTCACGGGGAATTCGTCCAGCTGGTTGCCGTACAGGTACACAGTTTCTACGGAGGCCAGATTGTGAAGTTCCACAGGGAAACCAGCATTGTTGATCTGGTTGTTGTGGAGGTAGAGGACCTTGTAGCCCTCCTGTACCCCCAGAGGCACTGATGTCAGGCTGCGTTCGTTGCAGTACACAAACCCTTTGTCACAACGACACTCTTGCGGACAAGAGGCACCTGGGCTGAATTGCATTTGGAGGCTTAGGATGACAGTCAACCAAAATTGCAAGAATGAAGCCCAATCTTTATTCCAGGGTCCAGCCAGAAACTCCATAGTGGAAAAACAAACAGGGGGAAAAAAGGCAAACCAACAATTAAAAAAAAAAAAAAAACTGGTGGGAGGGAATAAAAAAATGAAAATCAGAGAGGCAAATGACGTATATATCCACCAAAAACCAGACCCATGAAAATATAAAAAAACGTCCAACTAAGATTGTTAAGTAATGATGCAGTTAGCTGGGAAAAGAGCAGGAAACTGTGGGAGTAATCCTGTAAATGCTAGTCCTCAGCCGAAGAGCGATGGTCTCATTAGTGGTGGCCAGTCCTCTGACTGACTCCATCCATGCTGAGACATCAGACCATAGCAGGACTCTTCTCTCGCTGCTCCATGCAGAGCTCAGCCAGGGCCAATTTGAGCGCCACCGCAGGCTCCGCTCGCCTGTCCGTCACACACTGCTGGTCCCAGACCAGGGCAGAGTCCAAGGGGGGTGACATTTGGATCCAGAGACCTGCGGGAAAACAAAGAGAAGCTAGATGAGTATTTTCAGAGGTGGCCTGTTCTCGGAAAAAAAGAAAAGAAAAATAGGGGGCCTCCCTTTTCCCTCTGTCTCTTTATTTAAAATACAAACAAACACATACCAACTGTCTTCCATTTTGCTCCCACTCTTCTTTCCCAAGACAGACAGAGGCACAAAACATTGCACTGTGGAATTATGCACTGACTATGTAAAAAAAAAAAGAGTCTGATAAATATTCAGAACAGCTCCTGCACATCCGGTTTCACAGACATAAAGAAGGCTTTTATCCCTTGCGCTCTATCAAAGGCGGTAATAGAGCACTGCAAGGACACACACTCGTGGATTCACAGGGTTTCTCAGCAACATCAGTGCTGCTTAATAGAAAACATGCTAAAAAGAGGCGAGGTTAATAAAGATATGAGCTCTCTGTGTGCCAACACGGACACGGAGGATATTTCCTGGGAAGAGAAAACAATGCCGAACAGAAAACAAGCTGCAACTGCCTCTTTTCTGCTTCCCAGCTGCCTGAGCAGACTCTCGAGCAGAGGTACACGGGTAAACACACAAGTGCTTACAGTAAACACAGCCAATTGTTTTTGCCGGTGGCCTGAGGAAGAGCTCGTTATTACGTGCGAGGCCTGAACCTAACGTGGCCAAACTGGAGATTTTGAGGCCGTGGACATTTGGAAAACAAAGACGAGGCAATCGAGGAACAGAGGCGCTGCATATCAGCTCCACCTCGCCTCGCTCCCCGGATGGAGTGACAAGCACAAGCTGTCAAAAGAAATGGGATTGGAAAATAATTTAGCCCCTCCACCTGCAATAAATGATCGACACAGGCTGTTTTTCACCTCGGAGAGGTTTGTAGTGAAGCACAAGGCCACTGGATTACAGTAGACCACCCCTCCCTAAAATCCATTATTCCAACTTTTATGAGCCATCAAACATTTCCCTCGCCCCCCACCCCCCCATGATTGAATGACAGTCATCTGGAGCTTTCAGCTTAACTGAAGTTCCACCCGAAGTCAGCGTTGGATGACACACGACGGTGGGAACGACTGGTTGAATGTTAAGCACTGCAACGGCCGTGACTGTGGATTAAGGAGCCTTGCAGGGTTATGGGGCCCCACATCATTCAGCGAGCTCAGAGGAATCTGTTCATTTTAGGGGCCGGTGTTAAACAACTAAATCCAGACCTGTTACATCAGACAAGCAGCTATATTTAGTAGAAGGAGGGGGGGGAAAGAAAGAAGAAGAAATCTATACGCCTTCACGGCACCGCTTCCTTAAATTCCTCCGTTTGTTTGTTGACTAGATGGAAGCCCGCATGGGCTCTTTGCGGCGGAGATGGAGAAACAATCCTCTGACACACATCTGTGATCTACTTTTCTAAATTGAAAGAGCTAAATTTAATCAAATAAGCTTGGGGTGGTGGTGGTGGGGGCGATAAAATGTGCTGCCACAGCGACAGAATCAACAGCAGAAGGCAGCAGCATCAAGATTACGATAGGTGCATAAATAAAATGTCACCAAGAATCCAGATTCAAAGAAACACAGTGTCGAGTTTACTTAACACCACCAAAAAAACACAGATCAAGGAGCTGGAGTGGTTTGACAAAAAAGGAGAAAAAAAAACTACCCCACCACCACTCTGCTTTTTTCTTTTTAATTTAATTTTCAGCCCAGGGAGCACAGTTTCTCACCACCAGATGAACGCCGTGATATGTGGCCAGGACAATCCGATTAGAACTGGATTTAGCCCCAGAAACGCAATTAAAAGTTTAAAAATGGATAAGGTATTTAAGAGGCGATAAGAGGCGGATCAGGTACACTTCAAAGGCTGCCCAGTGAGCGGTGTTCATTTGAATGAATTATTTCAAAGCGGGGAACGGGGGGGGGTCGAAAACCGTGCAGTGCACTGAGGGTGAAAGCCCCTTTACAAAAAAAAAAGAGGAAAAGAGGAAAAAAAACTCAGGTTTTCACTCGACTGAGAAAAATGTGGAGCTGCGTGTTTTGTTAGCGCCAAAAACTCGATGAAATGTCTCATGAACCGCACAAATATAAACTGACCAACCGTTTCCCCCTTTGCTTTTTCTCGCTAAAAGTGTCTGGGAACCTGAACGCCTTTCCTTACCATAGGTAGTTCTGCTGGATGTGGGTTCGGTTACGCTTTCTGCGCTGAAATAACGAATTTCGAGTGAAAAGTGGTTCGTTTAAACGCAGCCCGGGCCCGATGTAAAGCTGCATTTTTAACACACACTTTCATTATTTACCGAAAAGCATCCATCGTACCTTTGCTGAGCCTTTATCCATCGCAAACCCCGCTACCGCAGTCAACTTTTCCCCCGTCTTTACGCCGCCGTCCTTCATGCGGTCCTGCTGCAAACCCGTGCGTAAAGCTCTGTTCGGCGACGCTTGTGCGAGTCGGTTCCTACGAGCAGCTCGAACCCGGCGACTCTACGGAGGAGCATATTTGCCCGCATGGGTTATGTCCCCTTCTGCCTCCCCGTGTGTGTCTCTCGGATGTGGCTGCGAGTCCGTCCGCACTGCTGTCGGTACTTTTTTTCTCTCCTGCGTTTTTCCCAGCTTCTAAAAGGAGAGCTCCCTCCGCTTTGACTCAACACCGTGAGCGGCGCAAAAGCACCGGAGACAGCGGCAGCGGGCACTTCTCTCGCCTTCCACACTCTGGCCGAACGGTGAGGACGCACTCGCCGAACTGTCCGCCGCCTGATCCGCCACGGGCCATGACGGCCAGCTGCGTCCGTCCTGTGCGCTGTTTTTGGTGGGGAGGTCAGACTTGCCTTTCAGTGCCTGGCGCAGCTCAGACCCGGACTCCCTGCGAGTTGTTTTCTTAGATGGATTCAGCTGATAGTGCGACGTGCCTTCTCCGCTCACCCCTCTCTCTCTCTCTCTCCTGTCCCTCCTCCCCTCCTCAGAATAAAGAATGCATCTCCTCCAGAGCGGCTCCGTGATGGCTTTAAGCCACAGATCCTCCCCGCTGCCCTCACACTGCAGAAAATAGTTTGTCTCTCAAACACACTCTATCCCCACACACGCTATTTTGCCCGGCCTACCTTAACCCTCGCCACTGATGTCAGATCCGAGCTCCCCAACCACACACACACACACATTTACATTTTAATCACCAAATCCCGAAATTAGCCCTGGAGTCACATTCCCGGTGAAAAGAAGCAAAAGGAAAAAAATCAGCATTTCCTTCTACATCATCCTGGATTTTAATTTCCAGTGTCAGGGAAATGGGGCTTTCTCTTTAGCTATGGTGCTTCTGTGCTGTTCTGTTGGCCCGCTGTAATGTCTTAGGCCTCTTTAACCCCTGTTCTTTTTGTGAAGTGTTCCTCTAATTAGCTTAAAGCTGGATAATTAAGCCCAAAAGTACGGCTTCATCTTTGCTCGCTCGTAGCCACTCTCTTGTTTTTTTTTTTTTTTTTTTTTTTTTTTTTTTGTCTGTCCCATTTGGTTCTTTAGCCGTCAGAATTGTTGTCTGAAGACCAACAAGGATACCAAATGGATTTATTTTGCCAAATGGATCATCATGGCATTGCCGTATTGGTCCATTTGATCAACTTTTGTTGTTATTATTTATTTTATTTTCAGTAGTTACAGATGAGACAGACATGATTGGGGGATAGGAAAGGGAGAAAGAAAGAGAGGAAGGAAAAGAAAAACAGAAGGGAAGAGGGACAGTGAGAAAGGGCACTTACAAAGACAAAGAGAAAAAAAAAAATCTCCTGGATCACCTGTTGAGAGAAAAAGAATAGAAAACAAGCAAAAAAAAAAAAACAAAGCAACATACTAAACACAACACCATCATGTTAATCTAGCTAAGTGTAAACAGCAATAAATACTAAATACTGAATGTTGTTGTGCAGCACAGACAGCGCACAATGTGCTTTGAAGTAGCAGCTAAGAAAGGTGTAGTTTATGTCTACGAACAGTGAACACCCGTGTGCACACCTGTGTGGATCAGCGCGCTTGTATACAGAAGGTTTCCCCATGTAACGGTCTGCTAGAGGGTGTGGAGGGCCATAGCCCCGTCCCCCAGGGCATGAAGCAGGCATGGAGGAGATCCAGGCTCCAGACATCCAGGGACCCCAGAGTGCGAGAGCCCAAGGAGTACCACCGGAGGGGTATCCGTGCCACCCTCCTGGGAAGGGCTGAGGAGATCCCCAGACGAGGGGTCACCCAGTAGCCACGGAGCAGAAGCCAGAGGGGGCTGCACTGGCGCGCCCGCCGGCTCTGCCGGCAGCCAGCTGTGCCAGAGTGAACCGAGCTGCAGGCCCCGAGGCCGGAGGTTCGAGGGCCCCCTTTGCCCCGGAAGAGGCCTGACCGAGCGACAGGCACCAGGCCCCGCCAAGTAGCCACCGGGAGTGAGCTGGTGTATACCTGAGCGCCCAGCCCCGGACACCAAGAACCACCAATGCACCGACCCCTGAGTGCATCAGTTACCGGCAGGGAGTGTGGTGAGGGGAGATAGGCCTCCACACTTTGGAGGGCCTGGGTGTTCCCAGGGAGGTGGAGTCTAAGACCTGACCTGACATATAAACATAGACAAACAGGCACACACAGACACAAACATGCATTCCCACCCTCATGCACACATATACAAACACTCAGCACTCATCCAACGTAGGAATAGACATATATGCACATGTACACACAATCGCACTCCCCAAACATACTCTATACCCCGGGTCCAGGTACCCTCGCCCCCAGAGGGGGAAACGGCACCCAGACCCAAGAGATGTGACCCTTTTCCCCCGGGGTGGAGGCAAGCAGACCGCCCCAGGCCCTGCGGAAGCAGGGAGGCCAATCTGTCAGCCAACACCTCCTCCCAGCCCCCCGCCCCGATGGCTGGCAGAGAACGGGGGTGTGTGAAGACCCCATACCTCCCTCCTCCCGCTCATGTGTAGTGTTGCTGCGTGTTGTTCTAAAGTGCATTTAAAACAGGGGAGGGCATGGTGCTGCTGCCGGAGAGCAGCAGGTGTTAGCACGGCCCCTCCCGAGAACCCTCAATGTCTACATGGATTTAAAATTGAGAGGTGGGCACCGGCGCCAGAGGTAGGGTTGAATACTCAGACCATTCACTGGACGCCGTTGGCGTGGTCACCCTCAAGGCCCTATATATATGTGTGTGTTATGACAGTGTGAATAATGTGGATGTCTAAGTTGTGGAATAAAATTGAGGCACAGGTGGCCAGAAGGGGACAGAGGGGGGGGATGTCTCCCCTGCACCCTGGTGACACACCCACACCCCAAGGCCCTACCTGTGTGGGTGGGTGTGGTGGAGCGGGAAGAGGGAGGCAGCCGGGGATGGGGAGGAAAAGAAAGGAGGGGCAAGATGCTCCTCCCTAGGGCCAGCTCCCCCGCTGACCCCAGTAGGCACCCCCGTCCTCTGGCACCCACCAAGGCAAGGGAGTCCAGGCCCATCCAGACCGGGGCCTACGGCAGCAGCACCGCCAAGCCCCACAGGACCCAGGGAAGCCCACCCTACCCCACCGCAGAGGAAACTGTACCCACCCTAACATTCAATCATCTCCCAGACTACACAAGACAACAGACACCCAGGTTAGGTTTGTTCTCCACCTCTCCTATGTCTCTCCCCCACCTGCAGAGTGGACTTCTGCAAGGATGGAACAACCTCCCCGCCAGTTAAAGAGCCCCCCAGTTAGGCCGATGCACCAGAGGCCCCTTGTGCCAGGGCTGAGCCCCCGTGCACCCACCCGCCCACAACCTCGGCGACACACCGACTAGGACCGAAGCCCCAAGGCCCAGCCAGAGCCCCATCATGGAGACGAAGCACCCCCGAACCCCAAGTCCCCCCGCCTGCCCCGGATCCACTCAGGGGCAGCCAGGCCACCAGGCCAGTAACCTACGTCCGCCAGCACAGACCATCCCCCAACCCCCGCTGCACGCAGCCACGAGGAGAACACCCTCTAAGAGCGACCAGAGCCACTGACCAGGTTATGACCACAGCCCCCTGGGTTGAGCCCTCCCGGGATAACGTCTCTAGGGGTCCTCCAGGCGCCCTAAGCCCGTCCCAACCTCCACATCAACCACAATAGCTAAGACGGGACCAAACCACGACCCCCCACCCCCTCTAGGTGACGGAGCCGATCAAAGGAGCCCAGAGGGATTGATCTAATGTGGTGGCAGAGGCTGTATCAAGACTAATGTGATCTATTAGATGGTTTCTATATTGGCTAGAATTAAGATTATTTTTATTTTTCCAGTTCATGAGGATCGTTTTCTTGGCGATGCATAGGGCTGTAAAAACAATGTGGACTGTATTAGTTTCTGTAGTGACATCATCCAATTTTCCCAACAAGCACACTAAAGAGGAGGCTGGAATTTTACATTTCAGACACTTTGATAAGTCTTCACATATCTCACGCCAAAACTTCTGAACTGGTGAACAGAACCAAAGAGCGTGGATGTAATTGTCTGGTGTATTGCCTTGACAGTGTGAGCAGTTGTTGGAAGATGTAAAGCCCATCTTGAACATCCGATGACCAGTATAGTGCACTCTATGTAGTATTTTGTATTGTATTAATTGCAGACTGGGATTTTTAATCAATTTAAAGGTTTTTAAGCATACCTGAGACCAGAAGTTTTGGTCTAAGCTTACTGATAAATCTGCTTCCCACTTTGCAATAGGAAGGGATACTGATTCATCTATTTTAGAAAGTGTTCTGTATATTTTAGATAATAATTTGGGGGATTTAAGAGTGAGAAAATGTACCACACTTGGTGGTGTTTGTAATTCAGCTTGACTGGGGTAAAATTTCTTTTTTACTATGGATTTAATTTGTTGATATTCTAAAAACCTTTTCTTGTTGATCCCATATTGTGCAACTAGTCTGTCAAATGAAATAAATTCTGTTCCCTCTAATATATGTTCTAAGTATTTAATTCCTTTACAACTCCATTCTGGAAAATTAATCATATTATTGTTTTGTAATATGTCAGGGTTATTCCAGATAGGTGTACGTTTGCATGGGATTAATGAAGACTCCGTTATTTTTAGAAACTCCCACCATGCTGTCAGAGAAGAGCTGATGTTAACACTTTTGAAGCATTCATATCTTTTGATGTTTGAGCTGATAAATGGTAGGTCTGAAATCTCTAGATCATTGCATAGTGCCTGTTCAACATCTAGCCAGGGCTCATCTAAGAGGGTATGTTTTAACCATTCTGAAATGAACTGAAGCCTGTTGGCTAAAAAGTATTGTTGAAAATTAGGCAGATCTAATCCTCCTTTATCCTTAGTTCTTTGTAGCGTTTTTAAGCTGATACGCGGGGGTTTATCTTTCCAAAGGAATTTAGAAATATATGAATCCAGAGATCTGAACCAATCTTGTGATGGTTTGTTAGGGATCATTAAAAATAAGTAATTTATTTTTGGCAAGATCATCATTTTTATAGTGGCGACCCTTCCCATGAGTGATATGGGTAAAGATTTCCATCTAGTCAGATCACCTTCTACTTTCTTAAGAAGTGGGATGTGGTTTAATTTAGTTAAGTCTGAAAGCTTAGGAGAAACATTAATACCCAAATATTTAATGTTTCCAGACTGTAGTGGGGCAGAAGAAGAGTTATGGAAGGAGCAGTTAATGGGAAGAACTGTAGATTTTGACCAGTTAATTGAATAATCTGAAACTCTTGAAAACCAGTTTATTAGAGTAATTACCTCAGAAAGGTTGGTTTGTGAGTTTTGCAGAAAAAGCAACACATCATCTGCATAGAGACTGATTTTATGTTCTACGTTCTTACATTTTATGCCCTTAATTGTTGTGGCCTGTCTAAATGCTGCCGCTAGTGGTTCGATAAAAATTGCAAAAAGTGAAGGGGAGAGTGGGCATCCCTGCCTGGTGCCCCTCAGGAGGCAGAAGCTGGAGGATGTCTGGTCATTTGTCCTGATACAAGCTGTTGGAGAATTGTATAATATTCTTATCCAGTTTATGAAAGAGGTTCCAAAACCAAATTTGTGTAAAGTTGCAAATAGAAATTTCCAGTTTACTCTGTCAAATGCTTTTTCTGCATCTAGAGATAATATTATGGTTTCAATGTTTTTACTGCATGAGTAGTCTATTAAATTAAGTAATCTACGAGTGTTTGTTGATGAGTGTCTACCTTTTATGAAACCAGTTTGGTCAGGATGAATTAAAAGGGGGGTTATTTTCTCTAGTCTCTTTGAGAGAGCTTTGCAGATTATTTTGAGGTCTACATTTATAAGAGATATTGGACGATAGCTTGAGGGAAATAAAGGGTCCTTGCCTGGTTTTAGTAGGAGACTAATGTTGGCAGAATTCATATTTGATGGAAGTCTGCCATTTTCCTTGATTTCCTGCAACATTCCGCGGAATACTGGTGCCAAAATTGTCCAGAATTCTTTGTAGAATTCTGAAGGAAAGCCGTCGGGACCTGGAGCCTTATTATTGGGCATACTTATCAGGGCTTCCTGGAGTTCACCTGGCGTCAGTGGCGAATCCAGTGCCATTGCTTGACTGTCTAGTAATTTCGGAAGATTTACGTTGTCAAGAAACTGATCAATATCATTATTAGATGGGTTTATTTGTGGTGAATATAAAGTTTCATAGAAATCCCTAAAAATGTTGTTTATTCTTCCAGGGTCATATATTGTGTTCCCCGATAGATCTTTAACAGCACATATAGTTGTTTTTTCTTTATTTATTTTTAACTGGTTAGCTAGAAATCGACCGGATTTGTTACTGTGTTCAAAATTCTGCAAGCGAAGTCTTTGTACTAGGAATTCTGTTTTTTTATTAATAATTTCATTTAATTCTAGTTTTGTTTTGCATATTTTGTTCATTATTTCTTGATCTTGGTGGGACGCGTAGGCTTCTTCTAAGGATTTGATGTTTTTTTCTAATTCCTGAATATTTTTGTTTTCTTCTTTCTTTTTATGTGATGAGAAAGAAATTATTTTACCTCTCATCACAGCTTTCCCTGCTTCCCATAGAACAGAAGCAGATGTTCCGGGAGTGTCGTTAAAGTCTAAATATGAAGTCCATTCTTTTTTAAAATATTTAATAAAGTCTTCATCTTTGAGCAGTGATGTGTTAAATCTCCAGTTTTTACTTGGTGTAGTATTATTCTTGTGCATCAATGTTAAAGATACAGGAGCATGATCACTGACAGCTATAGGGTGAATCTCAGTGTCTGAAATGTCACTCAGCAGTGAGCTGCTGACCAAAAAATAATCCAGACGAGAATAGGAGTGATGAACATGTGAGAAGAAAGAATATTCCTTACTGTTGGGGTGGAGGGAGCGCCATGCATCGCAAAGGCCATAGTCGCTCATATACTGTTTGATTATATTTGTGGACTGCCAATTACGCTGAGTTCCTGTTGTGTTGTACTGACTCAAAGCTTGCAGACAGGCGCTGACAGCCACGGTAATTTCATCAGACTACATTGCACCCTGGCGTTAATACCGGCTCACCGGTGCACTGCTGCCGTGCCCGCGCACGTCCCCGGCGTGCGCTAACGCGCTCGCCTGCATCTAACTGTAGTTGGCTCCTCGTGTATCAGTGCGCCAAACTTTGCCTAATTGCTCACGTGACGCTTCTCCCGCTCATGCCCACGTAAAGAAAAAAGTGAGGACGTTTAAAATATATGAAACTCATACGTCACACACACTCATAAGTACAGTCAGTGTGTTGCAGCCTGGCTAGCTGTTAGTGCGGCATGACTAACAGCTTAAAGTGGCTAATGTTAGCAAACAGCTGGCCTGCTGTTGCCACACAGGTCCTGTTGTGAGATGAGCCTCTGACGCCATTTTGCTCAAGAGGTCTGATTCAGGGTTCTGACTCATTCTCCTGTGAAATGCCAGACTTTTGTACTGTTTTCTATGCTCGGATGAAAGAAATGTCAAAGCTACCAGAGGGAATAACCTTCCACAGACATGAAATGATTCCATGTTTTTCTGCTTCAAATGTGTGACATAGCATAATATGTTTAAAGCTAACTCAGTGTTAAGCGATTGTCTTGACATGAAAATAAGTCAACTGCCATGTCAATCATTATTATTAATGATAACTAATAGCAACAATTTAAATTTGTCAGTCAGCTTGTATCACTCCATGTGTTATTGTTGTAAGAAGGCCTGATTTACCTGTTTGTGTTTCAAATATTTTTTTCAGGTGTGCACCTGAAGCTAGGAAAGCATGCAAAGCTGCAGAACGCTCTTTAAATGGTTTGGTTTTGTGGTTAGATGCCAAAAGATAAAGTCAGAAGACGATAATGGACGGCAGAAACGAGGAGAAGCCACTAAATGAATCATGTCAACTCTCGCTTCAAGTCAGCTTTGACAGGACAGGTTAGGCAACTCACAGACATGTTGGGAGTAACTTTAAGTCAACAGAAGACAAGAAAAGCAGCAACAGAACTATAATATTTAAACAGTAGTTTATGTAAGTATTATAATTACAAACAAGAGAATTTTGTCATGGAATCACATGTTGTAAACTGGACTGTCCCGATCTTTCAGCTCATTCTGTAAATCCTTCCAGGAAACAGCAGCAGCACATTTAAAAGCTTTTTTTTCTTCCCTAATTCTGACTCTGGGGACAAATGTTTGTGCAATGCTGGGAGAGTGCAGGCTATACCGTTTATGTTTTTGTACACATATATGCAGAGATAAGAACGAACCAGCCCTAGCAAAGATTTACAGATAAAAACCAACCAATGGGAAACTTTACAGAGACGATCACTCAGCAGCAGCATGCAGGGAACTGTGATGTACTCGATTTCCATGGCGTCGTAAAACATAGACAACATAATCGTAGACAGGCTCCAACTTTTTTAGGTACTCTCCACGAGCATTCAGAAAGAGCAGATCAGTGTAATCCTCTGTTTCCCTACGTGTGCAGAGAAACTAGATTTATTCCTAAAAATAAATTAGTTTAAGTTTTAACTTGAATTGTTTTAAATGACACATTCTGATCTAAAATGACACCCAAATAAGATGTGACCATTTCACTTTCACCCCAATAATGGTTTTGATCTTAGGAAGCGCAGACAACTCTTATCCTCTTTGTATAACCTCCCAAATAATTTGCTGACTTTATGACTCTACACTACTGTTAGCAAACACCACAATGCTAGGCATTCACAACCGCCAACATGGCTGCAGCTAAACAAAAATATAACTACATGCATATATGTGGTATAATTTTTAGTTGAATTCCACTCAGTTTTATATATAAATCCCAACAACAGTCATCCCAAGGTAAGATAAACACCCTAACAATCAGACGACCCCCTGTGAGGTAACACTTTCTAGACTGTAGGAAGGAAAAACACCCTTTTAAAAAGAAGAAAATGAGGCGCAGCCATCAACTGTTGGGGATGAGGGCAACGAGACAGGACAAAAGACACACTGAGGAAGGGAGCCAGAGATTTATAATAACTAATGATTAACTGCAGAGTGGTGTCTAAACACAGAGAGAGTGAAAAGAGGTGAGTGAAGAAAAAGCAGTCAGTACTTCATGGGAAGCTCCCAGCAGCCTACAGCTATTGCATCGTAACTAAGGGAGGACTCAGGGTCACCTGATCCAGCCATAACTATGTGCTTTATCAAAAAGGAAAGTTTGAAGTCTATTATTAAAAGAAGAAGAAGAAAGCTGAGGGCTCTGCCTCCCATTCTGAATAAAATATTCTAAGTAAACCAGCAGTCTGACATTATTACAATTGTTACTATGAGGTCTTCAAGATGGGAACACCTACTTATAACTCTCCTTTTGCCCATGTAAGCATTGAGCCAAATATACAAAACAATAATATGTTACTTTCCAATTATTTATCTACTGGGATTTATCCTGTAGTGTCAACTCTCAGTGTTCTCCAACCTTGCAAAGGCAGGTTGACTACCAGTAGTTTGCTAGTTTCCCCGTCCTCAGTGAACTGCAGTCTAAACAGCAGAGCGCTGAAAGTCGTAAAGGGTTTGACAGCTGATTTGTGCCTAAGAAGGTAGGGAAACATGCAAACAGCATTTGTAGGCTATGATGTGCGTCTTACATGAACGGCAGAGGTTTACAGTGCGTCGCCTCGGAGGGCTAGCAAACAGATGTCAGAGGCAAAACCACTCTGATCCTGCTAGGATGTCATTCTAATTTATATTAGCTTTCACAGGAAAGGAAAGAAATATAAATTACTAACAAAAGAGGAGGGATTCAAATGTCAGCTTTTGCCTTAGAAATACTAAAAGCTGTCATGATCTGTGTGCTGTGTGAGGCGGAGCCGGGGTCAGGAAGCCGTTCAGGTCAGCAGGTGCGCCTGCCTTTGATCTTTGCCTCCATTTGCCAGATAGCATTAATGATGGACTTGCGGTGACCCATTTCAACAACGCACATAAGTCATGAACAACCTTTCCAACAAATCAGGCAGCTCTCCCTTAATCACCCCCGTCATATCGTCCAGTCAGGCCTGTCCGGCGAGCACGTGCCGCTCAAGTCTTCTAAAAGCTACAGCCCTTCCACGAGATGATTCGGTTGTTCTCGGAGTTTGCCTTTCACGTTTAATTTTGTCCGCCGCGTCCCCGAGACAGATGGGCAGCCGTTGCGAGGCCCAGTCCACAACATTTAATTCCTTCATAAATCAAGCGTCTCCGCACGCCATGAATTATTGATAAAGTGAATTTAGAGGAAACAGCCTATTTTTATTTTCTCCTTGATGGACGTGTTTTGCAGCGGTGTGCTACGTTCACGGTCGCTGCAGCGCCGTGGAATGTCTCGTTCTCTCTCGAGCACGCAAATGGGGATGAAATGACAGATATTTAGATGAGCAAAGAAAGGTGGGGGGGGGGGCGCTATGGGCAAATACGCTGAAGCCATTATCTGGCTTCTTAATTTGGTTTTGCTCATTGTTCTCAAGCAAAATAACAGAGCAGAAGTCAGATGTAAAATGACCTGCAAAATAAATAAATAAGAGTCGCAGCAGATCAAATTCATCAGGATTCCTTCTGCATATGTTTGAAACTATATCGGACAAATGCAGGAATATACTGGAAGTGGAAATTCCCCTTCACTTGCCCAGAGACCTTCCCAGGGATTTTTGTTTTTTTGGTGTGGCGTATTTACTCTGCACGCTTGTGTACCTTGATAAAACTGCAGATACACACATGACCCGAGCGCACATCAAAGCCTGCTCTGTCCATCTGCTCCTGTTCAGGGCCCCAAACAGTGTTAAAGGAGGGCAGAGGAAGGAGAAGCGTGGGGGGAAAGTCCACTTAGATATGCAGATATGTTTATCCCATGGTTATGTTAGCTGCAGTCCCCGAGAGACATCATTAGCTTATCACGTTTCTCCCTGCATGAATTTACATCTGGACACCGAAAGGCACTTCAAAGGTGGCAACAACATCAGCCTTTAAAAACCTCCGTGCACGTATTGGCAGGATCACTGAAAAGCACTAACTGTGGGAAACCACAGTAATATTGCAAGCTGTGATGCAATCGGGGGCCTGCCGCTCCAGATTCCAGTGGCTTAAAGAAAAATATGCTGATTAGGTTTAGAGTGGGAGATCAATGCGTTCATTAATTTCTCAGGCAATGTAATTATGTTTGCCCTCGTCGATTATCAATCCACATGCATCTAACAGCACGGCGCGACTCCTAGAAGGGCTGCTTTTTCACAGCCAAGGGAAATAACTTGGCCGACAACACGATGTATATTATATCGCCAAGGAGTGAGCTGAGAGGAGGCAGGGGGCTGTGAACAAACTCTTTAACCCCTCCAGATGTAGTCCTTTTTTTAACCACTTTTAATTTTTTGATCTTTAGATTTTTTAACAGGCACAAACACAAAACTAAGCACACACACACACACACACACACACATAACTATAAGCCACAAGCTCGTGTATCTTGTACTGTAAATACTCAATTTCCAACATTTTTTGTTAAATTTGTGGCTCTGATTATGTCATTTAGAGCATCCTGACATCTGAAACATGGGTTTCTCTTTGCCAGGAGCAGCCAATCAGAACAAAGGTTGGAAGATTAAAGGAAAGATTAGGAAACCAAAAAAGCTTGTTTTTTAAATTTTCTTCTCATATAGAGCTTTTCTACTTTATACAAGATGTCTCATTCAATAATTCACACACACACACACTCATACAAGTATTTTTTTCTACGCCCGAGTGCTTTCAATCTAACATTCGCACTCATTCATACTCGGATGAACACATCAGGGCTCAGCATCTTGGCTAAGGATACTTTGGATACTTTGGCATGCAGACCGGATCAGCAATTGAACCGCCAACCTTCCGATTAGCCACAGGCACCCATCATAAAAACAAAAGATAAAAAAAAAGAGGATTAATTTTAACTATGAATCATGCAAAGCTACTCTGGTGCAGTCCAAGAATGAAACTATGGAGCTGGAAACGAGCATAATAACAGGCCCTCTTTAAAAGCGGAGGAAAAAGTCGAGCCCACAGCGTCCTGTACGAATCCAGCTCCACTCCATCTCCCTCTATAATGTCATGGGAGGTGTTTCGTGTTGGCATTTAAAATGTAAAAAGATTTATCGGCGAGGCATAAAAGTTGCTTTAATAAAATGAGCAAAATGGTCAGCGGGACTGTCGCGGCTCAATCAGGGTCGTTTCACGAGTAGCACCGAAGGCAGCGCGCTCCAACGTGAGCATGTGAATTATAGGGGAGCCAGAGTGAATGCAGGGTCCTGACTGAATGCTGCCCTGTGCTAATGCCAGGCTGTAAAAACACTGACTTGACAACAAGCAAGCCCCTGTAGTTCTGCTGAGGGAGGGATGGGGGAGAGAGCAGCAGAGGAAGGGGGAGCGGAGGGGGTGGAGAGGGAGAAAAGGGGCGGAGAGGTTTGAAATCAAAAGAGGTCAAAAGAGGACTGGTTCTTGATATGTGGCTGCCATGTCATCACTGCCCTTCTACGATTTAATACCGCTGACAAGTGCCGTGCAGTGTCTAATTGTGAAGATAAGTGGCGGCTTTTTTGCTGACGTGTGCTGCTCTCTGCTGTGAAAAATATCTTAAAAGGTGCCGTCCACCCTGGGAAATCTTTACTTTAGTTAACACAACAGGTCTGTGATATTTATCTCTGCCAGTATGTTGCAGTCAGTGCGTCTCAAAGCACTACAGCAGTGCATTCTGCTCACAGAGTGAAAATACTTTGTTTTTTTCTTTACTTCTTCAATCTTCCAAAGCCTTCAAGACCATCCCGATTAAAAAATATTCTCTGTTGAGCAATAAAGACATAAGCAGTTTTCCAATCATTGCTGCTTTTTTGGCCTTGCTATGGCCTTGTTGGTCCAACACTTTGATAGTTGTTGACATATTTTTGTCTGGAGCAAACAATCAAACTTTAATGGTCCTTAGAAGATTAATCATATTCATATAGCTGATTGCCTGTGAGGCTCCCACAAGTTTGCATTTTATTCTGTCCCAGTAGTTTGGTCTCTCTAAAAATGAAGGGAAAACGATTGAGCTTGCAGTTTCTTAGCTGTAGTCCATGTATAGTGACAGTAACGGAACGTCGTGGTTGGAGACTGAAATCACTGCGACCCTGTACAATGAACTTGCAGTTTAGTTGCCTTTGAAATGGCTGTTTTGAAAATTCAAACTGCACCCACTCGCCATCTTCGAAGTGATTTTCATGCGTCAACATAGCAATGAAACAATATATGACTGAGTCAAGCTGACACTTACATGCAATCTGTTTGCAACAATATGACGATTAATACAACCGGTCTGCAACCAACCGAATCCAGTCACCTATTGCAAGAAAATGCACTGCAGATGACTTGGGCTCATCGGCACAGACTCACTCCAATTGATTGCAGCGGGCTGGCAATATGTCTGCAGTTATTTGCAAACTATTACGAAACTGCCTAAGAGTGACAACAATGAATTCAAGTCAGACCGTGCTTGTTTGGAGACCGGTTGACCTTTTCAATCAGCTCGAGATCAAAAGTCGCCCTAGGGGTGGAGTGTGTCGGACACTCAACTTCCAGGTAACCATTTGTAATTGCCATGAACATATTAAAAGCCAAACTAGGAGAGCTATTCCAGTATTTCCTTAAAAATTGAAACAAAACTAAATTATATTCAATCATTTTTTTTGCAGGGCAAAAAGTGTCTGAAAGGCGAGTGTTCTGCTAATCTATGCTAACAGGTCAGTTAAGGCTTTACCACACAGCATACTCCCTTAATGGCACTCGTTTGTAAACCAGAACTAGATGTTGGAATTAAGTTGAGCCACAGAGAAACGTGGACATTTGTATAAGAAGATGACTGCAGTGGTCAAAGGTGATTGCTGTCAGGTTGCTGCTGCCTGAAATTCTGATGCTCCGATCATTCGTTTTTTTCACAACCTGTTAAAAATGTGAAATAAAAAATAAAATAAAAATTGAACTTTATCATCTCAACCCCGTTTATAAAAAAAATGCGTCAAATGTCCATGTATTCTGAACTATCCCTCTGAAACTACAGGTCCACAGTGTGAACAACAGAACACACCAGAAATCACGAGTACGTTAGCTTTGTCACTGTGAAGCATGTGAGCTTTGCCTTATTAGCATTTCGTGTTTAGGTGGAGCCTCACGGAGCTGCTAATATTTGCATTTTTAAAGATGACCTCAGGCAGTTTCTTACCAAAGTGTTCAAAACACAATTAAGCCAAAAACTGTAATTTTAATGTTAAAAAAAAGTTTCTTTTTTCTTCATAAGGGAAATAAAGAAGAACGACTGCAGAATTGTTATTCTGATATTTCATGACTACATATGTTTTATCTTCATGTTTGAACCTTTCCTTAAACATCCCCAT
The DNA here is from genome assembly GCF_036321145.2 of Pelmatolapia mariae. Taxonomy (NCBI): domain Eukaryota; kingdom Metazoa; phylum Chordata; class Actinopteri; order Cichliformes; family Cichlidae; genus Pelmatolapia; species Pelmatolapia mariae. The sequence goes on along the minus strand of NC_086240.1, from coordinate 1,763,319 downwards.
TTTACCCCACAGCTCATTCGATATTTCTGAGAAGAAATAAAATACCCGGCTGGAAAGCGTAAAGCAGGCCAACTTCGTGTAGCTGTTCTTAGCTAAAAGGCTTGAAGTGTGTTCAACTTTACAAATCCCGGAATTTCACTTTATTTGGTGAAAAATGTGCTTCCTCGCAGGATTTCCTTGACACAGTGCAGGCTTGTTAAAAACAGCCAGGATGTTTAGGAGTAAAAGTAAAAAGACCCGCGAGAGAGAAACTTACAAGAGATCAGCAGAGAAAGAACAGTAGAGGAGAAAAATAGACAGATGCCAGGAAGGAGCAGGTCTCAGGGTCACGCGAAAGATGGGCCTGATCCCACCTCCAATCCCTGCAGCTTTTCTTTTGTTTGAAGTCACATCTGGGCTAAATTTCCCCTTCTGCACGGAGCATAGAGGAAGTCTTCTGGGTGGGTGGAAAAGGGTCTCGGGGCCGCTCCTGCCTCCCAGGCTAAACACTTCTAAATACCGTACATCTATGAGTCACTGAACCAGGCACTGTACAATCCCATATCCAGACCCTGAATCAGTGCTCATCACTCCATGATGACTGGTACAGACTGGTCACTCATGTGACACGTTAGCAAATGCCTGTTTTGACTGAAGTCAGACAGATGCAATCAGTTTAACAGGTTCAAAAGATCACAACAGTTATCACACCAGAGACAAGGTACAACTCATGACTTATTTCATCACACAGGTCATGACGGTCTTACTGTCTGCGAGTTACATGCACATTATTCTATTGGCCTGTACACAAAGGGTTGCAACACTGATGAAACAGTTTGAGCTGCTTCTCTATGAGGTAATATTTAACTGCATTATGGGAAATGTAGGTTACACCATTTTGGGGTTCATTTCATACGTAGGACTGAAAACCTGCTACTGATTCAGTTTGAGCCAGACACAAGTGCAATAAAATTAAAAGCTCTTAAGAAAACAGTTAAGGCCACTCCACTGATTTTACATAAGAGAAAACACTTGGGTAAAGTTTTTCTGATGTCTTTCAGTGTCGCCTTGGCCTTTGCCCAAAACATACCCTTTGTTTTTTAAAGAAGCTGTTAAATGGACATACGAATGATATTATTGGGTTGCATTATGGGAAATGTAGGAATTTTTTTGTCTGACTCCTAAAAGTTAGAGAATCTAGACTTTGGCAGCTTTGATATCAGCAAAGGTAAATGAGTGCAGGAAGCCTTTGAAGGGGTCCTCAGAGCCAATAAACAAGGTAATCGAGCTGCCAAAACACAATTACAAGCTTGGTTTACGGTAAAGATGACAAATACTTTATGTAATAAGACACAAGGACTGAGCCCAGCACATATTTCTCTTTTTCATGTTGCACGTGAATAAAATGAAACTTTCAGTGTCTGAAAACGAGGAACGCGGCAATAAAACACTGTTTTGCCAAACTCGATCGGTAACAAACTAAGAAGAAGAATATGCTCTGCAGCGCTGCACTGCTCTGACCACCAACTTGATTTGATCAGGTCTCAGCAGCTGCTTAAAGGCTCTGCCTGTGCTCGAATGACAATCTGTGTTTATCTTTGGCTTTCCCCTCCAACTAATTAACTAAATCCCCGGAACACCAAAACACCACAGTCCCCTGAACCTTTTCCTCTTCTGACAGCTGATTTATTAATGCACCATTTCAAATTAGAGCCAAGTGGAGGACGTCTCGAGACAATTTATGCTCGCACGACCTGAGACACTTATTAATTGCTATATTTTAATTAAAGATAATTACACTACCTAAGCATATAATGGGGGTTTCATTGTAAATCTTCCTTATTTATATAACCCTGAGTAAAATGAAGAGATAATTGTTGTTGTCGTCCTTATTACGATCATTGCTTCCTTTTTTTTTTTTTAATTCAGCAGCTTAAATTATCCAAACAGTCGCGCACGCCAGGCACAGACGCACACGCGAAGGCTGTTCTTCACTTCCTCTTTGCTTATGTGCTCCCACGTCTTCACTTTCAGATTAAACACTCTGCCAATCTCTATTCCTCGTGGAAATGTTTAATTGCCTGGGAAGCGAGGAGACACTTCAGCCTGCGGTACGTCCAAAAAGTAGGCATTGCGGTGGATGTGCGAAAGGCTCCTATTATCCGTTTTAGCCCTCCTCTCGCCCTTTGGGTGTGAAAATCCCCCGATGTGTGAGGCAGGACTTTGGATAAATCCAGATTACATCAGAAGGCAGGTGAAACGGCTCACAAAACAGTCAGCTAAAAATATAATTACGCTGTCAGACACCACTAAGCTACAGCCGTTAATCCTCTGCCACGCCGATGCCGTTTGGTTGTCTTTTCCCATCAAGTGCCGTAATTTAATATACTTATCCCGTGTCTTAATATACGTTTCTTTCCTCTGGTTAATTCATCATCATCACATTTTTTTTGTTGCACTTTATTTATTCTTGCAACAATCACACTATTGGACTTGGCGAGCTTCAGTGTAACCTAATGCGTTATGGTATTAAAAAGCCTCGCAAGTGTTCTTTTGCTCTTATTTTGGAGTTGAAATTAAACAACATGCCCCAGAGATATGCACACTTTTTTAAAATTTCTCATCTTCTTGTTTGCAGGATCCCAAAGTGCTGCTCACTATGTCGTAAAACACATACATGAGATTTCAGTAAACGTGGTTTTGCTGAGGCAGTAGCCCCTTATAACAATCTGCACTTCCATCTGGTCGCTGTGGGTTTTGCCCCTTGGTCTGGTTGCCTCCTCTCCCTGCCTCCCCGCTCTGCTTTCACTAACTGCCGCAGCGCGCCCACCCCACTCTGAGAGCGGGCTCACGAAACATCCCGAGGGCGTCTCTAGAGGTGAACGCCTACACGAGAATTAGCACTCCTCTCAGGGTGCTTCAGGGACGCCCGGTGATTCAGAGCGTCTCATCGAGCCTCTTCTGGCCTCGCGTCCCGTGAAGAGGGAGAACAAAGAGGCTCAGCGAGAGAGGAAGAGCAGAGCGATCGATTCGAAGGGATCTGTTTTCATCGCTCATCCCTCACTGAGCAACAGATCACTCCTCCTTTCTCGCTCAGGTGGCACAGGGCCCAACCCTGGCGCCTGCCACCCTGCCCAGATTAATTGAAGCATGCTGTTGTAAATGAATCACATATGGCTAATATCTCCCCACTTTACCCTCTCTGCGACACACACACACGGCTAGCGTCACCTATCTTCATTGTTTTTCTATTTCAGGAACAGGCGACTTCACCGGTGCCTCTTATTTTCTAGGGAAGTGATTCTCGATGGAGGTGTGAGTGTAAAGGTAACCGAGGTCAGGTGCTCGTTGGGTTGAGTTCACTGTAAAATTCATGACTTTCCCTTTTGGTTTTTCATTTGTCTCTTTCCACATCCCTCTCTCTGCTCTTAACTTGGCACAAAGCAGATTAATTGCGCTGTCCTACAAAAGGTAGAAATAAGCCAGCACACCTGCCCACTGTTGCCACTGTGCATTAAGATGAATACGTCACGGATTTGTCTTTATTAGTTATTTATAAGACCCACTGCCCAGAATAACAGCGCTAAAGGAAAGGGACGGAGCGAACAAGCGCCAACAGCGTTTTTTAAGTAATACGAAAGCGTTGACCACAGTGACATCAGCCACAGCGTCCTGCCAGCTGGCCGCATCGGACTCTCGTGTCGACACACCACGGCGGATCACGTAAACGTCAGGCGTCATCGAGGCGATGTGACGGGATTCATTTGTCTGCAGAGACGAGTAATTGTAAAGTTTGTTTTTTAAGTTGGTGTCGCAGTAATACTGTAACGTGTATTATTATCTATCCAGTGTTCATTTGTAACAAACATCCTGAAGAGTTGTATACTTTTATTATTAGTCCTTTATTTATCCAGGTAAAAAGTCTCATTGAGATTAAAAATCCCATTTCCAAGAGAGACCTGGCATCATGGCAACAAAAGTCAAAATACATGTACCACAGAAGTATATAATATTTAAAACAAATACAATATCCTGTATGAACATTTGAAAAATATACAATAACAGATCAAATTAGGAGCAACATTAAAGGGGCAGAAAAAAAGCCTTTTTCCCCAATTCTGTTCTGATTTTGGGGACAATCAATTATATGATATTGTGAGAACGAAGGCTGTGGTTTTTAATAAGATAATTACATAAAACAAAAAAACACATTTTTAAATTTTTTTTACTGAAAACTGAATTTTAGGACTTTAAAACTAAAAAAATAATAATCAGAAAACATAAGTAAAAACAACTCAGTCATGGATCGGCCTCCCCAGAGCCCAGTCCTCAACATGTAGAGCAAAAACAGACATATATGCATCAAATACCTCGACTGTAAAGTGCATTTATCTCATATTTGAGATAGATAATATGTCATAATTGTAAGGTCTCAGTGTGACTGCGATGTACATCCTGAGGGAAAAAAAAACACATTTCAAAGATGTCACCAGTGAAAAGCTGCTCTTGCGAACAGTTTACCACCATTCCCACTTATCAAATTAGATTTCCAAGCTCTGCAGCACAGGAAGTGTTTACTGCCTGTGAGCTAATATTTTATACCGACTCGAGATGTTTGATGGCTAATGAGAGCGCAGCCTTTCACAAAAGCCACAGTGCCCCGTTGGTCCCCTCTTATCGTCACACTCATCACGGTGTATTCACTAACTTGGCAAAGCCCCTGATTGCATGGTTAGAAATTGAAATGGTGGATGTATCGGGTTTGATATGAATATTATGTGGTTTGCCCATGGGGACAATTCCATTTGTAAGATCTGCTGCCTTTCTTTGTTTGAACCCCTTTGGATTTGTCACTTTGCATTAGCCTTAAGAGGTAAAGCTTTTAAATGCTCTCAATAATGGAAAGCATGCTTTGGCGGTGACACCGCTATGATCTATATCAAAGCCATCTGGAAAATAAAACTTGCCCGCTTGCCTTTAAAAGTGCGTTTTGTGCTCAGTAAATACTGTTTCTTGAGTGTCAGCGTTACATCTGCGTTACAAGTGTAAATGTATTTACGATTTCAAACGATACGAGGATGATGATAACGAGCTAAATTTGGGCTGCAGTACACTAAACCCTTGTGTGCGTACCAAAACAACACGCCTCTTTTGAATACGCGCTCCTGTGTCCTGTATTAGAGCGTGCCTGTTTTTTATTAAACGCCACCTTGATGGAATGTCATTTGTACACTAAATGCTATGTTTCGGCTCCCAGCGGCTGCTGCCCGCATGCATTTGTCAGGGCGAGCCACTTGTTCAACACGCCGATGTGATTAATTGTGTGTCTCTGCACAGATTTACACTGATAGCCCCTGCTGTCAGAGACCGCGTGCACGGACGTCTCTACAACATCCACAGTGGCCTGGAACGGTTAAACAAATGGCCGCGAGGCAGAGCGTGCTCGCTGTGCACCGCTGTGCACCGCTGGGAGTTTGTAGGTGCTTATTCCGCACACTGAACTTCTTTGTTCTCCCGCCGACCTTCATCCAGACACTTTTATTTGACAACAAGGTGTGCCCCGCAACAGCCGATTGGAGCTGATGTCCCTATGCAGCTGCCAGGGGTGGTGATTATGACTGTCATAAAACAGCCTTGGCTCCATCTCCCTGGTGTATAAGGGAGGAAAAACAATAGCTGGCACATGTGCCTGACCAAAAAAACAAAAAAAAAAACCAAGGAAGGCAAAATTTCCCCCCATGTTATTTAAAACTGTTAAGAGCTAGCAGGTATTTCTCATGACTATCTGCTTTCCCCCGGGTATCGGGTATCTTCAGGCATAGTCTCGGAATGATCCAGAAAGGTAGGCGGAATGCAGGGACTGCACATGGAAGCATTTTAGACGGCTGCAGAGCAGGCGTCCACCGGAGAGATGTAAGACGAAACATTGCTCAATGTCCTCTTCAATGTATCTCTTGGAAAGAGTGTTAACACATGTTTGGTTCCTGGGCTATCTAGCCCTGGGTGTGTGTGTGTGTGTGTGTGTGTGTGTGTGTGAGAATAGTAACTGCCGTGTCACAGCGGGGGCTGTGCAGAAATACGCCCCTGGGACTTCAGCTCTGGCGTGGGTCCAGCTCTACTGATACATTAACAAGAAGAACTTGTTCTTATCAATGGGGCGCTTTATTCCTGCTGTACACACACACACACACACACATGCGCGTCCTCCCTGATCAACACACACAGAAATGCAAACATCAAACATTCCAATAAAGACACACACACACAACAAATACACCCAGCTGAGTGATACACTGACAGACAAACAGACAGTAGAGCACATAAACTGGTCTCAGACTGATAAACACACACACGGACAGACGGACACACAAACACACAGTCTGCCAGTACAGAAACAGTGGGGACATCAGGAATGCCCTTTATCACAGCACCTCACACACACACACACACACACACCGCCTGCTTGTTGTTATTCCCAGTGAGGTGAAACTGAATCTTTCAACTAGAAAAAAATATGCAAAAAAGGCATAATGGTAACAAAAAGTGCAGATTTGCATCAGTTTACACCAGCGGTGTCGTAGTGTTTGGGTCAGTGTGCATACTGGCAACAGCAGAGCCAGAATGCCAAATAATTCCACCGATAATGTTATTTTTTTTGTAGCTAATGCGCTGTATTGTTGGTGGAAACAGCCTTAGATCGATCCATTTTCTGCTATTTACCCTAATGATGGTGTCAATACTAAAACAAGACTTTAGTCATCTTGAAACTTTCAATATTGATCCATCCTCCGCTGTTTTTCAAAGACTATAACACGAGGAACAAAGAACAAACTGCTATGGTTGTTAAGACAGGCTGTTCCTCTCCTGGGAAAACAACCCTTAATGGGATTGATGGAACAAACAATTAACCCCATGAGACCAAAGTGCCCAACCCTAAACATAACCTCATGCTTTGGGCAAAAAAAGGACTTTTTAGGGGAAAAAAGGTAGAAAAGTTATTAATGTCTTTCATATGTTTTAATTTGGCAAACATTAAAACATGGTACTGTTAGAAAGACGAGCTAGCATCACAACATCGATGGCCTCAGTGATTCCAGCCATGGATGTTTACTGTGCACCCAGATGGGGATGTTTTGTATGAAAAACTTTATATTCAACTTTATATAATACTGCATAGAAGCTTGCAGTATTTTAAGTTACTGGAAGCCATTACTTAAAAAAAAAGTAACCTTTTGAAATCGGATGATTCTTTGTGACAGAGCTACGTCTGACTTCGACCTCTGTGTTTGTATCTATCAGTCTGATAGAAATTAATTTGTGTCAATGCACACAAAATAAACGTTTTCACTTTTAAATGGCAAAAACATCCACAGTTTGAGACAAGAGTGCGAGCTTTGTGATTTGTGTGAATTAAATTGGCCGTTTACCTCAGTTTGAATCCCACACAGACAGATTTTTATAATTCAAATGCGTTATTAGTTATGACTGAAAGGGACTCAGTTAAATAAAAAAATATGATCATTGCCATGACATTAACCATTCTTCCTGCTGAAATAAATGAAGTTCAAAGTCTTGCTGACTCTCAGCAACACAAACAAATAATTGCTTTTTGTGACTATTTCACATTTTTCCATGAGACTGTTGATATTTAATGTGAAAGAGAAAGAAAGGAAACACGGCCTGAGATCAGGTCACGCTTATATATTTACCATACATGCGATGGACGTGATACTGTCCACACGCACGACAGTATTTTTTTCTGGCTCTTTTGTGAAAACGTCAATGCCATTTTACACCAGTGAAAACAGAGCTTTTCAGAAAATCCTTCCAAAGTGAAAACTTTCATAAACTTTTGCATTTATATGTTGACAAGGAAAAACTGATTTTGGTGCTCTTGAGGTCATTTTGTGTTTTCAAAAACAAACGAAAAAAAGAAAATTCTGCTTTAGAAAAAGAAAGCCCGTGTGTGTGTGGAGGTAGCCGCAGTGTTTTGTTGCTCTTGGCTGGTCGGAGCTGGTCTATCCAGCTGTGTCCAGAGGCATTAAGGTCCTTGCACATTGATAATACCCTTGGAAAGCAAATGGCATTTGCGCATTTGTCTGCCATTTCCAGGAGTAATAGGAGTAAAAGCAGGGAGAGTGCACATCTCTGTCACCTCCTTGGCTGCCGCTGCCTTTAAGGTGAAAAAGTGCACAGCCATCCTCTGCCCTGCTAATGTCTCGACATGGCCTACCTCAATGACAAGGCTTCCTCTCAGAATTTAATTATAAACCTCTGTTTTTTCTTCCTCTCTCGCTTGTTTGGCTGCCGACCTCTCATACTTCCACTTCCTCTGCAATCAGCCCTCTTTATTCAAGCCAATAAAAAAACCTTGATGTTTTTCTTTTTTCCACAGCTCGGACTGCTGCCCACGTGCAGCACAAACACAAGTACACTAGTGTAAAATAAAGCTACCACTCTCAAGCACCAAGGCCAAACGCTGCATTACTTACACTCTGGCACTTAATGAAGAGTACAGGTGTGTGTGGAGGAAAGGTGCTAATACCCCCACCCTATTCCAACCAACTGCTCTATTTTTGCTGGAAACAGTGTAAAGGTGCTGCTCTGCTGTAAGAAACCTTTTGGGTTTTTTATCTGTTCCGCTCGGCACCTTCCGCCCCGGATGTCACGTTTCTTTTTGTTTTTCAGAAAGCGTTTAGAAACAGCCTGCCATCACTGACACACGCCATCGTTTCTTTAAACAACACGTGTATCCCATTTTCCTTTCTTTATGTGACTTAATCGCACAGCTCATTATCGTATTTAACGCGGACTGTTTTCACTCGTTCCGTTGCGGAGCACTTTTACGATGCACATACTTGCAGTTCGTCTGGTGAACATAAAGTGTTTGGCGATTACACACAATCTCTGCATCGTCTCGTTCCACTTCTATTGTTGCAGCACGGAAGTGGGTTTGATATGCAAACTCAGTGCAGCAGTTGTGGTGCTGTGAAGCCACATCAGGACACAGTACATGTGATGCTGTAAATGATGGATTAAATTAGACATTCATGGCCAGACCAGTTTTTGAACAGGAGCCTGTTTTCTGGGAGGTACGACGACCCACACGAGACTTTTTAACTGACGTGCTTCTGTTTTAGCACTTAGACATAATGTTCAGGTCCTTGACGGTCTAGATGATATTTGTTCTGCCAATGTCCACATGTATCCCTCTGCAACAGTTAATTAAATGAACTGATTACATACACACAAGGCTGCCGCTCTTTCTTCACTCATGAAAGAATATATAAAAACACAAGTGGGAATCAGATTTTCACTTTTGTGTCTCTGTGCAAAAATCGTTATTTCTTTTGACAGTCAAGTGTAAGCTACATTGTAACTACTGCCATGGCAACAAAGATAGGTCGCCTCATTATGGTGTGGTATACTTGCTGTCCTTAACAAAATTTTTAAGTGTTAAGGACCAGTGGTGATATTACACTTGTTAGTCCAAATATGTTCCTTCACTTCACCTTAATTTCAACATTATCCTGATTTTAAGAGGTGATATAAAATGAAAAGTTCAGTGAAAGTCTGGGTCAGGTTAGCTTTCTGTGAGAGTGAAGTGACTATGATGAGGCTCGCCCAATCCACAAAATTCAAAATGAAACACAAACACATGCCAGCATTAAGCACATGCTTGTGGACTTCGATTAGCCCCAAGAAGACTTAATTTATGAATCACCTTTGTTAAAGTCTGGACTGTTAGTTCCCTTTCCAAAATCTTCAATGTTCCCTTTTAGTCAGCGTTGGCAACTGGAGCATTTCAGCTGACTTGCTAACAACAAAACGCTGGACGCTTTTAAGTGACAGGCTAACTTTAGCTACTAATTAAGAGTCCTTCAGTGATTATGTCGATTAGAAAGACTGGAGGGTTTGGGTACCTTCACATTTTCAAACTAAAGGAGCATGGTTACCAGCGCTAAGCTCACTATCTGTTGTTCAGTATATGCTTCCAAACACGTAAGCTAACTTTTTGTTAGATGCTTATTAAACATCTTTAGCCAATCAGTTTACATTCCCCCACAAGCCGACACTGACCGAGCACTCAGGGAACTGTACAGCGCGATCAGCAGTGAGGAAACCGCACACCCAGAGGCGGCGTTTATCACGACCGGGGACTTTAATAAGGGTAACCTGAAGAAAGTCTCACAAAAACTCCACCAACACATCCATTTCAGCACTCGTGGAGACCGGCTTCTTGACCACTGCTACACCTCTTTCCGGGATGCATACAAAGCCCTCCCCCGCGCCCCATTCGGCCAATCAGATCACCGCTCCATCCTGCTCCTGCCCGCCTACAGGCAGAAGCTGAAACAGGAAGCTCCAACCCTGAGGGCGGTGCACCGTTGGTCGGACCAATCGGAGTCTACGCTGCGGGACTGTTTTGATCACGCGGACTGGGAAATGTTTCACGTGGCTGCTAAAGACATTGATGAGTACACAGACTCAGTCTGCGGATTCATCAGAAAATGCGTGGAAGATGTCGTCCCATCCAGAACAGTTAAATCCTTCCCAAATCAAAAACCCTGGATTAACAGAGATGTTCGCACAGCACTGGCGGCACGGAGCACCGCTTTTGCCTCCGCGAACACATCGGACTACAAACACGCACATTACCAACTCCGGAAGACGATCAAAGCAGCCAAACGTGAGTACAGGGACAAGGTGGAGCAACAGTTTGACAACCCTCGGAGTATGTGGCAGGGACTAAACACGATCACAGACTTTAGAGGGAAAACCAGCACACCGCAGACCACGGCCTCTCTGTGTGAGGATCTAAACGTTTTCTACGCTAGATTCGACACAGCGAACACCACGAGACCGGACAGTGCGCGCACCGCGGATGACGTCAGTGCGCACACTGTGTCTGAGGAGGATGTGCGGAAGTGCTTCAGGAGGGTGAACGCACGCAAAGCTACTGGTCCGGACGGGATTCCCGGCCGCGTCCTCAAGTCATGCGCGGCTCAGCTGGCTGGAGTGTTTACACACATCTTCAACCTTTCCCTCTCCCTGTCTGTAGTCCCAGCCTGCTTCAAAATGGCCACCATCGTCCCTGTACCCAAATCCTCCACCATCTCCTCATTGAACGACTGGCGACCCGTAGCCCTGACCCCCATCGTGAGCAAATGCTTCGAGAAGCTGGTCAGGGACTTCGTTTGCTCTGCACTACCCGACTCACTGGACCCTCTACAGTTCGCATACCGCCACAACAGGTCCACTGATGATGCCATAGCCCTGACACTCCATGCTGCCCTGTCACACCTGGAGAAGAGAGACACGTATGTGAGAATGCTGTTTGTAGATTACAGCTCAGCATTCAACACCATCGTTCCCTCGAAGCTGGACAGGAAACTGCAGGATCTAGGACTGAGCAGCTCCCTCTGCAGCTGGATCCTTAACTTCCTGTCTGACAGACGCCAAGTGGTCAGACTGGGCAGCACCACCTCATCCCCCATCACACTGAACACTGGTGCTCCACAGGGGTGTGTACTGAGCCCTCTCCTGTACTCACTCTACACCTACGACTGCACGGCCACTAGAAACTCCAACATCATTGTGAAGTTTGCGGACGACACTACAGTGGTGGGTCTTATTACCAACGGTGATGAGACGGCCTACAGGGAGGAGGTCAGCGCCCTGACCCACTGGTGTCAAGACAACCATCTCACCCTCAACGTCGCAAAGACAAAGGAGTTGATAGTGGACTTCCGGAGGTGCAGAGGAGTACACACCCCCATCACCATCAACGGCGCTGCTGTGGAGAGAGTGAGCAGCTTCCGCTTCCTTGGTGTACATCTGGCTGAGGATCTTACGTGGTCAGTACACATAAACAAAACAGTGAAGAAGGCGCAGCAGCGCCTCTTCTTTCTCAGGAGACTGAAGAGATTCGGCATGAGCCCCCGCATCCTCAGGACCTTCTATCGCTGTGCCATTGAGAGCATCCTCACTGGATGCATCACCACCTGGTACGGCAACAGCACCGCTCACAACCGCAAAGCTCTCCAGAGAGTAGTGCGGTGTGCTGAACGGATAATTGGAGGTGAGCTTCCCTCCCTCCAAGACATCTACAGGAAGCGGTGCCTGAGGAAAGCGGGGAGGATCATCAAGGACTCCAGTCACCCCAGCCATAAACTGTTCAGACTACTTCCATCAGGAAGGAGGTTCTGCAGCATCCGGTCCCGTACCAGCAGACTGAGAGACAGCTTTTTCCATCAGGCCATCAGACTGCTGAACACGTCATAGACACCTCACCCTCACTACTGGAACTTCAACATTATGCACTCCATACTGTATATAAATACCACTGTTTTGCACATACCAACCTCTGTATATTTTATATATCTTATTTTATTGTTTACTTTATTTCATTTGTAAAACATGTATATACATACTATATACACACTCAAACACACACACGTAGAAAAACATATTTAGTATACACATTCAGTAATGTATATACCTTTACATATTGTACATATATTTATTACTTTTTAGATTAGCCATTTTTATATTTTGCTTGTTTTACGTTATTGTATTTTGCACAACTCTGTTGCTTGTGAAGCTCGCACACAAGAATTTCACTCACATGTACTGTACCAGTGTACCTGCACATGTGATGTGACAATAAAAGTGATTTGATTTGATTTGATTTGTATCTTGTTTCATAGTCAGACTCACCTCACATCCAGTTTCATAACACCAAGATCTCAAAAGAAGAAAAGATCATCTCAAGGATTCAAAGCAGGACAAATCAGTGGCTGATGCTACAGTAGACAGATCCATGTTTTACACTTTGTCTATAAAAGATGGAGGGCCTTTGGTTTCAATCAGCTGAGATTTAATGGAAATAAACTGAAGAGAAGAATGAGCAGTAAAGGCAGCACCCTGCGCCAAATCAACTCAACTCACTGGAAAAAAGTGAAAAATGCTAAAACTAATTTACCTCAAATTTATCTGTGAGGTGGTTACTTTCAGGGAACAATGGAGAGGGACACAGAGTGGCACTTCTGCCAAAGGGCTCTCTTGATGGCTTTTGCCCTCCAGAATTTCCTGAAGCTGCATTGGTGTGGTGGAGGACCAGCGTGGCTCTGCATTCATTCAAACCATGCCCACAGCCCCGGTAATGCCTGAAGCCGGAGCTCTTACAGCCAATTGGCAATATAAGCACTAAACATGGGGACGTCTCCAAGTGTCAGTGTGATGTTAGCAGCAGTGGCGTTGCTGCAGGGAACATCCTGCCATCTACAGCCACTGCAAAGCTAGCTTATATCTGCATGTGCAGGGGAAAAATAACCCCTCAGTCTGATGTCACGATGCCGATGAGAGTCGTTTGACAGCACTGGTCATGGTTCTGCATGATTTTAAAGAGTAGATGTTCAGATCCATTTTCACCCACAAAGTGTCATTTTTATATATTTCAGAAGAAATAAGAACACTGGCTTTGATGTGGTTTCTTTTTTTCTTTTGGTCCCCAGTTGTGGTTGATGGCTTCCCCTCCCTGAGCTTGGTTCTGGGAGAGGTCTATTCCCGTCTTCCTTCCCATTGTCACCAAGTCCTGCTCACAGGGATCATCTGATGGCTGGAGTTCTCTCTCTCTGAAGTTGTATCCCCTTTACAAGATAAAATACTATGAGGAAGTTGTTGGGATTTCATTCTTTCGGTTTTGTATTAGATATTTAGGTGATATTTATTTAAAATATATATTTAATCATTATTCCAAGAGCCCGGCGTGCACACAGTTTCTGCCTGGGGACACATTTTGCTCGTGTTATACGATTTCCAGGAAAAACAAACCAAAAACATATAGCTGACCTGGTATTTGTTTAAGTACATTTCCAATTGAGTTTTCCTTCTGAAAAGCCACTTAAGGTTTTTATGAAGGCAACTTGTCATGCCTCTAATGCCTGCAGTGCTTATGGGACAAACTCCCCAAACTACACCTCCTTTGAAACAGTTTAGTGCAGTGATCTCTGCAGCCGAGTCAATAAATAGGAGCATATAACTTTCTCTCTCTCTTTTTCTTCCTCGCTAACTCTCAGCTCCCAGAGCTCCCTCCTCTCTGCACGATCCAATTTCAGCCCGATGGAGGCGATCCTTCCTCGGGGCTCGTTCAGATGGAGGCCGCGGGGCCGTTTACACAGAGGAGCGAGAATGAGGGATTTCTAATGACTCTGCACTCTGATAGTCTTCCAGTGGTGCCCAAGGCCTCTTGCCAAGGACCTCCAACTTGACACAGCTACTCATCAACTGGTCGCATAACTCCAGAGTGTAGGCAGAGCACAGGGAGGGCTCTGAGTCCTGGAAGCTCAGCCTCGATGAGAGTTGGGGTCTCTCTCAATGCCTTTTTTTTTTTTAAACTCGTTGTTTAAATGTCGGAATATTTTTGGAACATTTTAGGCCATAATGTCCTAAGGGAACTATTCAAAAGACAAAAAAAACCCTTTTCTTTTAATTTAGCGGGGATTTACCTTCTTATTGCAAATGTAATCCATGAATACTGAGGACTGTGTCCCAAATATTAACTTTGACACTGTCCTGTCGTTTTAAGTAACACTGAGGTTGGCTGTCCACAGTGGCAGAGGGTGGATGCTTTTTCTCTCTTTGATGCTTAAGGTTGCCAGATTCAGTTATAAACTTTGCAAGATTTCAGTTTTGCAGATTTTTGCAAAACATAAAAAAAATCAGTATTTGTAAAAACACCTGAAACAATCCTGCGTGACCGTGGAAAGATTCACCGTAAACTGGAATCCTTGTCGGTGTTTAATTTCACAATTCTCAATCTCATCTTTTCTCTGTTGTTTTGATTCTTTAAAATACAAAAGAGGTCAACAGAGCTGTTTTTGTGTGATTTCTTTCACTGCATTCCTGCTAAAGTTTACTTTTTAAACTTTTATTTCATTTTAGTTTGTTTTGGTCTGAAAACTTGAAGTATCAGGATTTTAATTGATTAGCTGTGCGGTTCCACTGAAAACTCTGTCTTTCTGCAAGAAGCTTAAAAGATTTTTTATTAGTTTGTTTTTTTATTAATTTCCTCATTTGTGTTTTTGGTGCCCTATCGTTGAAGGTCAGCTGCTGTTGTACTGCACCTGTCACTGATGACTTTGTTTCTACGACTGTATTTTCTTTTGCATTGTAATTATCATTATTTGCACCACCGTACCCACTGTCCAACAATTTGTCGTTTTAAAGGATCATTTTTGTTGCACTCTCAGTTACATTTCAAACATTTTCACCATCTTCAGCTGGTTTTCACTGATCATACTCAGCTGCCATCAGTGTTTATAAATCAGCCGACATCTTTCAGTTTGTGCCCTCAAACTGACATCGTTTCATTTAGGATTCAAACATCCGACACTTCCAGCTTCATTCACACTCACACGCTGATGTAATGTTCAACAGACTCTTTTTTAGCACTTGTGCATAAACAGCTATTTTTCCACTGTTTAAGCATAAACCTGAACTTTCACTGAATCAACGTGAAGCTTTTCAGTTACCGGCCCCTCACAGCAGAGTCAAAGGTTCAGATTTTGCCTTTGTATCAAATTAATGGTTATTTTTATTTTTCCCATGCAGAAAATTTACTCTCACTTTTTCTGTTAATCAGATCGTCCCAACTACTGAATTATAGAAGGTGGTAAAAAAATAATTTGTCTCTTATGTCTGACCAACACTCATAAATGTGAAAATAGTCATTTACAAAGTCACTGATCATTTTTCAGTAATTGCTTTTCAAATTGTTTTCACATAATAATGCAGTTAGCTCATCCTGTCATAGCGACCAGCTGCTCTGATCACAGGAAACCACAAACTTAGTTTTTCAAACTAGCTTTTTTATAAAATGTAAATTTTATAATTCTTGTTTAATTCCATATAAATAAAGTGAAATGAATTAATCACAAATTAATCAGAAAATATATATATATGTGTGTGTGTGTGTGTGTAGAATGTAGCAACGGTAAACTCAGTTTTTTTTCCCCAGAAATACTTTTAGTCAGTTTTCATGTATTTGATACTTAGTAACTTTGAAAAAAAGAGCGCAGTATCAAACACGTGTAACTGAGTTAAACTTCAGCGAAGCCTCGCACTGCTTTACAAGGAAGAAGAAGCCGTCACATGGATACAATTTGATACAATAATTTTACAGTGCAGTGACGTTTCTAACATGTAGGGAACAAATGAAAAGTTTTTACAATTCAATTTAAAAAAGAAGGTGCTTATTATATATACATTATAATTCATACATGGCACTCTGTGTTAATTAAATGGTGCTTACACAGTGTTTTTATACTTTTATTAAGCACTCCTTTCACACACACACACACACCCAAGGACACCTCAACACATAGACGGGAGTAGCTGGAGGTCGAACCCCTCTATGTGCAGCCTCACCCAAAAAAAAAAATTGTGTGAAAATCTGCACTTTATGTAACCAAACACCTTGGATCAATGACACATGTGGCAAACAAACTAAACAAGCAGAAAAATTCAGCATGAGACGGGGCGGGCACATTGCTCCCATGAATGACAGTGACCAACGAGGATTCTACGAGGAGGCCCAACAATGTGGCTATGGACCACATATCTGATGGTGCTGATGGGCCTGAAGGAGCTGAAAAATGAGAGAGATTAACACAAAGGTCAGCACCACCATTTGTTTCTCCTAACCTGCATCAGTTGTGAACCTAGTTACACTTCCAGGCTTATTACTGTGACACACGGGGCCACAGACCTCAGCTTGTGTGCATGAATAAGTGTCGAGTATTAGGGGAAAGAAGAGCAGCGCTTGACCCTCCATCGTCTCTGGGTTTAGTCATATTTCCCCGTCACAGTCACAGCCCGAGCTGAACTCCTCCTTCCTTTACTACATCAACGTGTCAGAGTCAAAACATCACACCACAGGCACGCACAAACACACACACACTTAGACAGAATGTCACTGTGATGTGGGTTCATCACCTCGATCAAGAATGCTGCAGCTCATCCTTTCAGGGAGGGAGTGAACACACACACACACACACACACGGCTACATCTCAGTTTGTCATCTGGGCATACTAAGATGTACATGTCTCTACAGCATTCATCCCTTGACAGTTTGGCTCCACTGACATTTAACCAAAGCAAAACAAATTCCACTCATGAGTGCGTTTTCAGTACACATGGAAAAAAAAGTGTAAAGTGATACCCGGAGTAATGTGAGTGTAAAAAGTCCCCTGATAATAAATACAGGGAGGATGGAAGCAGCAGAACAATGCTCCTCTCGCCGGCTGCTGATGTGTGTGCCTGAAAATGAGGCCGTTTTGTTGCGAATAACGATGCGGCTTTCCACAGTTTACAGGCTAATTTGAAAAGGGACTATTGTGAAGCACGACCCACTAGGAACCGAGTGGTTTTATTCCTCGTCAGAGCTGCTTTTTAAAGAAACGGCTTCCCTAAACCGCTTGTTACTTTTACATGTCTGGGTCCATTTATATGAACGGTCCCTGCTGTGTAATTTTTCCAGTTGTTCCCTCTCCTTTATTGCTCGTTGCCCCCCCCACCTCTTTTTTCCTCGACACCATATGCGAGACGCAGGCGCGGCATGTCTCGGGATGGAAAATTGATTATAAATAGATGATGTGAGGGATCCACGGTAATGATGGCGGAGAGTGTTCTGTCCCACGGCACAATGTCACCACAAGCTATCAGCTGCCGCGGTGCTGCACTTTGATGCCGCCCAGCGCGTATTCTTACGCTCTGACGCTGGTAAGTCTATCTGCCTCCAGAGAGCTCGCCTGGGGGTCAGCTAATGGGACCACTGCCATCCTGCCTCTTTGCTTTGGAAAACCAGCTAGCCTCCCCCCCCCCCCAACCCGCCTTCTTTCCTGAAGACTTGGACAATAACTCCAGCTCTGACAAACCCAGATGGGAGGGAGCTCTGTCTGTGTGTGAGGACACGGAGTAAAGGTGTAAGCAACCAGCCCAGCGCACTCGGAGCCAACGCAAACCGACTCGCGCCTTGGAATCTTTCAATTTGCCCGCAATAAATTGCAGTAGGAAGCAATCGCATCGCCGATGTGCTGAGAGGGTTGAAATTGAAACCTATGCAGGGACAGCAGCACACTCTCAAAGACAGCAGAGCCATGTAGTCTTGGCTTTGACTAGTTGAAGAAATGGAAACAATTCCTGAGTCTCTGCCTCTCTCCCTCTTGAGAATATGCGTATTCTCCGGGCCATGAAAAAAAATGTTTGTTAGGCTGAGCACGCTCGCCAACTGATACGCCTCTAGATTAACGTGTCAAGTCGCTACCTCGGCTTGCATATTTTCTTGCAAAAAAATAAAAGAATCCAGCTGACAGGGGCAGCAGCAAGTCTGGCAATTATAGAGGCAACAAAACGTCTTTCAGGTGGAGACTGCTGGATAAAATCCGTACGATACTTAAAACATGCATGAATGCACACACGTGCCTCGCATTTCTATACATGTACCCTTTCATCGACGTGGCCCGGGTCAGTTGACGTAGTAATGTGGAGCTAATATTGGGCTTGCTCCTGTTCCAACCTCGGCTTCTTTGTGTGGCGCATTAGTGCCCGGCTGAGTGGTGGTCAGCTCTGTTTACTCTAACTGCAGGTGGCATCGGTGGCATGCATTAGTTCCCCTCTGCCCCCAGAACGGAGGAGCAAATGTGAGCACGAACCCCCCCCCCCCCCAGGCATAACTGGATAGAGGCTGGAGGGCTTCTTCTGAACTACAAGTAAAAACGTGGATCGAATATAATAAGCGTCCAATCCGCTGCCACGTAGCGCTCTGACCGTGGAGCTCCCTCTGTCCTCGCAGATACTTTGGCCTCCGATGGGCCCAAACTCGTGTTGTTGTCGCGTTCCCTCACGCTCCCCGTTCCCGCGCTCTCTTTTACGCTCCGGTTCGCTGCTTTTACGAGACAAAAACAGGCATTTGCGACCTTACAAATCACAATCTCTCACAATAAGGCACGGTCTGAGCTGAGAGCTGATTCCAGATTAATAACACCGTCAGTAACATCTTGTTCTTCAGAGGGGAAGCTATATCATTTTTTTTTTTGCATCTCTCTCACAAAAACAACTTGCGTCAATAAAGGCTTGCTTAATAAAAGATCCCTGTTTGCTCATGCAGCGTGCGGGTATCAGATAATGCCGTGCGTGTTTTATTGGGTGACGGACAAATAAAGAATAGCAGAGCGGCGTGTGGGAAGGCAGACACCGGTCTAAAAGCCTCCATTCATCCCTGAGTCATGTTTCACGGGGCCTGCAGTTTCAGCTTGGAGCGTAATCTCCTCCAGATGCCCTCGCGGGGGGAAGACAGCCCGCCCGCCCCGCAACACAGCAAAAACAAGAGCAGGACCTTGATAATGTAATTGATTTGCAAGTTTTCTCTTGTAGCTGTTTTGACTCTGCGTCCACGTGTTTACTCGCGGCGTCCGCTCTGTTTGGTTTCTCCTGTCCTCGCGTTCTAGCCCCGATCACAACAGCGTCTCCTTCCAGTCATCAGCGCTCGCTCCTGCTGCACGGGAAGAACAAGGGAAATATATGCATAACCCTCCGCTGACACGGCGCCTCGTTTGATGTGGGATTCGCAAACAGATGCCCCCCCCCCCCCGTGCGTCATTATTGAGGATATTAAAGTGCTGCCTCTCTCTCTTTGTCTCTCTGACTCCTTAATACAAACACTCAAGCCGTCATTTGCAAAAAAAAAAAAAGCCAATTCCATTTCCTGTTTTAGAAACCGGCTTTGTAGCTTTCTCCTGGCTTTTTTTCGGAAAACAAATATAAACTGGGACTTGTGAGAGGAACTTTTCGATTATGTGAGAGACTGCAGGCCTGCAAATAATGATGATTTTATTGCTAATAATAACACGTCTCTTTTTCAGGGAATAAAGGAACGGCTTCTTGTTTTCTAACTAAGATCGTGAGGTGTAACACTTACAGAAAGCTGAACATCCTCTCATTTAAGAAGCTGAATTAGCAAGTTTTACTTTTATTTATTTTTTCTTACTGAATGCCTTCGGAGAAAAGTTTCAGACTTTGAGCGAGTTGGATGAAACGCCACAGCATGAAGATTAGAAAGAGCGAGCAGGAGCAAATTCAGCCTCTGAGAACCTCCAAAGCTTCGCTAATTATACTCCAACTGCTTCATGGGCTAGTTTTCTAATTTGACTGAATGGCAGAAACAGCGAGCGGTGCTCACTGGTACCTCTGAAGTTATATCATGTTAGTAAATGTGAGGATCAGCTCAGTGCAGGATGTTGACAGTGCGGGGCAGTTTGGCCTCTACTGAAGACAAAGTCAAGCTAAGAAACAGAGGTGAACAAAGTCAAAGTGAAAAATAACTTCGGCCTAATGATGACAATCCAGTAACAAGTGAGGAAACAGCTCTGCACTGGGCCGTAACCCTGTGGCCTCCCCACCAACACAGCCAAGCAAACTGTCAATCATGAGAGGAGCTGCATCTGCTGCATGTATATAGTAGTAAATAACAATTAGATACTTAACAAGTATCCTCAAAATAGGGTTCAAAAGTGCAAAAACATATCCAGCCCATCCCTTGGTATCACATATGGAACCAGAGAACCTGACCATCAAAGGAGTCCCAAAGGCAGCAATGATTTTGGACGATGTTGACACGATAGCAGCTGCACATCCATGATGCAAATCTCCCAATCCACCACATGCCAAAGGTGCTCTACTGGACTGAGATCAGGTGACTGTGCAGGCCATTTGAGTCAGCAGCAACATTCGGGAAGGCTACGGTGTTCAAACAATGCTCACTGGGAAAATCCCAGCAGGTCAGCAGTTTCAACAACCGTGCTGCGTTCAAAGTCACTCAAATCCCACTTTTCCACATTCTGACGCTCGGTTCGAACGCTGTGTTCCTGCCACTTTATTGGCTGATTAGATATTAACGTTAACAGGCAATGAAGACATGACCCTAATAATGTAGCTGATGTTTGTATGTCACATGACGAGTTAATTAGCTGGTTTTTACTAAAATGAAAGCTAACTTAGCGTAAAGACTTTAAACTGATTCCTCACGGTGATAAAATCGCTGGTTATCACTGATATGTTAAATCATCTAAAAAGACAATCACTCCCACACGGACGCTGCCATGCACAACTGCACTGATTAATTAGCGATTTGATAAATCAGTCTTTGGTGATTTTTTTCTCCCATCTTTTAGGTTTTCTACCTTTTTTTCATTAGCCGAGTGTTTTCGTGTATTTTTCGAACTTAAAGAATTCAATTCAATTCAATTTTATTTATATAGCGCCAAATCACAACAAAAGTCGCCTCAAGGCGCTTTATATTGTACAGTAGATAGCACAATATTAAATACAGAGAAAACCCCAACAATCATATCATATGACCCCCTATGAGCAAGCACTTTGGCGACAGTGGGAAGGAAAAACTCCCTTTTAACAGGAAGAAACCTCCGGCAGAACCAGGCTCAGGGAGGGGCGGGGCCATCTGCTGCGACCGGTTGGGGTGAAAGAAGGAAAACAGGATAAAGACATGCTGTGGAAGAGAGACAGAGATTAATAACAGATATGATTCGATGCAGAGAGGTCTATTAACACATAGTGAGTGAGAAGGTGACTGGAAAGGAAAAACTCGATGCATCATGGGAATCCCCGGCAGCCTACGTCTATTGCAGCATAACTAAGGGAGGATTCAGGGTCACCTGGTCCAGCCCTAACTATATGCTTTAGCAAAAAGGAAAGTTTTAAGCCTAATCTTGAAAGTAGAGATAGTGTCTGTCTCCTGAATCCAAACTGGAAGCTGGTTCCACAGAAGAGGGGCCTGAAAACTGAAGGCTCTGCCTCCCATTCCACTTTTAAATACCCTAGGGACAACAAGTAGGCCTGCAGAGCGAGAGCGAAGTGCTCTAATAGGGTGATATGGTACTACAAGGTCATTAAGATAAGATGGGGCCTGATTATTTAAGACCTTGTATGTGAGGAGCAGGATTTTGAATTCTGGATTTAACAGGAAGCCAATGAAGGGAAGCCAAAACAGGAGAAATCTGCTCTCTCTTCCTAGTCCCTGGCAGGACTCTTGCTGCAGCATTTTGGATTAACTGAAGACTTTTCAGCGAGTTTTTAGGACATCCTGATAATAATGAATTACAGTAGTCCAGCCTGGAAGTAATAAATGCATGAACTAGTTTTTCAGCGTCACTCTGAGACAGGATATTTCTAATTTTAGAGATGTTGCGCAAATAGAAGAAAGCAGTCTTACATATTTGTTTAATATGTGCATTGAAGGACATGTCCTGGTCAAAAATGACTCCAAGGTTCCTCACAGCATTACTGGAGGCCAAGGTAATGCCATCCAGAGTAAGAATCTGGTTAGATACCATATTTCTAAGATTTTCAGGACCGAGTACAATAACCTCAGTTTTATCTGAATTAAGAAGCAGAAAGTTAGCGGCCATCCAGGTCTTTATGTCTTTAAGACATTCCTGCAGTTTAACTAATTGGTGTGTGTTACCTGGCTTCATGGATAGATAGAGCTGCGTATCATCTGCATAGCAGTGAAAATTTATGCTATGTCTTCTAATGATGCTGCCTAAGGGAAGCATGTATAATGTAAATAGAATTGGTCCAAGCACTGAACCCTGAGGAACACCATAATAGACCTTAGTGTGTGAAGAGGACTCTTCATTTACTTGAACAAATTGGAGTCTATTAGATAGATATGATACAAACCACTGCAGCGCAGTACCTGTAATACCTACAGCATGTTCTAATCGCTCTAATAGGATATTATGGTCGACAGTATGGAACGCTGCACTGAGGTCTAGCAGGACAAGCACAGAGATGAGTCCACTGTCAGAGGCCATAAGAAGATCATTTGTAACCTTCACTAAAGCTGTTTCTGTGCTGTGATGAGCTCTGAAACCTGACTGAAACTCTTCAAATAAGCCATTCCTCTGCAGATGATCTGTTAGCTGTTTGACAACTACTCTTTCAAGGATGTTTGATATGAAAGGAAGGTTGGAGATTGGCCTATAATTAGCTAAGACAGCTGGGTCTAGAGATGCTTTTTGAGTAAAGGTTTAACTACAGCCAGCTTGAAGGCCTGTGGTACATAGCCAATTATTAGAGATAGGTTGATCATATTTAAGATTGAAGAATTAATTAATGGCAGGACTTCTTTGAGCAGTGTTGTAGGAATGGGGTCTAAAAGACACGTTGATGGTTTGGAGGAAGTAATTACTGAAGTTAACTCAGAAAGATCGATTGGAGAAAAAGAGTCTAACTTAACATCAATGGTACTAAAAGTAGCTGTAGATAATATTACATCTGTGGGATGATTATTGGTAATTTTTTCTCTAATGATAAAAATTTTATTTGTGAAGAAGTTCATGAAGTCATTACTAGTTAACGTTAAAGGGATTGTTGGCTCAACAGAGCTCTGACTGTTTGTCAGCCTGGCTACAGTGCTGAAGAGAAACCTGGGGTTGTTCTTATTTTCTTCAATCAGTGACGAATAGTAAGATGTTCTGGCTTTGCGGAGGGCTTTCTTATAAAGCAACAAACTATTTCTCCAGGCTAAATGATGATCCTCTAAATTTGTGACACGCCATTTCCTCTCCAGCTTACGAGTTATCTGCTTTAGGCTACGTGTTTGAGAATTATACCACGGAGTCAGGGACTTCGGATTTGAGGCCTTAGTTTTCACTGGAGCTACAGTATCCAGAGTCGTACGTAGTGAGGAGGTAAAATAATTAACAAGATAATCGACCTCTGTTGGAGTAGCGTTCAGGTAGCTGCCCTGCTCTATGTTGGTACAGGGCATTGAAGATGATAACAGTGGGTGGATTATATTCTTAAACTTAGTTACAGCGCTTTCAGAAAGACATCTACTTTGATAAAGTCTACTCTCCATTGCTGTGTAATCAATCATTGTAAATGTAAATGTTATCAGGAAATGATCAGACAGCAGAGGGTTTTCAGGAAACACTGTTAAATGTTCAGTTTCTATGCCATATGTTAAAACAAGATCTAGAGTGTGATTAAAGTGGTGGGTGGGTTGAAAGCAAACAAAATCTTCTTGACCTTTCAGCTGCTGCCTTTAGGGGTCACCACAGCGAATCGTCTGCATCCATCTCATCCTATCCCAAGCACCCTCTTCTGTCACATCTGCATGTCCTTCTTCTCTGTGGTCTTCCTCTTTTCCTCCTGCCTGTCAGCTCCATCTTCAACATCCTTTGTCTAATATATCCCACCTCTCCCATGTCCGAATCATCTTAGCCTTGTCTCTAAAACTTTGTCTCCAAACCACTCGACCTGAGCCGTCCCTCTGATGTATTCATTCCCAGTCATGTCCATTCTGGTCCCCTCCCAGTCAGCATCTTCAGCTCTGACTTGCCACCTTAGCCAAACCATAAATCACAGCAGGTCTCGCTAGCCTCTTGTAAACCTTCCCTTTCACGCTCGCCGTTACCCTTCTGTCACAAATCACCCCTGACACGACTGCATTCCCTAAATATTATCTAATCAATTAAACTACTCGGCCACTTTGCAGCACTCAAACTCTCCAAACATCCATGTACACAAACAGGCTGAAAACCGCCTGCACCAGGCCCAATTTTACACTCTCCCATCCTCTGAGAGGGATATGAATCTGTCCTTGTAAAACACAACTGTAAATATACACAGATGAAATTTACAAGCCAATTGCCTCCTTGGACTTGAGTCAAGCTAATAAACACAGAGAAGGAGGAGAAAAGACGAGCAGGCCCTCGTCCTATGTAGGCCAGTCGAACGGGAGGCGTGGCGAGGGGTGGGCTGCGCGGCTCTCGCTCCGGGCCAGGTCTGTCGAGAAGGTCATGTGAAAGTGGAATGCGGCGGGGTCGGTTGCTCGCCAGAGGCTGCGTTCAGTCACAAAAGCTTATTTTTTTTAAAACAAAGTGAAAACTGTATGCCACCTGGGAGAGATTATTCCTCACTGTTGTCCAGGTTTATTTGAATAATTGAGTTTCTGAAGCATGCGAGGCTACATCGCCACGGGGCAAAGATCTCAGTGTTTTATGTTTTGTTGGGTTTTTTTATTTGGCGGTGCATTGTTTCGACAGATTTTAACTGACATAATGTGAGGTGGGCTTTTGCATGCTGCATAACTGGACAAACAATTACCTAGCAATTACTGCGAAGCTTTTGAGATAGAGAGGAATGCATCACTCAGCAGGCAGCTGACAGCGTGCGCTAACTCAGCAAGCGACATGCAAAATAGGAAAATAATGGCTTAGAGTGCCAGAAGTGAAGAGCGTCGGTCCAACGCAGAGACACACGGCAAACACGAAGGCTGCACTCGAACAGGAAAAAGCGATTTATGTAGACAGGGAAAAGGAGCGCGTGCAAACAACGAGACACGTCTAAAGAGGAGTGAACATGACTGAAAGCAGGGCTGGGGGGGGGGGGGTCTCAGACTAGGTTTGGTTTTACTGAGAGTGATTCGTGCATATAAACAAAATGATTCAATGTTTTTCCCACACGACAGGATTGTTTCAGTTTGCCGTGTTAAGCTGCAGCGTCGTCGTAGGCCGCAAAGTTTAATAAAGACAAAACTTGAAGGTGAGTAATAACAGAAAGGTGGGGAGTTTCACGACACCCGTGAGCTGTTTAGTTTGGAAAGATAGACGGCGTGTTGTGTCAACTGGACCTTTGTTCTCACCCGCATCGCCCAGTTGAGGGTTTGGGTGCTGCAACAACAACAGTGTGGTATGATGTCATGCTGACTGGTAAGAGGGAAGAATGGGGGGGGGGGGGGGGGGGGGGGAGTGAAGACAGAGGTGATAAAAATGTGGGAGGTGAAGAAAACCAGTGAAGACGTGGATTTGGTTATGTTTGTTTTTTGGCATATCCAAATTGGAATCAGATTGCAGATTGTAAAAGTCACGCTGTCGGTGGTTAGGAATCTGATTCAAATCAAATTTGAAACGACTTAGTGCCCAGAGCCACTCACATCACATTTCCAACTGTCCTTTACGTCACTGCCAGCGCCTAACACAGAACACATGACGGTAACATCACACCTGGCTGCAACTGCTGGAGACCAAGGAGGTCTGTGAGTCCTTTATTTAAGTAAAAATACATCTCTATAAGTCTTGGAAACCACCTACTGCCTTTGGTGTACTGTGTCCATACACACAACAAAACAGACCCCTGCTGTGCTGAGATGTTGTGCTTTTTGGACGCCCGGGCGGTGATGTTTTTGCCAGATGTTAAGATATACGGCGCACTATAGTTCTGATCTCGCCCGCTCATGCAGCTTCAGGTAAAATACCCTCCTTCATCACTCTCAACATGCAAAGGCTAAAATTAATCGTTCTGCTGAACGAGGAAAAAGCAGAGTGGGGCCTGTGTTATTGTTATTAGTGGTGCCTCAGTGTTACCGTTAGCATGTTACTGGTGGAAATGGAGCCAATTTGAACAGCTTTAAACAAATGATGCAGTGAAGTAGCAAATAGTCTTTAGATTATTAACAGGATACACCCTGGAAAACGTTGCCAGAAATGGAATTGGTTTCAGCCGATGTTAAACAGCCTCAAAGTTACAATGGCATCGACTTTGGGGCAACTTTATCTTTGATAAAGAGGCGTCAACGCCAAACGGCGATGTGGCGACCAGAGCTGATGGAATATCGATGAGATTTCAGGAGTGAATTTGTAAGTTTGCTGACTTACAAAGAAATGAACAGTCTCTAACTGGTACGGTATTAATACCAGTTAGAGACTGCCCCCTCACCGTGCACACGGACAAGCATGGAGGTGGAACTATTACGCTTCGGGACTGAGGGTACAGGACAACTTAAACACAACAAGGAGGCCATGGACCGTAAAATCTTGGACAGAGCAATGAAGATGGGTCATGGATGGATCTTCCACCAAGACCCAAATCATAAGGCCCAGGCAAAAATGAAGTGGCTAAAGAAGAAGAACATTGAGCTCATACAGTGGCCTAGCAAGTCTCCAGACCTTGATCCTACAGAAAATCTGTGTAGAGAGTTTAAGCTAGAGAATTTAGAGAGTTTGTAAAGATTAGTGAACCAAACCTTCATAAGATGTAAGAAAACCTGTTGACCAGGTACAAGAAACATCTAGCTGCTGTACTTACCAACAACAGTTTCTCCACAAAGCACTAACCTACATTTTGCGAGTTTCAGTTGAAACTTGTTATTACAACTTTAAATATAAAGCCTGGAGCTGTAGTAGGATCACTGCTGTTAGATCAGAGGAGAGAGGTTTGAATGAAGAAGAATGACGATTTTAACCACATTCTTTGGAAATATAAACATTTTTTATTTTTTGTCATCAAAAAAGGAAGTTTTGCCACATAAATGTGAGTCCATTTTTGGAGTCTAATGTAAACAGTTATTTTTAAAGCCTTCTGGGAAGGTCTGAGGTCTGCTGAAACAGCGAACCACTCTGAGCTATCTGAGATGTGACAAGAAGCCCCGAGTGGAGCAACAACCCAGTAAATGTGAAAAAGAACCAATGCCATCGCATAAAGCTGAATAAAAAGATTCCATGGAATGAAAAAGAGACAAACATTCCTGGTGTCTGATACGACCCGCATCACCACGATTACTGTGGTGTGAGACGATTCATCGCCCGTATTCATCTAATCTGCAGCTTTCTGTTTTGGTTACATTTGAGAGAAATACCCTACCAGTCACTCTCACACTTGTGTGTGTGTGTGTGTGTGTGTGTGTGTGTAGCAGCACTGCTGCCACAAAAACTAATGCTGATAGCTCTGCGATGCCTGAACACCAAATGCAACATCGCTTGTAAATGACAACAAGGATTTCACAACTAAAGCTCAACTTTGAGGAATAAATTGAGTTTTTATGAGGTGTGAACATAAAATCTAAGATAAGGGGGGAAGATGAGGGTGGAGGGGGGGCGGCTGAGTCCTGAATGCGTCAGCAGCACGAAGCCTGTTAAAAGTTCAGTGTGACTGGAGCAGAAAATCAAGGAGTGCAGCTCCGAGTTGTGTTATGTACGCCTGCTGGCAGCCCTTCTGGCTGGCATTCGCCGGCGCTTTTTTGGCCACTTTCAGAGGGTTCCAAAGCAAACAGGAACGGCTCTGCTTACGCGCCATAAAACCTGTCCTCAATTATAGGCAGCGCTGTACTCAAAGGGTAAGAAAATGTTCAAAGTACTTCAGTAACTTCCAAATACGCTGAAAATCTATAAGTTATATTAAAATGTGGAGTATCTGTTTTGGCCCATAACGAGGTATCATGATGCTGGTTTAGGCAATACTCTGAATGCTGTATATATATTATTATTATCATTATTAGTATTATAATACATTATCTGTAATTTAAAAAAAAAAAACGACTTTGTGCATTTCATCAGGTATGGTAGCACCATGAAATATACTAGATTGTTGTTAAGACAGGGGATAAGATCTGTGGTGTTTATGTCTGTGGCATAATACCATAACAGTTATACTGCCTGTTCAGAAGCTAATATAGCAGTAAGCACCACAAAAGTACCCAAATGCATTGGCACACATGTTGTCCCATCACTTGCTGAAATAATAGGTGCAAGTAGCTTCAAGTGTCTGAAGACTTCCTGCCAACTCTCTATACTCGTACTGCAGTTTTTTAGCAGTTTAGAAGTATCGTTAAGTGTTTTACAAAGGAAGCAAAGGAACAAGAAAAGAACAGATGTAACGTCCATATCTCAGCTACAACACGTCCAATTTTTCCACTCAAAACTTATTTTGTGGTGAACAACTTCATTCTCAAAATATCCATGTCGCTCCAACAACTATGAGACTAGTTTGTACTCAGAAAGACGGAGCATTCGCTTATCTTGCTTAAGGTCGCCATGACTGCAGTTAGATGTTATGCTTTTTTTACAGCAGTCAGCTGCAACATGCGTGCCTTGTCATTCACTCTGTTCATTTAAAGATTGCTGGGTTTCTATCGGCAACACACCCCAAAGGCAGCAGCCTCACCCAGCAGCACGATGCACAAAACACAGAATAAATGGAGGTCTCACCTCAGAGGTCTGTAGCCCCACAGGATCTGCTGCCAGTGTATCATTGCCAGCCACCACACGATACCCCCAAAGGGCCAGTCCTGATGTCCTGATGTGTCCGAGCTGCTTTGGTCTATACGCTCGAAGGTTCCAGCATTAGACAAACGAGCATTTGCTGAGTCCTCAGGAGGTTTTTCATATTCTGGCTGAACTCTAGTTATGCATTACACGATGTACGCAAAAAGTCATTGTCAGGATGTATAATGGTAATTACATTTTTCAGTTCAACCCACCAAAACTGACTCATCAGAATTAGATTTATGCAGTAATAACAGTCAGCTGGTGGATGGATTTAGGTCCAAGAAGAAGAAGGCATGAGGAAGCCCACAGACCTTCAGGGTTACGCTAAGCGTGGCGCACGTATCCTCAGACACAGTTAAACATCAGGGGAAATAACGAGCCAACAACCAAAAATCGCAGCTCTTGAAGAATACTAACAAAGCCGGTTATAGAACGAAGGAATTATGAAAACAAGTCTTTCTTTTTCTTGCTAACTACAGCGTGTGACCAATCAGCTTTAATCCAGAATCCATGGTCACATTTTCCACAACTAATATTCAAAATGCCTTTTACAGCGTGGCGGTTCCTGGGTCTCAGCCACAGAGAGAGAAGGAAGAAGGGCCAGATTGAAATGAGTCTTCTGGATGTTTACGGGGTTTCTTTGTCCCTAAGTGGTTTGAATTGCAGTGTTTTTCAGAACATTGTTACTGCAGCAATCAAAGCTGTGATTTTCCTTTTAAACTGCCCCGTAAAGAACAATCAAAGGTGCAGCGAAATGTTGAGTCACTCACTTTGTGAAAAAAACAAACCGCGTTGGTCACCTCTAATCTTCAGATACATTTGATGCAACATGGCGAATGTTAGCGCCCCCCCACCGCCAAAGAAAGAAAGAAAATCAGCTGCTGTTCCCTCATTGGTTCAGTATCTTTCAGAGGTCACGGCTGCAGCGTGTCTCTCTCTGAACGACAGGTCCCACATTAATGGGGCGCCAGCGGTCACAAGTGGGAGATTATGAGTGTTTGATGAAAACAGCTATTGGTGGGATTTATCATGGGTGATGTTGACTCAGTTCGACCTCCAGACGTGCGCGTGAGGTCACTGTTGCAGCTTTGTGTTTTTGGGGCTTTTTTTCCAGGTACATCGGTCTTTATGGTATGTTAATGTCTAAGCCGTGACTATAATCTAATGACTGTGTCCAGGTATTATCTTCCAAAAATATACATTCACAACATTCCTTCTGAACTACCGAGTTATGTTTGTTTTAATGGAGGCAGAAAGAATTCGAGCCCGTCGATGGGACGGAGGCTGAAATGCAGATGTATACATAGAGACGTTTTTTATAGACACTTAACTCTAATTAACCTTCGTTCTCCTATTTGCCTATAATCACATTATCCTCTGGTATTTGACTCTATTTTCCTTTCGTTCAGGAGAGGCCATGTCCTCCTGCTACATGCCCACAGAACAGTGAGACGGAGCGAGAACAAGCTTCTCCTTGTGTCCGATTTCCCAGTCGGCCATAGAAGCAGCCTATGGTCTTCCTTCTCCCTCCCTCTCTTTCTCGCTCTCGTCTTCGTCCTTTCCTGCTCCTCCATCACTGCATATCTGAGCTCTGCCCTCAGGCTGCGTCCAGCACCAGACAACGTCTGATTCATGCTTTGAGTCGGCCGCTGCCGTCAGCTGACTCTTCAGTGCTACAGGTTTGGGCTTGTATAGGATTCAGTATTCTGTCAGGATGTTAATAAACGAGAGTGCGCTCTGAGTCTAAATAAAGTAATTCAAGACTTCTAAAAAGCTCTGCTTAAAAAAAAACAGATCAAACAGTTTTTCTTCACTGTCATTTCTAATAGTCTCAGACACAGTGAGCCATTCCTAATGTCAAAGTCATGTGAAATGATTTTTTTTGCAACTAATTGTATTAAAATGTTTTTAAAAATTTAAAAAAAGGTTGAATCTATGCGTCTTTTATCCCCCATGTTGTAGAAAACACACTCCAGCTGTCGAATGTGTTCATTTCTATACTAATGTGTAAAACCCTTCTGCCTGTCCCCCAAAGCAATGATACTGTGGAGGTGAAAGCGCTCACTTTAACCTGAGCTCCAGAAAGGTGCCTGCTGAGCTGTCAACTGACACATTACACAATGCATACTTTAAAGAACTGATGCATAAGTGATGATGCAGAAAATTTGCAGATTTGGAAAGATGTCAGTTCCTTTAGACGGACACTTTACACTTACGCTTCATTGCATTTAACAAAGAGATCACGTACAAGTTACTTTACAGTGTAAAAATGATATGGAAAAATTATGGAGCCTCATAAATGATGTTTTGTAAAAACTAAAATAAAATAAGGAAAAAAAGTTGAACTAACACCACCTTGACCACTAAAATATGAAACTCGTGGTTACATGTGAAGCCATCTGTAGTAGTAACTCAATAATAATCTGTATAAACTACAGAAGGACAGACAATTCTGTTATAGCTGATTCTGTGTATAAAATACTCAATAACACTCAACTGTCTTCTTGAAGTATTACCTCTTATTGCATCAGTTTGATTCTACTTAATTGATTTTTGTTTTTTGAGGGGTTTCTTCTCCCTGTACTGCTAAAACATCATAAATCATAATGAAATAAGATTTCTTTGAAATGTATTTTCAGATGTGCCGTCTTTGTTTGGCTCAAAGATTGTTAGCAAACCAGAAACAAAAAGTGTAAAAATGTAACAACAACAGCTAATATATAAAAACTGCTGAAATAATTAGCAAAGAATTTTAATTGTTTATGTAAAAGTAGTTAAAAATTTAAATAGGAATAGAACTGTAAAAATAAACAGAGCACTAAAGCTCACATTTAGTTTAAATAATTAGCTAAAAATGGGCTAAATACAATTATTGAAATGGTAAGCTAAGAAAGCATTCACGTTTCAAACACTTAGCTTAATACGTGACTTCTATTAGCTAGCCGAGCAAACGTTTTAAATGGTTAACCCAAAATAACAGATCAGAGCCGGTAAAGACTTTGGCTACAAGTTCAAACAGTTAAGAGAGGATTCGCATTTTAAACAGACACTTTCTAAAATTGTTACTTAAACCCAACAGATAAAAAGTTAAAACAGCAAAAAGTAGCGTGATGAATAAAAGCTCCAAATCAGATACAGCCTCTGAGAACGGTGCGGCAAACTTGACCCAGTGACTTTTTTTATAGCATTACTTTGCAGTGAGTTAAAATACATATATGTGGAGTGTTTCCTGCTAGCTGTTTGATGACTCCGTATGAACAATATGATTCTGAAAATAAAATCTACAGGGACAAAAACAGCAGACATATCCAGGCTACTGCTACACAATATGGAACAACTGTGAACATATTAGGAAAATGAAATATTAGAGGTCATATGTTGATGCTGGAGAGGTGTGTGTCACTATTCTCTGTATGCTGTAGCCTTATGTTTACTCATTAATCACGTTCATTGGCAGTCATGGTCTGGGACTTGGCGTTCTGGAGGTTTGTTAAGTAAAAGCCGGTGAATAAAACAGCTTTGTAAATGGAGTGCAATCAGGGCAGCTTTTCCCAGTAAAAAAGGGAAAAAAAGCTTTTGATCATAGAGATGTCATTATTTCCAAAGAAGCGTGGAGTGTTTACCTGTGAGAGGCAGAGGAGGACTTCACACCCATTTAAATAATGAGACCATTGCGAAAGATGTTAGAGATAATTGTTTCTATTTCACCTCAGACATTTTAAAAGTTATTGCTGGTATGCTCACAATTATTTTCAATCGCTTTCTGCTGGAAAAGGAAGAGTTGGTGGCAGATTACACAACGTAAAGCGGCCCTTACCCTGTTCTGAATGCTTTCTTTTTTTTAAACCGTAGAGGCTGTGGGTGCACTCTTTTCATCACGCTCTTTAAAGACAATAATAACAATAATGTGTACTCAACCTTTTATTTAGCGTCTCCTGTAGGCCACCCATTAAATTCATCAGCCCTGTTTAAAACTTTGCTTCAGAAGGCATTCGTCATCTCAAAGGTTGACAAGACAAGTGCAGGAGGTCATGAAGAAGCACAGTGAACAACAGCCAGTGAACTAGAAACAGGCAGCCATGAATAATGCATGCGTGGAAAAAATTAAATAACAACTTCTGAAAGTTCATTTTGGCTTTCAGCTGAAGATGCTCTCACATGAAAGGAAAAAAGCGCCTTTTTGCCAACTTCTATGCAGTCATACTCCGAGCTCAGCTTGAGATAGACGCTGATTACTTTAATTATGTTTGCCGTGATTAGGCATCTTAATGGTACTCATCACAATATGAGACATGACTTACAATGATTTAGAGCTGTGACATTTGTGATAAAGCTTTGGGAAAAAATCTGCTATTTTTCTTTTCTTTTTTGTTTACAGACTCTAAAACACATCCAAACACAGCGGGCAATTTAAAACACACACACACACACTTACCGTCTTTAAGCACTCGGTGGTCATAGCGGGGTCAAAGGAGAACAGAGGCAGAGAGAGGAGCCCTCACGGCGTTACACTCTCATGTCAGCCCGGCTCACAGACACCGGGACGACACCGACGGGGCTCGTTAACTTGAGAGCGGTGAGCTCGCTGAAGTGTGTCAAGAGGAAACTGCAGGCACAAGTCAGTCAGGCCGGCGAGGAGCAGGCAAACGAGGCAGACACAAAGCGGAGAGAATTCAAAGACGCCAGCAGTTTCTTCTTCCTCTTTCGCCTCGCTTTCTCTGCTGTAACTTAACCCCCCCGAGGAGCTCCGGCGAGCAGACACACACAACCAGTTCCAGACCTGTCCTGCTCCGGCGGCGTGCCTCTCCCCTTTTCTCCCTCTCACATTTCTCAGGGTTTTTTTGGTATCATTTAACTCTTGATTTTCGATGAGCTCACCGCGGGCTCAGGTTTCAGCGCCTTTTGCTGGAATGCGAGGGCAGTCTGGAAGAGGCGAGAGGTGGCGGGGAGGTCAAAGGCTACCGGGGTGTAGTGCGGAGGAATGGGGATGACAGGGGAGTCCGTCATCCCGGGGAGTTCCAGCGGATGGATATCTCGAGAGGGGGGCCCCGGAGAGCCGAGAACAAAACAGGAGTCTCAGGGGTCACGGGTTACGGATGTTGCCGGCAACATTTGACATCTCTGGAGGCTACAGACTTCAGGAACACCGAGTACATTTACACGCTCACATACACACATATTCATGTCTAAGTGCCAGATTTATTGCTCACTTAGGGGGTCGGGTGTTTTCCTCCGGGACAAACGTGTTTTTTACTTCTGCTGTTTTCATATTTTGAGCAGCGTTGGGTCAGAGGCACGGATTATAAAATTACGTTAAAAAGAGTGTGACCACAATCAGAAGAATAATACGTTTATTTGCATAGTGCAACTTTAGCAAGGATTATGAGGAGCAGGGATATGTTTAATGGCACCTAATGCCCCCTAGATCAGGCAGCTACACCGAAGATTAAGAGGAACAGGTAAAATATCACTGTGGCTTAGCGAATAAGCCCAAAATGCATATCAGTGTTTGTAAAGACTCCACCATAATTCACAATGATGTTGTGCGGTTAAGTAGAAAATAGTTCTGTCCCTGCCCTGGATTTTCTCAACCAGATGTGAACTAAACCCCCATTAATGCTGTTTTTCACACATGGTTTTACAACAGTCAGGTGTGGGATTGTTACAGACTCAATAATTCACTTTGTTTCTGAAAATATGCAACCACTGGGTCTTGATGACTACTTAAGAGCATGGTAAGAAATTCCTAATCAGGTCAAACCCTATTTTCAAACTCCATAATGGAACTAATTTACAAACCCCTGGAGGCTGAAATTTCCCCTTGACACATTCAGAGTGCACTCTGTCGTGTGTTTGAGAAATCTTACCCACATGTGTCCCGAGTATCGATCCACCTGCAGCTTTGATAGAAGTGTGGTAGCTGCAGGTATGAATCTCGCCAAATTAAGGTGATCCACAAGGCAGCTGACGTGGACCACTGCCCTTCTCATTCCTACAGGAAGCACACACATAATACTGATTTCTTAGCTGTGCTGCTGCCATGCAGTCGTATACGTCTCTGTGAAAGCCTCTGAGCTGAGATCCTGTGAGGTCCCTGATATTGTGCCCGGATACATTAATAAATTAACGGGGAATAAATTATTAAAGTTGTAATCAAAGTGAGAAATATTTAGCAAGTGGATGAAATCTGTCTTGTAATTACAGAGCCTGAATTGATTTTCACCTCTCACATAATGATCATAAAGACTCTATTTTTAACTTTTTTTTATTCTCTCTTTATTTTATTCCTTATTTAACAAACAAAGGGGAAAATCTGCATGAACCCTGTGTCTGTAATAACACATTTATATTAAATGGCAACTTTAGCAAACTGTATGGTAGAAAAACAACTGGCTTTTTATAATGAACAAGTCCATAGATGTTTTCAATAGTTTGGGTGAAACATATGTATATTTTTATCATTATTATTGTTTTGTGAGTAAATTAATGCAGCATAGCAATGTTATCTGTGTGTGTTTTGTCCTGCCTTCCCTGAGCTCGGGTCTGCTGGAGGTTTCTTCCTGTCAAAAGGGAGTTTTTCCTTCCCACTGTCGCCAAGTGTTTGCTGATAAACCCCAACAATCAGACGACCCCCTGTTATCATATTGTAAAGTACTTTGAGGTAACTGCTATATAAATAGAACTGAATTGAAATGTTCTGTTTAAACTCTCTCATAGTGTAAGTAAATACCAATAATATGCCAATGAATAGATTTTTTTGTTGTCAGGATTTCATATTCTTAGGCTGCCATAAAAAACAAAAAGACCACTTTTAGCTTGTGGCTAACTTGAGGGTGAAAGCTTTGGCCATATTGTTGCAGTTTCATATGCAAATGCAGAGCTGCTAACAATCACCGGCACCTGTTTTGTGGCACGTTTGCCTCTGTAGTACACTTTGTGCTAATTATATGCAGTTTGCTGCACCTGCGGTGATGCTGCAGAGGTGTGAGCAGGCGTTGCACTGATAGCTAAATGCACAACACACCAAAAGAGATAGAGAGAGCAAAGTAATTCTCTCAGAGATGATCAAACTATATTCCTGTGTAAAACAAAAATAATCATAATAATGGTGAATCACAGATGCAGCCTGGCGTTTTTTTAATTTGCTGTTTTTCCTGCTGTTTACTCTTTCCCCCTCTTCTGCCGGCCCAGCTAACTTTGAACTGCAGCCCTGGCAGCCGCTCCAGTCGCCGGGAATGTGTGGTCTTTATTAAGGAGAGGAAGTGTGCGAATGAGCACCGCGGGCCCAAAATCTCAGGAGTCTTGATCCTTTTTCCCCCTTGTGGCACTTTTCACAAGCGGGGGCCAGCTAATCGCTTATACTGATTTCAAGTTTGTGTATGAGGCCCTGCGTCTCAGAGAAACAGGCTGACGGGACACACACACACCCCTCACCCAGCCTCCTGCCTCCCTCCCCTCCTGGTCTGTGTAGCATGCTGAGGACTGAGCTCATATACTGTTTGTGCAGATGAGTGTCGGAGCGGGCACACCCTCTGCGGGCCTGTTCCCATGGGAACAGCAGTGATAGCGAACAGCTTGTTTTTGTGGTTTTTGGCAGTGTTGCCACTGCTGGAATACTGACAGGCGCTGGGGAGGTCTGATATGCAAAATCTCTGCCAGGTAGGCTTTATGTGAAAAGAATGTTTTCCCTTTGACTTTCTCCTCTGTGTTTCTAAATCCACGCTGAGCTATTTGGTCACACGGCTTCGGTGGAATTCCACTTTTTTTCTTGTTTTTTTTTTTCTTCCACCTATCGTCGGCCGATGTTGATCAAACGGCGCTTGTGTTTCAGAGCTTGCTCCACGCCACAAGCTGACAGACTGAACTTGTTCTTGAGGGTTCACAATCCCCCCCTCAAGGTGGATCGCGAGATCGGTTTTAGTCAAATGACTTCAGGTTAGTGTTACACGTCTCTGCACGCTTGGCCGACAGACACTTGGCTTCGCTTCTGACCTTTCTGTGTCTCGGAGGGAATTCCACACAAGCTAAACAGGAAAATGTGTTTTGGGGTTTTTTTTAAATCACATAAAATTTCAAACGATAACATCGCAGCATGGGTTAGCTGACTTCATTAGCATATTTGTAATCTGAAGCCTTTTCAGGAAGAAGTAGAAGAAAAAAGGGTGAAGAAGTGGACAGGTTTAAAACTCATTTGCATCTCAGCACTGAATTTGGCAAGCGTGGCTGTGCCCACGTACTGACTTAAGAAGTCAAACTGTAACTGTGATGAGAAAAAAAGCTTCTGTAGGTTTATGAACAGCAATAAAAAGAAATCAGTGTTGGCTACACAGAAAAATCACTCGCCATCTGTGTCCAGCAACAAAGAACAAACATCCCCCGCTGACCTTCATACATCAAACACAACTGCAAACCTATGTTCGGGCTTTTTTTGGTTTTGTTTTGATGTGTTTTCTTTAATGGAAGACCCACACTGAGCTTGAAATGAAATTAAAGCGCCGTATGTTTATTGTGCAAATGACTACCTCGCTTTACGGTATTTGGATTCCTAAATGAAAACATTCTCCGAGAAACTCTTCGCCAGGGTTCTGGCTGAGAGAGCGAGCGGCACAGAGGCCAGCAGACCTTCCTCTCCTCTCCTCTCCTTCCTCCCTCTCGCCTGGGACGGCTGGGTAATTACATCATTTGGAGATGGAATGAAAGCACTTTACAAGCGAAGGTAAGTGAAATGCTTTATTGCTTGTGGAATTGCCAATTAAAAAGCAACACCTGGAACGCTCAGCTAAAACAGCCTTCTCCCCCCATGCAAGGCCCAAACCGGTCGGGCCCCCAGAGAATGTTTTTCTTTCCGTCTCTCACGCTGTCGTTATTGGTGAAAAGGTGCCGACAATGCACCTTTACATTGGCTTATATAGACCATAAGTCACCAAAGCCTGACGTGCTTTTAAATGTATTAATAAAGCCCATTTCCTGGGTAGAGCGTATGGCACGGCTACAGTGTAAACCTGCGTGGGGCACGCTACTGAGAAAGAAAACAGTGGTGATTCTCTCCAGCACCCAGTCTACAGTAGGTACCCCCCATCCAACACACACACAGTCTGCACCAGTCCAGTCCCAGATGTGTTTCATGCTCTGATCTGTTTCCCCCACGAGAGCGAAACTGAACAAACAGAGAGGTGGAGAAAAGAAAAATGTCTTTCATATTCCACCGCTGCTCCTCCAGACCAGAACAGACCACACTCGGTGCTTTACAAGGGACTCTTGTCCTATAAACCTTGTCACTTCTTTAGATGAATAGAATTATTTCAAGGCTCTTTCATCGTTACACAAGCCATGCTTTTATCTGCAGTCCACAACCACACCGTGCTCGGAGCTTTGGGCGTTTGCTGTGGTTTGCTTTGAGCTACATGCTACAAGCTGTCTAACATACTCTTACTGTGAACATTGGAGCATGCTAACTTTGGCTGCTCGGCACCATTTTTGGAGTTGTTACTTTTATTTACTCCCTGAACAAAGTAATACACTACTCTTTACATTACCTTTGTGTTACATGCCATCATGGCCTGTGTGATTGCCGGGTAAAAATAGAGCAATAAACTTGTCGTGTCTGCACCCTTTTCTAAAAAGCACACTTACAAGAGCTTTTATTTATATCCTGCTTAAGTACATCACATGGACAAAACCTCAGGGCCACACTTCTTAAACTTTGAATGCAGGTGTTTGCAGTCTCATGCTTTTTGGCGTGAGTTTCCATGGCAGCGGCTCCCATAGGTGTAACGTGTAGACGGCCCAGTACCTTTGTACATATAGTGTATTACCACAAAACTGAAAGACCATAAAGCACAAAAGCTGGGGTGACAGCAGTGTGACTGTAACAATGAGTTCAGTTTTTAGATATATTACATATATTTTTAAATAAATCACAACAACAGCAAGACCCTACAACTATAGAGCAAAAATCCAACCAATCAGATGACCCTTATGAGCAAGCACTTGGTGATAGTGGGAAGGAAAAACTCCCTTTTAACAGGAAGAAATCTGAACCAGCCTCAGCCAGCTGGGCTGTGAGGGGAACCTGTTCGTCTCTGCTTTTGTTACCTTTTGACGCTTTGGCTGATTGGTGGGTTGAGCGCACACTCTGTGTGTTGACATAATCAATACAGGAAGAGTCTGGACGTATCCTCAGGCAACCATGAACGGCTTTCTGAACGTGTGGATCAGCTCTGGCTGGTGCTAAACGAAGATTTACCCTCTGTGGAGCATGAGTAAGTACAGTGTTGCTGACATTTTAGCATCATTAAAAGTGTTTTTTGTAAACGTGCTTCCCCCTCAGCTTTGTCTTGGTCCTTTGCCTGGACAGTAGCTGACGGACACATTTACCACACCCCTGCTTCTGGAGCTCCCTCTCTGACCACGCGAAGTGTCACACCCGCAGAAAAGATTAACATCAGCTCATAGCGCCACGACGACAATGATGCTGACAGTCGGTACCATGGCGACGGCAGTTATAGGCACACATTTGCTGTCAGAAAGGAGGCCCTATTTACTTTGCAAATGTCTTTACCAGAGGCGCTGGCTTATTACTTTTGAGCCTGACTGACATAGTCTTATGGAAAAATAAATTGGCAGAAGCACACTTGAATCATGGCACAGCACTTATGATGCCGGTTTGGTCCCTGAGGAGAGACATGAAAGGAGATAGATACTCGACGATAAGATGTATTGTCATGAATGAGAGCAAAACCCGGAAAAGGGCTCATAGCCCCTTTGTAGCTGCAGTCAAAGTGCCTCTTGCAAATGCAGAGCCGGAGCCGATGATAATGTGCTTCTCGTGTCCAAATAATGGCTGCCGTGCTTTGCTTTCCTTATAAGAATCTGACTACACGTTTCACCAAGTCCAATGTTATCGCTTGTTAAACCTGCATACATTTCATATGGTTTTATATAAAAGCAAAGTGTCATGTTTCCTCCTCGTGCATTCTCTTTCTTTAAATGCTGCTGGGGGAAGGAGGCTCTTTCATGGATGGTTTACGTCGAAGTATTTGTACAGTGACTGGTTTAAGGCAATTCCTGTGCTGTGGGAAGCGCGTTCTCAGCTGAAATGCAACAATTGTAAGAGGAGCTTATCTTTTGATGAGCCATGTGAGAACTCTATTGCCCAAAACCATCTGGATGACACATAAATGAAGCTGAAAGCCAGAATCCGAGTAACCTGAAATCTAGCATTAACATGCCCGTTGTATCGCATTTTAATCACACATAAGCAGGTGGATGCATGGATGTGCTTTTCAGTGTTTTGTCGAACGAGTAAAACAACACAATTAAATAAACACTGAGTAAAGCAACTACGATTTGTAAAGTCATCGAGAGGGACACGCACATGCTTGGAAATGCAGAGCAGCATGTGCTTATGTTAGGCGAAGATTAGCAGGATGTTTGCGTTCCAAATGATGGAAGTCCAAACGTATGTTGCTGCATCCATCCATTAGAACTGAATATGCTTCTGACAGCAATTCCTAATCTTTCTCAATTCCTCTCCAAGTGTGGTGAATAAAAGAGAAACTGCAGTGACCCAGGCCCATAATGTCTTGATACATTAGCCCTGCACTCTGAGCGTGCCTGGCACCATAATGCCCCACCTGTAGCGCTGCAGTCTGTGCCAGCAGGTCTGACTCAGGAGTAATATCCATTTTGACTTGCTGAAATATTCATTGGCACACCTTGGG
The DNA here is from genome assembly GCF_036321145.2 of Pelmatolapia mariae. Taxonomy (NCBI): domain Eukaryota; kingdom Metazoa; phylum Chordata; class Actinopteri; order Cichliformes; family Cichlidae; genus Pelmatolapia; species Pelmatolapia mariae. Next base: position 1,722,484 of record NC_086240.1, on the reverse strand, counting down.
TGTACCGGAGGAGGTGTATAGTGTGTCAAATAAGGATATGGCAGCAGTGTTCATCTAACCCCGTGGAAATGCAGGCTAATCACGGTGAATCATCATAAAATTGGACTTTGAATGTGATATCAGGATGGAGGGAAATCTGTTTGACGCATATTGTGAAAAATACCTTTCACATTTATGTTTTTAGTCACCGCTTTCAGGAGCAATTTAAAGGGTTCATACAGGATACATTATGGCAGGAACTGAAACAGGTATGTATTTTCTAGAAGCCAACATCCACTATTTACTCTGACTTACTGGCTTTTTTCCTCCATGTAAAAGCAACTGTGACAAAAACTACTCACAGTAGTAGACAGTAATCAGCCACAACATTAAGACCACCTGTCAAATATTACATCGGTCCCTTTTTGTGATGCCAGGAAAGATTCAAATCGATTTAAATTATATAGCACCAAATCACAACAGCAGTCAGACCCTACAATAATACAGAGAAAAGGGCACGAAGCACTTGGTGACAGTGGGAAGGAAAAGCTCCCTTTTAACAGGAAGAAACTTCCTGCCATCTGCTGTGGCTGGTTGGGGGTGAGGCTTAGCGTCCGAGGGGTCTTATCCAATTGTGGTTGGATTAGATCTGCATCAGTGTTTAGGTATCTGTGTAGCTTTCACATGCCAGGAGCCAAAGTGCTTTTCAATGTAACAAAATGATTAATAGCAGTGGTTTTAATCTTTGTGCTGCCTGATGTACAACAGAGCCAGAGTGAATTTTACCCTTACTCACTAAAGTAGCTAATATTAGCTTTCAAGTACCAACCATGAGTTAATCACCTGAGAATCCTTTGAAGGAAAATCTCTGATTTGCATTGTTTGCCATCCTTCTTCTCTATATTCACCAAATTAATTGCTGCCCAAGGGCAGAGAACTAAAGGAAGAAGAAAGTCTGAAGGGGTCAAGGTGCCGTACACCGGGGTTAGACAGGACCAAAGGTCCTCCAGTCATATTGCAAAGGGTAAGTTTCCATCCAACTCTGTACTGCAAACTGAAATGTAATCTACAGAGAATCTACCTTTTCATTCACTGCTATGCAAATAGACTGGACTGATAAATATAAACAACAGTGCTAATGCTTCAGTTTGGTGCCATTAAACCACAGCAGAAGAAGAAGATGTAATTAGATGACACAATTTAAAAAAAAAAAAAAAAGCTAGACCTCAAAGGATGGAGAAAAAAATATGACGAAAATATTTCGATTTGTTTCATGCATTCATCTGAGGAAAGTTGTGCTCCTCTCATCGCTCCACACAGATCTCCACATCTCAGTGCGTGCCAAAATTTTTCAAACCCAGCAGTGAGGCAGAAGCTTTTGTGGATGTTTAAGCAATATTCATGTCATGATTTATGGGCGAAGTCTGTCTCGACTGCACTTTGTTAGATTTAATTTATATTTACTTATAAATAAAGGGGTGGAGCCAAGCTGGTGGCTGTCTTGGTTGCCAGATACTAAATTCTGGCATACCTGAGTGATGGTGAAGCCCGATTGTGTGCTTAGCACACAGAAGTACAGTTACATTTTCTGACAACTGATTTTCTAGGAGATCACTGTTACATTTCCCATACAGAGATATCTTTATCAACAATTAAATAATAATCTGTTAGCTACTATTACAGAGGATTCTTTTGAAAAACGTATATATAGTATATATATATATACCACATGTGTCTTCTTGGTGTATTTCTGCAGTCATTCCTAAAAATGCAGAAATAAAGTAAGTGACCTATAAAAATGTAATATTTCGACTGTAGCAATTTGCATTGCAAAAATAAAAAAGAATAAGAAAGAAAGGCCACCATAAAGTCAGTTATGTATCGTAACAACTCTTATAAAAATAGTCTGGCTCTGCCTCTGTGGATTTCAGTGTTTCCACCTCTGCCGGCAGAAGTGAAAGGTCAAAAATACCTTCTAGTGTCACACAAGATTATTGTTTAAATAAAACGATACAAAGTTTCAAAGGATGTTTTAGTAAAGCAAACAAACAACAAACAGATTATATTAAATATAAATACATTATTTTACTATCAGTCTTTTTCAATTCAGTTTATTTTACATAGTAAAGTAAAGACCCTCAAATAATACAGAAAAAACCCTGTGAGCAAGCACCTGGCAACAGTGGGGAGGAAAACTCCCTTTTAACAGGAAGAAAGAACCAGGCTCAGGGAGGGGTTCTCACCTGGGGGTGAAGGAGTGGAAGATTGTTTGGTCCAGTTTTCCACAGCTCAAGGAAACACTGGCACATCTGCTTTAATGAAAGTGGAACACCCGTGTGAATGTGTTCCTATTATATTATTATGCTGTCTTGAAGTTGTTAAACCTCACATGTATCATTATAATAATAACAACTAGGCTCAAACTGAACATTTGGAGTCAGTGAAGATTAGAGTGAAAGCCACTGTGGAAACCAAACCAGATTAAAGACGAAATCGTAGAACAAAAGAAAAGAAAATGATAACAACCATAATAAAAACTATGGAGTTACAGCTTGAACAGAACCATGAATAACGCTGCACCTGTGTTTGTCCTACAACAAAGTCAAAATATGTGTTGTTAGAAAAAACAAGCCTTTCATTTCCATCTTTGTGGGTGTGCTCTTTTTAATTTTACGACCCTTATAAAGTGGTATCGAACATATGATTATACTGCTAGTTTGTTTAAACCTGTCCAACTGACAGCTCGTGGTACTCGTTACAGTGTTGCCCTGATCTTCACGGTTATTCCACCAGATAGAAATGATGGCCGACGGCTGAGTGTACGCCTGTTTATGGTGTGAGATCGTGTAATTGTATCGCAGGTTTTGATTGGGAGGCCTGAATCCGAGCAATCACACAGGACGTTTTGGAGTTTGCGATGAAATGCGAGAAGCGCTTTTCTGAATTTGAATGCTGAGAAATGCATCAAACTGTATCACCGTGATTTGTCACAGTGCCGTCTGGACACTGCTCATCATCCACCTGGTGTGTCCTGTCCAAATGTTTATCTCTTCCTTCATTTGTTCAGCTGTCCTCTCATCTCCACAGTCGCTTCACCACACACACACACACACACACACATGCGGAGGCCTCAAACTGTACACAGAGTGCATCGTTTCTGAGGACGGAGAGAATCTCTAAGATACACAGCAGGTTGTGTGATTGAGCAAAACATAAAAAGAGTGAAAATCTTCCTCGGGTGTCAGCAGGGACACAGGAATGATCTTTATTTGAGGAAAAAACAACTTAACAGTAAGACTCGACCTTCACGCAGCATCCTGTCTGCTTCATTCTAACCGCACCAGCGCTCTCTGCACGCCACCACACTCGAAATAGTTGAAGGAAATAAGAAGAAGAAATACTGTCAGTCTAGTGAAGAGGTTTGAGATATTTCAAAACAGAGGTCGTACCTCTCTAGTATCTCTCCTCAGTGCATGTAAACATTCAGCCCAATGGAGATTTTTCCAGTACCTGACACCACCAGGACTGATTTATGGAAGCACATCCTGGGATTGTAGGAAGAGTGGGATACCATCCACTTTGGATTTCTTTACACTGCTCTTAAGTGAAGCTCATGTCTGGAAAAAAAAGAGAAAAAAAATCCACAAGCAGTGCATTGTCTCACTGCGTCCACACACACACACACACACACACCTACACACACACACACGCACACGCATACCTGGCCCAGGAACAGGGCGATGAACCGAAACCAGCTCTGGGGTTTGGTTCCTAAAACATGCGGCATATGGGCGAGTTACACAGAGTGTTCTCCTGGAATGCATTACACAGACGTTTGAGTGATGGGATGCTTACAAATGTGATTTTAGGATCCGAGGAGCGACGCGGGTAAAGTGGTGTCGCCGTTCCTCCTGCAAACCTTGTTTTGCCATTTGGCGGCTCGCCTGCCGACCGACATGCTCCGAGGCCCGTGCTTCCACGGCTCGGTGGGCAGGTGACCTCGCTCTCCCCCTCTTCTTCTCTCTCCTCCTCCTTCTCTCTTCTACGCCCACCCCGGGCTTGGCACCACCAGCTGTTGAATGCATCAAGGCCCCAAAATGGCTCCTCAGCTGCTGCTGTGGTACAGAGCAGGAGAGGAAAAAAAAGCCAGACAGGCTGCAGCTGCTGGGCTCAAATCTGGTAAGGTCACTCTCAGAATGAAATGTAGCTTTAGTACCTGCTCAAACACTATTTGGTACCGTGTTATTGAATGAATCCAGCTCGAGAGCCGGAGAAATTCAACTGAGAGTTATCAAAAGAGGCACGCAGAGTCATCACACCGGTCTGAGTGGCACTGTCGATACGTGCATCCATGAAATATCTCAATCAATGTGCTTATAGCTCCAAATATGAGTCACTGACTGCTCTAAGTATCCCGTCTTTACTCAGTTACCACTTTTTGTAATAGGATTAGCATAATTTGTAATCAGATTGATGTAATTATGCTCCATAGGATTTGTCACTCTCCAATCTCGTTAACTGCCGTGTCAGTGGTGAGATAAAGAGCGGGCAGCTGATTTACTGTTGGTGTTGACACGCAGCGAACGCGGCCCTGTGGCAGTATACGGGGGCACCACTCCCACATTAGGGTCTTAAAAGACGGCTGTGTCTAATAAAGCAGCCGGCGGTGTCAAGTTCATGGAACATGTGGCATGAAGCGATTTGATGTCATCTGCTCTTTGCCAATACTCCCAGAGGGCGAAGCTCCGAGTCGGGTTCAGTTTGCTCAGTTGGTGGATGGATTAATAGTTCACAGTGAGGGGTAGGCGCACCTCAGGGGGTCGGCTACTCCTGCAGCAGATGGAGGGCACAGAAAGGGCTCCTTTAATGTATAAAAAGAGAAATCATTTAATAATAAAAAAAACCCTCCATGTTTTCTCAAACAAAAAAATGACAGTTAATTAAAAACTGTGTCTGATAATGACTGAACTCACTGTTGAGAAAAACAAACAGCCTCCAACCCACTGAGCTCTGCTTTCCTCACATTAGTGTTTGGGCTAAAACCTGAGAATAATAATAATATCAATAAACATTTTTATAAAGCACTCACACATGTGAGGCTTTCAAAGAAAGTGTCAAACACGGTGGTGGTGGCATCACGCTCTGGGGCTGTTTTGCTGGTACATTTGATGGAAAGGAGATGGAATAATGAAATCAACAGCTACACAGGTGAAACTTGTAGGCAGTTGGCTGCACCAACGGGAGCGATCGAATACCCGGCCAGAATCATGCCAGATGGCTACCAGTGACTTCTGGTAAAGGTTCAGCTTGCTAAAGGAAATTTAACTAAATATAAATGGAGAGGTATGTTGAAGTAAAACTTGAAAAGGTGCGATGCAAACTGGAAAATGAGAATTTTCCCCTTCAAAGTAAAAACTGTCCTTTGGCTCACCGTTTACTCTTAAGGTGAGCAGTCTTTGTTGGCAACTACAACTGCAACTGCCGGCAAACTCAAGTTACCATTTGCAGAACACACATTTTTCCCAAGTAGCTGGTGGTTACCAGCAGGTCACCGATCAGTCTGTAGCTCTGTGTTACTGGGGTTACTGGGAGTTACTGGGGCTTTAGTAAAAGCGGTTTTACAGCGACTTCCAGCAGCTTCAACCACTCTAAACCAGATGGGAGAATACTCATTTTTCCTTAGAGACCAGTGCCAGGCAGTTACCAACCAGTGTCTAGCTCTGTGTGACTGGGACCTTAGTTAAAGTGGCCACACCTTTAAATTTAATCGCTAACAAATTTGAACAAGTGATTTATTTAGAAAATTCACCCGTTGTACAGTTGTCATGAAAAGAGTGATAAGCTGCAGAGACTGAAACTGCTGTTTGTAGCAGGCTGTAACTATGTTACCTTCGTAGATGATGTTGGACATTTGAACATGGGAGCCAATGAGGTTTCACTTTCTTAGTCAGCAGCTGATTAAACTGCACTTTTTGGCATTTCAGCCCACTGTTGTGTTTTCACAAAACTGTTACAAAACTAGTTCTAAGACTTTCACCTTTTATACTATTCAAACCAAGGGAGCTATGAAATAAAGGTCTGCCTCTGCCATCCTTAAAATGCAGGCATGCTACCAGCTGAGATAAACAAAAGCTCAGGAAATACAGTATCTGTGTTTGGGACAGCATCCAAACATGATTACAAATCGCTGTGATGCTGATTGCAGTAGATGGTGCATGTCATATTTAAGCTAGCAGCTATGACTGTAAAGGACAGATGATGGAAGCACGGACAAACAGTTGAGCTGAAAAGCATAACTAACAAAAAGCCAAAAAGAATTAGCCCCAAATGCTGGATAAAGACGGGTTCGGGCGGGTACGTCAGACAAAAAAGGTCTCAGCTAACATCAAAATGGCCCCGAGAGCTTTAGACCGGCTGATCCACTTATTAATGAACACTAAGCAGACCGACGGCTTTCCTTCTGAGAAAGGCCTGATCCTTGGCAAGTCCATTTGATTGACTTAAACAACCCCTTCCCACCCACCCACTCCATCTAGCCGGTGCTAAAAGGGTGTTTCCTGACAAGTGAGGTCGTTTTACATTTATGCGTAAAGGTTTTAAGGCCAAGGCTTAGGTTCAAAATTTATTGGCTATTGTATAATGTTTCACGTGGGAGACTGGGCGACTTTGCCTTGTGTTTTGCCATCGGCCCGCACTCAGGAAAGAGCCCATGTATTTTGATAGCAGTGAGAGCTGAAGCTGTCAAAGGCTTTGCCTGAGGGAAGCTCACCTTTTGCATTTCTGACTGATTGCGTAAACTCCTGTCACACAACAAAAGCAGCTCTGTGAGGTCCCCGCCACTGTAATTAACTCTGACTCTGCCTCGGCGGACTGCTTTTACACAAACTTCAAGGTAGCAAATTTATCAAATATTAAGCCGCGGTGTGGCGCACACAGATAATTAATTATAAATGCGTATTTGCACAACATGGCACTCTGTGCGGTCGGAAAGCATCCAGCAAGGAAAAACGGATAAACATTGTTAAGGTCGTTCCAACAGCCTCCAGAAAGAGGGATGGCTCGGCTCGATTCAGGTGTTTTCGCTGATTTCAAAAGACCGGCTTAAGGTAGCAGTTTCACTTAAAAGAAATTTAATATAACCTCTGATTTAAAGTCAAGGGCGAGTTTGAGAGTGGGAGGTAAATAAAGTGATGTGAATAGTTCTGCTGCTGCTGTCGCGGTGTCAGCGATAAATGTTTTATCCCTCTGCACTAACCCGCTCGTCACTGAGACTCCCGGTTTAGTTATGGCTGCCTTGACCTTAGTCAACACTTGCGCTCGGCATTTCCTTTAGGATGTACTTTAACGCAGCCTTTTTTCTTTTTCCCCTTTAAAATGACACCCACAGAGTTCATCAAGCATGAGAAAGTGCCCCCGGAGGTTTTCCCGTCTACGTGTTCTTACAATAAACCCTGAGAGCCAGTGTTCAAAAATGTGGACAGACGCACGCACGTCGCACCCTGACAGAAGTTGGCTCATGAGGTCAGCAAGCACACACCGTAACCCTTTAACCCAGCAAACACACACTAATGAGTCATGCGACCGGCCGTGTGGGTGTGTGTGTGTCACCGCACAGATGCAGAGTCAGTAAAAAGTCTCGTTAAAGTCAGCTGAAATATGGATTCAAATTACGCCTTAAGACTCCTCTACCTTCCCCATCTAGATAAACAGGAAATCAGCTTTTGCGGTTCCACGAATGTGAAACGAAGCCAAGCTGATCTGTAATTTTGTTTATTGCAGGGCTGCATTAGGCTCGCCGCAAGCCGCTTATTTTGGCGTCTCCGGGGCTTCTCGTGTTGCTTTTTTTTAATCTTTCCACTGACTCCTTCCTGCTGACTTTCTTGCATTATCATCACGCTTCATTGACTGAACGTGCAGTCCCAAGTTGTATCGAGCATTTTTTTTCCTCCCCTTCCTCTTGTACTCAGATAAACAATTTACAAACCTCGGATGTGCCGCACACACATCGGAACAAATTACATGGTCCGGGTATTTGCACGCTCCTGCAAAAGCAGCCATTATGGCACAATTTTTTCATTGTAAACACAATTATGCAAACTGAGTTGGATCTATTATCTGCTGCTGGGAATTGATGTGTAATTTTCCAAAAAGTGTTTGCCTTGCATTTTAAAAAAATAAAATAAAATCAGTTGCTCTACAGTTTGTATATGCATCTCATTGCCTTGATATTGAATATGTGTCGAGTTAGGATTGTAAAAAAAATGAAAGACAAATAAACAAATGCAAAAAAAGAAAGAAGGAATGACTAATTGTCAGCAGGGTGTTAAGAACGAGGGAGTTAGTACTGTATATGTATGTAAACTAATTATGAGTTGTTTGGATATGTTTGTTAGTTTAATTGTGAAAATGCACATAATTCACTCTGTCACGTCGAGGCATTAGCGCAGTCAGGCATCACTTTTACCGGCAGAAGTAGCTCTAAGAAGTCACAACAGCTCAAACTGTGAGCAGGGTGTGCAGTTTCTCAGGCTCTATCGCTGACAGGAGGACATATCCGCAGGTTCTGAAAGCTGTCAGCACACTTGTAGAACAACAGTGCGTCTCCCATAGTTTCTGTCTGCAGTACATACATAATTGACAAATACAGCTAGAAAGCTCGAGTTCTTGCTCAGCCCCGTAGCGCTGCTGAGCTCTGCATTAGGAATCATTACTTTGCTAAAGAAATAAAAGGATCCTGTTTTTCATTATGAGTATGCATGTTCCAAAGCAATCTAATCAGTGCCTATGAATGAGCCCAAAGCCAAAACATTGTATTTATTAAAAGTAAAGAAGCCAATACAGAAGTGCCTTAAACCTGCATTTTTCCCCTCCGATGGCCGGCATGGACCGAGTCCTGCCAGTGACGTAGTTGCGTAGAAGTCTTTGTTAAATTGCCCAACTTCTTATGTTATGTATGACCTCAGTAAATATTTTCTTCATGACTTTATTGGGTTTTAAGTCTTTTTTGAAACTGCATGACTTTTATTTTGTATATAAACCGGGTATGACTTTGTGTGCTGCTAGCATGTGACTCACAAACTGCTATATGACCATAACAGATACAGACGGCCGAAATGAGGAACTTGAGGCTTCAAAACGGAAGCAAATGGGTGACATCACCATGACCACATCGATATGATCTCAGCTATCACAGAAAGATACGGCAAACTAAAGTTAGCTTGTGCTGTCAACTGAAGAGTTGGCTCTTCAGTTCATGTCATGTGATATTAGGTACGGACTTGTGTTTAAAACTCATAAGACAACATATGAACAAGTGGTCAGATAACTTCACTCATTTCTTCATAATTTGCTTCAAAAGAGCCAAAGCTTCTGCTAATTTTTTTAAAGTAGTCTTGAACAATTTCTCAAGGTCTTTCTAAGGTTTTCCTTTTTTCCACTTTCAGTCAAGTCCTTATTTCTGACCATTTTTAGAGGACTGCTTTTTTGGTTGTTGTTTGTTAAGCCAGTTATCACTGATCTATGAACCATTCAAGGAGAAAGGCACCAAACCCAAGGGATGAACCAGTGTTGTATCTACACAGACATCAAAGAACCAGTAAGACTAAAAATGCCAAAGACAACAGAGTATGAGAGACATGAAAAAGTATTTTTTTCACCAATAAGGTGATTCCCAGAGAGGGATTAGCCAAACACTTACCTCAGCATGGCGTGCAGACTGGACAAGCGGGGGACAAGAGAAAAAGAGTCAGGCCTAAAAACTATCGACAGTAGATGAACAGTATCTAAGGTCACGTCCTTAAATAGGGAAAGAAATCCAGCAAAGGCCTGACACAGGCCCTTCAGCTGGTCCATCTACTGTTTGTTCTCAGTGGAGGGTGGCTGTGAAGAAGTCGTTGTTAACAGGGAGAAAAGGCTAACATATGCCACATTACCTGTTTAAGGTATACACATTACATAATTGTTATTAACCTCTGTCTCTCTTCCACAGCATGTCTTTATCCTGTCTTCCTTCTCTCACCCCAACCAATCACAGCAGATGGCCCCGCCCCTCCCTGAGCCTGGTTCTGCTGGAGGTTTCTTCCTGTTAAAAGGGAGTTTTTCCTTCCCACTGTCGCCAAAGTGCTTGCTCATAGGGGGTCATATGATTGTTGGGTTTTCTCTGTATGTGTTATTGTAGGGTCTACTGTACAATATAAAGCGCCTTGAGGCGACTGTTGTAATTTGGCGCTGTATAAATAAAACTGAATTGAACTGAATTACAAAATAACTGGACTGAAGGTTAGTGGCAACACTATAAGGCCCTCACTATGTACCTGTGGCACTTCTTCCTTAACTTTAGTGTATTTACTGTAGACTGAACTATTTTTTATTCTTAATCCTGCTGCTGTAACACAGTCGTTTCCCTTGTGGGATCTATCTATCTACTGGCAATAGCTCATGGTCATGGATTGGCCTCCCCAGAGCTCAGACCTCAAAAGTCTTGAGGCAGTGTGCGATCGATTTTGACAGAGAAAAGAACAAAAGCCAGAAACATCTAAAGAAGAGCTTTGAACGTTCTCCAAGAAGCCTGGAGAACTATTCCTGAAGACTACTTAAAGAAATGACATGAAAGCGGCCTTTGTTCAGATGTTTTAGTGCTCAGACGTGTTGAAAATTTGACTTTCAAACAAAATCTAAAGAAATGAGGCTACCTCAAGATTTTTGGACATTACTGTATGTGTACTGGTGATTATTAGTGCCATGGAGGCATTAATGAAGGAAACCCACCCGGCATAGTAGCTAAAGAGTCTGATGTCCTTGAGAAGTAAACAGCTAAAAAGAGAGTAAAATTATGAGGTGGCCACCTCCAAATGAATCTTAACATGGCTCTGAAAGTTTGGGCATATAGTCAGGCAATGTTTTGCTTTGCTGCCAAAAAACGTAGACATAGCAGGTCTGTTCACGTTCCGGTTATGCTGCGTGCCGCATTAGGAAGGCCTAACCTCCATCTCTTCAGCAGCATCGTGTCTGTGGGTCATAGCTTAGATCCTGTGCTGGTTGTCACCTGTGTGTTTGACTGGACAGTGAGAGAGAAAAAAAAGAGGGCCTGAAGTTAATGCAGAAGAAAAATATATGATATCAGACAGTGTGACATCATCATATTTCTTTCCAGGAGCTAAAAAAAAAAAAAGAAAACCGGCTTCTTCGCAGCAAACCTGTTCCAGCAATCCTGTAAGCTTGGGCATAAACACTAACGCTTCTCTCCTGACCTTTTAACTTACCTCTTCCTGGCCAACTCGCTCTTACCCGCCAGGTAGTGCCATCTCCCACAGATGGAGAAGAAATGCTGAGACAGGCCTTAGCAGCTGGGGGCCACAGAGCGAAACCGAAAGCAGCATCATTACAGTCAGTCACCCACCGTTTAGCAGACATGCCCTGTGTCTCCTGTACCTGCTGCTGAACAAAGCAGTGAGGCCAAATCAAACCGTTCAGCGCCTCAGAGCCGGGCAGGGAGTGAATGCACCGTAGCTGCAGTAATGGACACGCAGCCGAGTTTGTACAAAAACTTGAAAGACACAAAGTTAAAGGGCAAGAGCTCCACTGCGCCGAGTGTCCCTCTTCGTGAACTTTAGTCATATCCTCTAATAGCCTGTAGGATGTTGATGCTTCTTTCGCATTTTTCCTGCTAGCAGAGTAAGAAAATCAGGGAAGAAGAGAAGAGGAGGCAAAAATGCTACACATTTTTAGCTGCTTTGGCAGGATGACAGCTGGTCATTTGGGCTTTAATATGTTCCGCCAATTATTCCGTGAGCTCCAGTGAAATTTCGTACACATTCGGGGTTCCAAGAAGATGAATCGCATTGAGTCATCTTCATCTGCTCGATGGACTGGCACAACATTCAGCAGTACTATTCCCAATTACATATTTTTAGAAAGTTGTATTTAGCAGTACTGACAACTCCTGAGAAGATTGCCATACAAGTTGATTTCATCCAATGCTGACAAGCCAAACTTTGAATCCTCTGCCTGATGACAAAATGCCTGCAAAACTAACGAGTTTGATATTAGGTGTAGTCTTTTTGTGTTTTGTTCTGCTGAGAAAATGTTAGCATGTTAACACACGCGCACAAAAACCCCCAATAATTAACATCATCAACCTTATACATGCTAAACATTAGCATGCTTATCTGAGTATGTTAGCATATATGTCTTAGTATTTAGCTATTCTGGTGTGCCTCAGTATCTCACAGCAACCCATTTTAAATCCCAACAATGTTATCAAGAGAACCTCAACAATCAGATAATCCCCTGGAAGTAATGACTTTATGACTGTGGCAATGAAGAAGTCCCTTTTAACAGGAAGAGACCAGCTCAGGGAGAGAAAAATGTTTCACTGGCTCTGCCTACAGTGCTGATTATAATTAATATATAGCTTTAGGAGCAACACCAGGCTCTTCACAGAGCTGCTCCCATGGCTGTCACAAAAGACGAGGAAGACGTCATTATACGTAACTCACGATACAATGATACTGCGATTTCGCGATGTGCCGTGAATTGCACGAAACTATATTGCAATGTACTGCAATAAACTGCGAGTTATCTGCTTTATCTAATACAATAAATTAATTTGATTTGGTTCAGTTACTTTTGTTGGTGCACAGTGGGACTGTGAAGGAGATAAACTGACCACAAGTGTCATTAAAACTTGTGTATGTGCATGCACATGACAACCAAGTTAGTTGTATTACAATCTAGGTCAGCTCAACTGAATGCACAAATGTGTGGACTGCTGTACTGTCAGTGTTAGGAAGGTTACTTTTAAAATGTATTCCACTACAGATTACAGAATACGTTACAAAATGTATTTTGTAACGTATTCCGTTACATTACTCAATGAGAGTAACTATTCTGAATACTTTGGATTACTTAATATATTATCATGCTTTTTACAACTACATGAATGTACTATTGCTGTGTGATTTATTACTATTACTGAAGGTTACTCTCCATACCAATACCAACTAGATGTTTAAATCTTAATATAAATGAGTAACAGTAGGTGGACATTAGGTAAGGCTGCACTTTTTGCAGCGATCTCGTATAGAAAACTATTCCGCGTGTATGTAAAACAGGTCCGCGGCTCCGAACCGTAGTAAAGGGACCTCTGGCTAATACTTCGGGTTCGTGTTGGGCTCGTAGCTGAAAACTAGCTTTACTTTGTTGTCTGGGTCAACTTTGCTAGCGAGAGACAGAGAGAGGCGTTGAAAGGCTGCTCCAACAGAACTTATTGTTTTGGAGAAAAACAGGAACACAGTGTACAGTCGAGTCTTAATAGCTTACTTACAACTGGGCTCGTCAGGCACTCTTCTTGGCTGCAGTGGTTATTATTATATTTACATGCTTCCAGCTCCCGTTTCTGCTCGATGATAACTCGTACTTTTCCACTCTCCTTTTTCTCCCTCCTCGCGCTCACAGACACATAACGTGTATGGCAGACCATTCTCCCTGCAGCACGGACTACACTGCCCATCAGGCTACATTCTTTAGGGCGATGCCTGTAATACTGTGCCTATTGCCTTCATATTAAATCATTTTTTGAATAATAATTATTACAAATATTTCTTCACGTCATTATGCAGGCCGCAAGTAGGGGTGACATGGGCCGCGAGATTGAGACACAGGCATCAGAGCCTCTTAATGCGTGTTTTGTTTGGGTTTCCACCGGCGTGGTTACTAAAAATAGAGAGGGCATAGCCTAACATATGAAACAGGAAAAGACCGCCATGTAATCCATTTATTTCAACAAAGTAACTGTATTCTGAATACCACCTTTATAAACGGTAACTGTAATGGAATACAGTTACTCATATTTTGTATTTTAAATACGTAACGCCGGTACATGTACTCCATTACTCTCCAACACTGTGTACTGCTGCACTGTGACCGTGAGACAGCAGGCTCCTCTGGTCCTGTATGAAGTAAATAGCTGTTATGATCACATATGAATTCACAGCCTGTGATACCTGTCATATACTGGGCTGCCTGTGTTGAGCAGGCAATATTGTACAATACCCACACATGTAACTTGTCACCTTTCTCTAGAGCCGGGGTCTCTGCAAAAAAATGCAGTAAAAGTATCAAGTAACAGGGTTCCAGTGTCTTGAGCATGTAACAGAAGCCCTTGATTTCCACCAAGTTGTATAGACACGGGTCATTTCATATAAAGAAGATGATAGATTGTACTATTTTCTTAGCTCACTCTTAACCCTCTCAAGGCAGGCGTTGCAGATTTGCAACAGTTAAAACACTAACAACCTGATTACCCCACATACATATTTTATGAGTTTATTTTACTCAGAAGTACCACTGCAGGACTTGGTTGTGCATTAGCAACTAAAACTTAATTTGAGCCTGAGAGGGTTAACTGTCAGGTAGCTTTGTCAAGCTAAGTGTCTCCAGTGTTTGTTGGTTTTTACTTGCGTTCATTTAAGGTTAGCTTCCATAGCTAACATTATCTCAGGCATCCTTGCAAACCACACATCGTATCGATCTGATTTGTCCCATCATTGTAAAAAAAAAAAAGCAAAAAAATTAGATATTTGATTTTTAGAATATAAAGGATTTTTTTTATATAGTTTTTGGCCTTTTTCTGGCTTTATTGGACAGGTACAGTGAACACTCACAGGAAAGCGAGAGGTGGAGACATACTGCAAACAGCCACGGGTTGGATTGAAACCCGGGCCAGCTGCTCTCAGCCATCCGGCATCTGGTCGCTTTCTCATCCAACTGAGCTAAACCAGTGTTTTAAAGCAATGCCACCATCTTTGTTTTACCAACTTCCTTCTGCACACTTTATCTAGTGAGATCACTTCTGCTGACCTACTAGCTGGATCCACATGTTTGATGTGGCACAGATTTGATGCCAAATTGAGTTCCTGACACAACCTTTCCATTTAAGCTTAAGAAGTTTACTAGCTTGAGACTTTTTGAGGTTGTGTCTGCTCCCAGAATCAAATCAGACTTCTGCATATGATCAATGTGTTAACAGCTACCCAACAAAGTACTAATATGTTCAATTTATATGAGCAAATGATATTAAACAAAAAAAATATTGCAATGTACATTTTTTAAAACTCATTTTTCTTATTTGGTCTTACAAAACAATTAGTAAAATCATGTCGTGGTAAAAGCTGATGGGTAAAAAGTACCAGATGGTTTAAACACTGCAACATAAAAAAATTCTTTCACAGTTACACTCTTCAAACTTTGTGATTTGATGCATTTTTTTAACCGCAGCAGTTGTTCCAATCACGTGAAACGACCCTTGAAACACTCTGAAAATGCATTGGAGTACCATATGTTTGATGTGTCTCCAGCCAGTTTTTACATAAGCAGTCCTCGCTAAATATTCCCAAGGTAATATTTCATTTCCACAAATCTCATGAGTCTTAGCAGCGAGGAGACCTTGATTCTCCCCACTTTGAATAGACCTTCATGTGAACATTATTATTAATTCATCAACCTGCCAGGCCGGGCTTTAGCCTTAATACATTTTGAGATTGAGCTATCTTCCCTGGCAAGGCTCGGAGTGATTAATGATTGAGGAGAGGTGAGAGCATCAGCTTAGTCCACTACAAACGTATGAACCCGTGAAGAGTCTGGGTCAGAATTCCAAATGATCCAAAACATTCCGTTACACCGCTCCGCTTAACATCAAAGTGTTTGCATAAGAACGCCGTACAAAGTCGAGCATCTCCGACAATGCTGTGGGATCAAATCTGGTTACACACAGCTTTAAGCTTATCCTGTTTGTGTGATGGTTGCTTTTGTCAGGCCTCAAAGGCTTCTGAGCTCCAGAGTCACCTCAAATAAGAGGGAGAGAGAGGGGAGAGCTTCAGAGAGCAGAGAGTATCAGTATATGCCCCAGCGGCGAATGAGATTCTGCTTAGATTATTCAGCGGGAACACCAGCTCAGTCCTTATTTTTCCTGTGCTTGGCCTTTTTCTTTTTGGCTCTCTTGTTTTATCTGCTCGGTTAAAAAGCACACACTCGCTTGCAAACGGCGCACATCCCTCCACGCTCCAAACTACCCGACACTTTGTACACAAAAGATAAAACGAGACCTTTTGAAGGTCGACGCGCAACAGGTGAAAGATGTTGGGGTCTTGGTGGTGCGGCGCGATTGTTTTGGTGTGCGCGAGACGTCTGGCCTCTTATCTCTGTTGATGTGATACCTTCTTTCCACTCTGCCCCTATGTTGCTAACACTCCACCTGCTCTTTGATGTCCTCGCCTCCATCTTCCTCTGGCTGTATTGGTAAAGCAGCCGTACTGCGCGGTCAGCGAAAAGCCCTGAAAGCCAAGACTCAAAAAGCTTTGGACAAACACACTTTCTTTCTTTTTCCTTTTTTTTTTCCAATTGTGCGACATTCTCAGAGGCAAACGGAGGAGGAGTTTGTCAGATAAATGTCAAGGCTGATGGCTGGCTGAGCTTAGTCATCGAGCAGCAAGCAGAGACTCGTGCTGCGGTTTTAGTTTCACGTAAAAATCAGTGTTTTGAAGTCTTAAACTGCCGGCCGGATGCTGTTGCAGTCCAAACCGAACACAATCTGTTCTCATCAGTGACGAGTGATGATACAGTCCCACCGTGCAAAGATCTGTTGTAACTTGACTTAGCCCCAACGTCGACCTACCTGCCGCAGTTCGCTCTGACACCTAAAACCTGAGCTTGCACTGTTCATGAGTGTAGTGTGAGATTTCTCAGCTATTTCTGGCCCTTGACCTTGTTTCTATAGGTTTCACAGTTCTCAGGAACTTAGCAAGTAAAGAGCTGTCAAGTTGTCACGTTAATTCCACTGCTGCACACCTTTGTCTTTGTTTTTTGTAGTTTTTTAAAGAACTTGGATGCGATTTCTCCTGTTATGAATCATTTGGCAGACAAAGAATGTCAGCTCATCACTGAGAGCTGTCCACACATTCTCCTGCTAATAGTTTAGTTTGTCAGCTTCCTTTGGGGCGAGATTGTGAAACTTTTGAAGAATTAACAGTGTAGAATTCCATCTATGAATAAAAAGCATAAGCAATACAATATATAAGACTCCTTTCTCGGCAAAACATCTACGGTTTTTTTTACTGGAGCCTTACTTGGTCTGATCAAGAAGCAGCCAGTGCCACAAACTAGAATACATACATGTTCTCAAAATGAGCCCCATGTGTTACTTTGTTTCATGTCACTGTACTGCTCCTCACATACAAGGTCTTAAATAATCAGGCCCCATCTTATCTTAATGACCTTGTAGTACCATATCACCCTATTAGAGCACTTCGCTCTCACACTGCAGGCTTACTTGTTGTTCCTAGAGTATTTAAAAGTAGAATGGGAGGCAGAGCCTTCAGTTTTCAGGCCCCTCTTCTGTGGAACCAGCTTCCAGTTTGGATTCAGGAGACAGACACTATCTCTACTTTTAAGATTAGGCTTCAAACTTTCCTTTTTGCTAAAGCATATAGTTAGGGCTGGACCAGGTGACCCTGAATCCTCCCTTAGTTATGCTGCAATAGACGTAGGCTGCTGGGGGATTCCCATGATGCACTGGGTGTTTCTTCTTCACTCACTATGTGTTAACAGACCTCTCTGCATTGAATCACACTTGTTATTAATCTCTGCCTCTCTTCCACAGCATGTCTTGATCCTGTCTTCCTTCTTTCACAGCAGATGGCCCCGCCCTTCCCTGAGCCTGGTTCTGTTGGAGGTTTCTTCCTGCTCAAAGGGAGTTTTTCCGTCCCATTTCTGGGTAACAGCCATAAAAACTAGAGTTAAGGCTTCAAAACAAAAGTCCAGAAATGAATGCATGGCTATATTCATGGCACAATATGATATCATAATATTGGTGTCCTCTCTGCAGCTTTGTGATGAGTGTTGTGTTACTTCCTGGTTTTAATGAGTGCACTACCTTCAATATTTTTGCCTATGTCTATACTCTCAACCCCCAAAGTGTGAAAAATCGCATAAACCATGTTGGTATATGCAGTGTTTGGGTCCATCATGAAGTGGGTTAATCTGATCTAAGTTCAGCAAAGATTTAGACACATCCTGTTGTCTATGACATAAGCAAGTTTCTTTACTGACTGATACATCGTTCATGCGACTCGTGAAAAATTTTAAAACCCCGAGTAAACTCATCGCACTTCTTGACCTTTCTCTCTGAAATAGTCTACTGACAATGCAAACGATTTAAACTAAATGAGAAATCAAGGAAAATTCATTCAATCGTCATCACGTAACTTTCTGCAAGTTTAGCAAACTGCTGCAGATGCTGCAGAGCAAACATCCTGCTGCACGCTCCTCTGTGATTAGTCTAAGTTAAGTTGCATCCAGATGGCTGTCACTAATTACTTGCACAGAGAATGTTAAATGTTGTAGAAAAACATCTCAGGATTTAAGAATAATGACAAACTTGTCAAGTGAATTATGACAACAAGCATAAATAGACCATGAGGTATTGCAGCTGAGCACAGAGCAGTTAATGTGCAAAATGTGCCAAACCAGGTCACCATGGAGATGCCTTTTTCCCCATTGATAATTAATTGTAAAGGTAGCATTGCTGTCCTTTCTGCTCTTAAAGACTGGGTTGCAGTGACACTAGAGAATAGTAAAACGCTTTAATATAATTGTTTTCAGTTTTTGCGTCTATGCAACAAATGAAAATTAATGAACTGTATTATGTTTTTGGTGATATCCACTATTCTTCAGTTCTCCAAAAATAAATCTGTCATATTTTTGGATTAATTGACTTGTTACATAAAAAAACATTATAGTGCTTAGATATTTCATCTACTTTTCTAAGAGACAAACACAGGGTACTTTTCATAGTTTTCTCTTCTCCCAACCTTTTCCTTCCTAATGCATGTAATTCATAGGAAGTAAGTATAAATGATTATGAGCTTCAGCTAAAGCAACACAAACACCAGACTGTACCAAACATCTGTTTCAGTCAGCATGTATAGAATCAGATGTGTCAATAACAAAACTTTTTTAATAAGATATCTTATGTGTTTAATCTCATTAGATCTTGCTTCTTTATGTTTTCCTCGTGTCCATTTCTCTGGAGCATTCGGTTGTTCTTCAAAGACTCATTTGACTCAAAAACTGTGATTTATGTGACTAAGAAAATTTAAGGCAAGAATTCTTCATCTGAAGTTTCCTTTTATAAAAATAGATTTTGTGAAATTTGATCATTTCGAGACTTTGTACACCGGGGCAGGCATAAGGACACTTTTCTGTTTCTTAAACAGCACCAGGGATCAGAGATCAGAGTGATTTGTTGCTTCATAAGCAACGAATGCCACTGCCCTTTTGGTCTGTCAGTTCAAACGGATGAGGTCAGGGAAACTCATCAAGCTACAGTCTCTGTTAATCACTCTGGTTCAGCTAACGTCATTCTCTCCTAGCAATCTATGTGTGCAGAGTTAACTGGGCTAACTGGAAAAATGTTACCACTGAAGTTGTTGTAATCAATGCTCTGCATTTACAACTGATCAAATGAAAGCAAACACTGCAGAGAGGTGGTACAAGGTGGCAACAGACTGGTTTTCGACCTTTGGCAACCTCCAACCCCACCGTAGTGGCAAGCATTTTTTGCAGGTTGTATCCAGGTGAACTCAGTCGCAAAGAAGGTGCGTCACTAAAGTCCTCCTGGTGATTGCTTTGGTTGCTAAAGTTTTCTGCGTTCGTCAATCGTTTGCATGGAAGACACAGACTTGTATGTAAACAATGGCCAGCTAACGCTCCAAGAGGAACTTAAACTTTAAAAAAGTGAGATTCAAACTGCAGAGATTGGCCAGGCCACACCATGACCTTGATGTGCTTCTTCTTTAGCCACTCCTTTGTTTCCTTGATGCTATGTTTTGGTTCAGTGGCACACTGGAAGACCCATTCACGACCCACGCGGTCCATCAATCTGCAGAAAGAGGTTCCCCCCCAAGAATTTACGATGCACGGCTCTGTCCATTGGCCCTTCAGTGAAGTCGTCCTGTACCCGTAGCAGCAAGGGCATCCTTTAGGTCATAGCAACACATTTTTCTGGCACAACTTCACCTGTTTCAAGGTGCATGGAGAAGACAAAGATCTGATGACGTGAAGACTCCAGCAACACTTAAAATAACAGGGAATAACTTTATTAAGTGACCAACGTGTTTCAGCCTGTGGCCCTTATCAGGGTCTTCAGGTCATACTCAGCATTTATCTTCCTCAAAGACTGAGGACGACTGATGATCACTGTATATTTCTTCCATTTCCAAACAACTGCACCAACACTTGTCACCTTCTCATTAAGCTTCTTTCTGATGGGCTTGTAGCCCATTCCTGCCTTGTGTCTACAGTCTTTTCCCTGATGTCCTTTTACAGCTTTGGTGGTGGAGAGGCTGGAATGGAAGACGCTGATTCGGTGGACAGGTGTGCTTTATACACATAACAAGTTGAGATCAGGAGTATTTATTCAATTCAGTTTAGTTTTATTTATAGAGTGCTAAACCACAACAACAGCCCCTTCAAGGCTTTATACTGTAAGGTAAAGACCCTACAGCACAGCCCTATGATGACAGAATATATAGAACAGATGTGTAACTGATTGTAATCAGTGTGGCACATCTGCTTCATCAGCCTCATTCAATCATTGCTGCTGGTTTGTAGGTGATCAAATGAAGAGTTCACTCAGTGACATGCAAATCAATTTCTAACTTTTATGAAACGTGCTTATGTAATCTTTATTTTCTGGATTTTTGAGTCTCTCTACCCATAAAACTTAGAGACTGTTAGTTTCTTTGTAAGTGAGCAAACTTACAAATTAAGCAGGGGATCGGATAATTATTTCCCCCGCTGCATAAGGACCAAGTATGTTTTTGAGTACGACACATTTCAAAAGGTGCAACTATTCCTATGGCTTTCACTCTCAGACAGTTAATACAGCGCTTTTGTTAAACCCCTTGAAATGCAGCTTAAAGGCTGTCCTTCTATCACATCTCGATTGATTTAAAATCCATTCTGTTGGTGTGCAAAGGCAAGATTGCGAAAAGTTGTGCCATTGTCCAAATCCTCATTGTTGGTTTGATTTTGTGTACAGCAGGACATTTTTATTACGGAGCCATTCAATACTCTGAGGACTAAAATGAAGTTCCATTTACCTCCATTGTGAAGGAAACAGAATGAAACTAATATAAGCACGACTAGTTCAGGCAGAGATAGCTACATGATACGCTTTTGTTACTGTTAGGCTGTGTTTTATTTGTGTCTGACGAGGGCATCTATGTTCTGTACTTGCTTTCGCTCTCATGTAGCTATTCAGTCAGGTTACATAAATATCCAGTGAAGCTAAAAGCACTCATTACTCGCCTGGAAAGTTGACAGACAATGGCATTTGGCTGAAAAAGCAGCAAGCGGCAGAGTTTGATTGTCACGGGGGGATAATGTTTCATTTCTTTTGTTGCGGCGCGGTGAGCGACCTCTCACCCCTCCAAACCGCCCCCTAAATCAGTTGCTCTGATGTAGATCACATTCCCGGCTGTTTACGTTACCCCCCCCCCCCCATGCCAGACGCTGCCACCAGCCTTTCACACCTGTCCCGTCACGTCCACGGAAAGGAAACTGTGATACATTTTCAGAGTAGAACAGAAAGGCCTTTGTGTGTGTGTGTGTGTGTGTGTGTGTGTGTGTGTGTGTGTGTGTGTGTGTGTGTGTGTGTGTGTGTGTGTGTGTGTGTGTGTGTGAGAAAGAGAGTGCACAGACATTCACACTGAATCAGAAGTGCCTGCATGCATAGGCTTATGCAGCTGAGAGCTGGCCCACACAAATTCACCAAAAACTCAATGAGACGCACATATTTGTGTGCACGGAGCTGTCAAAGCGTCAGCTCAGTGAGTTATGGAGCTGCTGGATGCGTCTGAACATGGAGGGAAGATTCCACTCCTGTAAGGAGTGATAAATTAGGGAGAAGTGAGGAGTACAAGCTCCTAACTCCGACAGATATGCCACAGTCGCTCACTGGAGAGGCCAGGAAGGCCGACATGTGCCGTCACCTCAGTGCCATGTTTTCCCACCCCATACATATATACTTACACCAGCATAAAAACTGGTCAGTTTTAAGAAAAGCTGTAACAAAGCTGCTTTTCTTCTGCTGTAACAACACTCCTTCACATGTTAAAAAAAGTACATTTTCTTTTCACGCTTGCAGCTGCTGCAGGTAAGATAAATACAGCTGTCCATACAGCAGCTTACTGGGGTCACTGAAGGTAAAAGGCAAAAATAAATAAGGGACTAGGTAGGGGGGTGAATTTCAGAGAGAAACATCATTAAAGTAGCAAATTTACACATTTTTCAATCACTGAGGAAGACAACAAAGAAGCTAAGCTTATTAAAACGAGTCAGAGCTGGACGAACAACACACCGGTCTCTATCTCTGCGTGGTCGCTCTGTTTCAGTCAGCTGAGAGATAAGCATGCAGGTCTACAAAGCACAACACTGAAGAAATCTCTGGATTCAGAACACAGACACACTCTCTACTTTTAAGATTAGACTTAAACACAGATTGTTGCAGCATCTGCAGCGATGCGGACACTGTACCAGTCTGTTGATGGAGGGAGCTAAGCGTAAATGTGAAGCCGTCAATTGACCAGTCGATCCACATTCTCACCTCGCCTACAGCCATGGGCTCTGGGTAGTGACCAAAAGGATGAGATCACGGATAGAAACAGTGGAAATTAGCATCTTCCTAAGGGTGGCTGAGCTCAGCCTTAGAGAGGGGCAGGAGCTTGGTCAGCCAGGAAGAGCCTAAGAAGAGACACTAGTCCACTACACTGAAAGCCAGCTGAGGTGGTTCAGGATTTGCAGTAGGATGCCTCTTTGATGCCACCTATGTGAGGCGTTTCTCCCCTAAGAGATCCAGAGCAGGTAGCTGGGGAGAGAGTCAGGGCATATATGTATGACCAGGACCTGGATAAGTGGCAGAAATGGTTGGATGATGTATCAGAAGGTGCTGTAACAAAATATCAGGAAGTGATTCCATGAATATTTACCTACATCTGAACACAACTGAGGAGTGGTGCTACATATATGTGAATATGTATTATATGCAGACTGTTTTTTTTCTCATAAATTAGTTCAATTCTTTTTATATAGCACCGAATCACAGTAACAGTTGCCTCAAGGCCCTTTAAAGATCCTACATGGCGACAGTGGGGAGGAAAAACTCCCTTTTTACAGGAAGAAACCTCAAGCAGAACCAGGTTGAGGGAGGGGCGGGGCCATCCGCCATGTTGTCTCACTCCATATAAAGCAAATGTGTATTTTCATATAATTCCAACAATTATCCAACAACAAACTAGTGACAGCAAAAAAAGCAGCCAAACACAGAAATGTTTAAAGCTTTCTACATTTGTTTGCTCTTAGGACAAAACAACATTTTGTATCATAAGGTCTTCTGTTATGAGAAACTCCACACCTTGTTAACAATAATCACCACTCACTACAATCACACAGCTAAGGTAGAAACAAAAGAGACGTCCTGTGTAGATTAGTAACAAATGAGTTTTTTCTCTTGTAAAAAAAACCTTGTTAGCATTGATGAGTGTGCCAGCAGAAAGTCTTCCCAAGCCCCCAAGTTTTATTATTGTTCTTTTAGGCACTGCATTTATTTAATAAATGAAGAATGGGGAAGAAAAGGAATAAATCAGCAGATCTGCACTCCATTTCAAACAAGTAAGAAGCTGCTAATGTTAGAAGCAAAGTGTTTTTCTGCTGCTTGTAACAATAAGTGATTGATGATGATGCATCTGAAATACTCTTCAGTGTTTTTCATCTGAGGAAAATGCTGATTTTCATCTTGGTTTTCTAATGATGATGATGAAGACGCTATCATTTTGCACACACATTCCTTCCTGTTAGTGGAATTTTCCTTCCAGTTTCTCTCTTTGTGCTGGTACAGCTTTTGTGAGATCTTATATTTTCTCTGGTGTTTAGTTAGGACTTCAGTTATTCGAGTTTTATTTCTCCCAACCAAACTGCGTTCTTTGTCTCGCAGTGCTTTGTCAGATTTGTTTAATAGCGTGGCTCAAAGGATGGAACCGCACACCAGTCAGCCAGCTTCTCCGGCTCATGTCCAAATTGTCTTATTATTTTTTAAAGGACCAATTATGAGTATTTTTACCAACATTCATGGTCTCCAGATGATCCGTTTTTTGCACAGTACTGAATAATGTCAGTAAGCGCTAAACTGACTGGCATAAATATAGAGAGTTATGTTACTATGTAGCCCAATCACCCTGGTGATAAGTCATGGTAACCGCCAAACAGCAGAAGCTAATCTTTGCATTCAATGCTAATTAAATATTATCATGCTTACGTGCTAACTAAGGTGGTGGCCAAGCCTTGGTGTATGACTAGTAATATTTTCATCATTTGTTAGGTACAGATGTGTCTATTCAGGGTTTAAATATGTCTTTACTCACACATTTAAAGAGAATTGTTGATGCACGCTGTTTCAGCTTGTTACTAAAAGACAGTTTAAAGTCACTTTAGTTCTTCAGTACACATCAAGTATGTTTTTTGTTATTGAAAACTCCATTCTGTTAGTGTGACAGTGAATTACAGATGAACTTCATTAACTAAACCCAGCTAGCACTCGTGTAAGCTCCTCTGTTTTTGTCCAGGCGTGATCATATCAGCCAAGATTTCACACTCAAGGCTTCAAGTCCACAAATTATCTCATGGGTGACATCTGGGCGACTGTTTCATCTTTTATAAGCACTCTGTGCTTTTTGAGTGATAACATACGTGTTTCCATGTTCAAGCATCTACTGTGTTGGATGAATCTCATCTCTTTTAATGTGTTGCAGAGTTTTTGGAATAGACACGAACCTCCAAAACCTATCCAGCTGTCATTCTAGGCACCTAAAGCTTTTTATTAGCACTATTCATGCGAATCACATCTTTAAGCTATCTGGTTTACTGGTCCTGGTGTACACTGTGGCTTACTGTGCCCTAAATACCAATATCATGTACTTATTGGTCTTTGAGGACTAAAAGAGCATTTAGACCCAGAAACAGCAAATAACTGCTGAGTTATTCAAGATGATGTGTGGTTAAGCCAAACTCTGTTTAGCTAAGCTCATCAAAGAGGAAGGGCTCTAGCACATTTTTGTAAGATAGAAACTGGTGAAATGATCTCACAGCGGTCGCTAATAAACTGTCCTCACATTAACAAGAATAATTTCTCGTCCTGCAAAATATGCTGCCGAGTAAGTACAGCTAGCTTGTTTGCTGTGAAGCAGCCATTTTGAAGCATTTATATAAACCACAGCTGCAGATACAGTCCCCATCAAAAGTTTAAGACCACTTGAAAAATGGCAAAAAATCATATTTTGCATGGTTGGATCTTGACAAGGTTCCAAGTCGAGCTTCAACATGAACAAGAGACAAAACAAGGCTGTTTTACAGCTCACTCACAGGACAGTAAGGGCATGGACAGATTTGCCCAACATGCTTATTATTTTTTCAGTATGATTTTATCATACACTGCATGAATACAGCAGCTGAGCTGTCAGGCTGCAGCCTCCGTTGTAGAAGCACCGTGCTCATTTTCATCTTCGCTTTCTGATGTCAGCTTTGTGTTCATACAGAAATACTAAGAGAAAGATTCTAGTGTAACGAATTACTTTCTCCTGGGAGTGATTAAGTAAAGTACTTACCTGTACTGCATTACTTAGTGTTCCAGTAATATGTATAATACAGTACTTTTCTGAACAATGACCCCAACACAGATCACAACACGATGGGGATACACCTTCAACTGTGCACACCTAGACTGTGCTGTTATGGTCTCGTCAGCCTTTCCAAACATGACATTCTTATTCAGCCTTTTTCTAATTGTTATGTTGTGAACGTTAGCATGTTAGCTCCTAACTGAGGCCTCTAGAGGCTCAGAGATGCAGCTCGTGGGCTTTCTGCATTTTCTCTGAGCACTGCACAGTCTGACCTTGGGCTGAAACACACCTGGATAGACTGTGTTAACACGTATGCCTGAAATGGGGCAAACTGCCCAAATTACGTCTTTTATAACGGTGCTCACACTTGCTGACAATCAGTTAATCAGGTGTTTTTGATTGGCAGCACCTGGCTGCTACTTCCCCTCTTCATTCCTATGGATACACCGAGGAGATGCTTGGGTTTCCCACATGACCGTACACGTTAGTGTATGTTGGACAAACACTGACGTATCTGTTTTCTGTTATCTTGTTCTTTCTTCCTCTCACCACACAGGTTTCAAAGCCATCCATTAAACCACACAGTCATCACATTCATCACAGCCCACACACACACACACACCTGAGATCAGTCCACGCAACCCGCATTGCTGCTATTTCATTTCTCATCTTCCTCTCTCAGCACTGGAATATTGGACTAATGGGCCTAATAGCACGCCCACTGCTATTCAAAGAATCGGCGGCTGCACTGGAATAAAGGATTATCTGTGTGTGAAGAGGAAGAACCTGACACAGCGAGAGGACCAGGAGACCCAGTAAGAGGGGAAAAAATGATGGTGAGAGAAGAGGAGCCATGAAACCGACATGCTGAGAGACAGAGAGCGAGGCGGGATGACGGGGCCAGACTGACAGGAAGCACCAGCAGAATGAAAACCTGAAAGTGCATCCGACTGTAGTCACACAGCGCTGCTTAGCTGTCAGCACCCCCGGTTACAATCTAAACATCGGCACCTTTGATTGTGACATTTTTTGGTTCTTTGTAGCTTTTGTCTGAGCTCAAAGTAAGTGAGGTCGGGTAAAATGAAAGCATCGAGAGGGGAAAAAAACAACAACACTGTCTCGCCAGTCACGCACAAACGAAAACACTTGTCTGTTCGGACTCTACTGTTCAAAAATGTATATCCCCGGAGCTTGAGTGATTTACGCACATCCTCCCCACATGCTGTTAGACTGCTGCTGAAATCGAGACGGGAGCAGTTTTCTCTTCCTGACTCACATGAGTTGATGGATTTTCATCTACCAGGAGGAAAAAAGAACTGCAGCGTGTTTCGGCTCAGCTCTAAAAAATGATTTTTTTCTGTCTGCATGCACACATATTTCTGTACGAGTGGTTATTGGAGAATTACATTCCTACAAATGTACTCATTACTGTGTAAATTAGCACAGCTACAGTTTCCTTTTGTCTTTAGTAGCCCTGATTTAATAAATGGTAATTATCTCCAGGCATTTGTAATAGAAATAAAAAAAGAGGTTTAGGAATGAAAATGAGATTGGATAGGAATATATATTTTTAATGAATTTAGTTTCCTGAGGAGGGAAAGTCACAACGCTGTGTTTCAGCTGATAAAAACTATTTTTTTCTGTTCACAGCAGAAATAGATTTGTTTATTTGGTGAACCTGCGAGCGAGCCGCTTTATTCTTCTCCCTGAAACAACCTCTTCCTGCTGTTTGCGTGTTGCCATGCACTGACGATGTGAAAGTGTTTAAATCCCACTTTAGGAAAAAAATAAAGAGCCAAAGTAAATCGAAGTGAACACATCTGCAGATCCTTATGACCTTTATTAAATCTTACAGCTGACTCTCAAACAAATGCATGAATTATTCATGTCTGACTGACTTGATTGCTACAAGGGGCACAGACACAGCGCTCTTTTTTCTTTTTAATTATCCCCCCGCCCCCTTTTTTTTTCACTGCAGAAGTTTCCAGATAAGGTTCAAGCTTTCCCCCTAATCAAGCTAATGTTAGCTCCTTTTAACGAGCCCGGCCTCCCCCAGTTTGACTTCTATCACTTTTAAACTTTATGTGTCTATTAACCATTCCTCCATAGTAATGAACATATCAGCATTTTGCAGTTATACGGAAGTCTTCATGGATGGGAGTAATTAATAAACTACATCTAATTAAAATGCATTCTAGAGGGGGTGGGGATCGAGATGTTTGCAGAGGTATGATGGTGGGAGTTCATGTGAGACCGCGTACGCCTGTGAGCAGCTGATTTCTTTGTTGTCTTTGAAAACAGTTGGAGTAAATTTTGGACTGATTTTCTCACTAATGCTTCGCAAGTTTTGTTATTTTGCAGCTGATGTTTTAGGGTAAATATTCAGCAGCTGTCGAGTCGGTTCATTCAGCTTTAAATCTGGGGAGACGTGTGGCATAATAGACTGAAAGGTTAGCTAGTGGAGCAGCAAGACGCATGTTCCACTTGAGTCTCTACTTTAAATTGCTGGTATTCATCAAGTTAAGTGATGAGTCCGCATGATGAATGGTCTCTCATTAATATCATTATGCTATTAGGCTACATCTCTCACACTATGCTCTACCTAGAATATGCACATGCTTTGCATTTGTGTGCTCTGTGTGTGTGTTTGCACATCCCTCAGTCAAAGTGAGGCCATAACAGTGTGGTTCATTTCTACAAGAAGCCTGAAAATCCCTGTTTACAACTCCAAGTTTTTCAGTGAGCCACACACCTTTTTTTTTAAATTATTATTATTATTATTATTATTATTATTATTATTACCACTGCTAATTTCTGTTATTTTCTGTTAGTTTCTTCTGTAAATAACTGCACACTCTCTATGTGCTCATGTAAAGCTGAGGAGCACAAGCCAAAGAATTTCATTATGGATAAATGTGGCTACACTGTTTATCTGTACATGACAATAAAACTTGAAACTTGAAATAGCAAAGAGAAATTAAAAATGTATGCCATAAAAGAGTTCGGGTCTTAGGAGGCTAAGTTACACTTGGGCATGAATGTTTAGAAAAAAATATCAATGGAAAATGCAACACTGAGACATTGTTAAAAGAGTTGCTATGAAAAGCAGCCATGATGGTGCTAAACATATTTGTGTGATTGAAGTGAGTCCAGGTCATGAACTTGTCGCTCGATTTGTAGCTGATCATGTAGAAGAGGCCTGTGAAAGACTCCAGATAGAGACATGAATCCTGTCTCTTAGTACCTCTGTGCCCTTCCACACAAACACACCTAATATGTCTATCGCAGTAGATTTACTCCCACCTGATATAAAACCACAGACCTTTCCAGCTACGGCTGACCTCCTGCTGAATTTCTCCAAGCAGATGTTCTTGAACCCTCACAGCACATAGGCAGGATGATGCCTTATAATTATAGATATAAACAGATTGTGCACATGGTTTAACCTGCCATGGGTGATAAATTGCAGCCCGGTCTTGCTGTATAAAGTGCCAATGCCAGAATAGAGTCCTCTCGGCTACAGAGGGTCAGCTGCAAGAGGAGGATTTAATGAGGATGGCCACCCAAACAGTCTGGGTGTCCATCTGTTTGCTCTCTCTGCTTTTACATGTCACACATCTTGCGAAGGCGGCAGCAGCACTGGACCAGCGGGGCTGCTCAGAAAGGTGTAAATGCATCACCAAAAAGTGCACTTTCACTGAAAACGGGGAGAGTGAAAAACAAACGAAAACCTTTCAAGACTAAAACAAGAAGATCAAGACCTTTAAAAGCCAGCTACCAAAAAAACCTCCATTTTTACACTGACAAGGTTGCCAGCATACCTGTTAACCATGGAGGCTTTATTTGTTGTACACTCTATGTGCTGTATGCACACATGCAGTGTCTGCTTGTAGGCAGGGAACAGAAAAGCAGTTTAAATAGTTTTATTAGTTTTAGTGTGGCGAGCGTTGTGATTTAGGGGGTTGAATTTAAGCAGAAAAACTACAAATAATTAAATTATCAAGAAAAACATTTTGATTTTTGTTACGACCCGTCTAGGGCCAGGCCATAACATGAGCGAGGCACTCGCTTCCCCCCCAAGACCCAAGCAGCCACAGGAAACAAATCCATTCGTTATAGTGATTTATTTACAAAGTGATAAATAAAAGAGGAACAACAAAACGGGAGTGTCAACACTTCAGGGTGAGCCAAGGCCAAAATAATAAACAGAACAAATCTACACAAAACCCGCACCCCTGACCTTACCAAAACAAAGTCAAAAATAAAGACAGAGTCTAACCTCCTTAACTAATTCAAAACAGGAGAAAAAACGGGTGATCAAAAGAAACGGCAGCTCACCCCTACCCACTCCACTTCCAACACTTTCAAGCCACACTGCAGCCAACGGCTGCCACAGTTACGCTGCTGGGTAATGAGGAGAGACGCGAGGACCTCTCAAGCCGTAGCGCTCCAGCCTCCTTTTAATGGGCGGGTCCTCCAGCTGGAACCAGTCGCGTCGGGCCGGTGTATCCACGCACCAATCGGAGCCGAGCCCTGGCACAGCTGAATTAACATAAACAGATGTTACCTGCCCAGAACAAACACATGAAAATACAAGTTCGTAACATTTTTGTTCAAGGATCACATATTCACTAACTGTTAAAAATTCCCCAGCATTCAGGACTACTGCTGCGTAATGATTTAACTGAAAAACTGTAACTAGGTATAACAGCTTACTTGTTTTAAGAATATTGATCATTACAAATAATTACCAACAACTCTCATTCAACAATAAACATAGGGAAAAGACTCCTACAACCAGCTGTAGGCAACAAGCCCAGCTAAACTTTGGTTAATATTTTGGCACACTTGGGTTGAGTTCTGATAGGTGTCATAATGTCTTACAGAAAGGTGTTCGTGTGCCCCCAGACACCGCTTATACTTAAACCGTGTCTTTCTCTTATCACTGTAGATTAAATATCTAGATTTGTAGCTAATAGGTAACAGCTTACACTACAGTTACAATTAGTCTCAAATCATTAGCCCTATTCATTTGCGTGAAAACAGAATTTAGTCATAGTTTGAACTGGTCTGACCAAGAATTTGATGTTGAAAAGTGTCATGTGGATGTCACATCACATGGCTGATTTTCTACAGTGAGTTGTCTGTTGATGAACCACAGATACTATAATAGATGGACCTTTCCATTACGACTTCACCTGGTGGTTTTTAACTCTACACTCTGAATCTTCAGCATTAACCATGTTAATGTTGTTTTTTCTTTGGAGCCAAAAGTCACATTATATGGATGACGGGGTGCAGCGCTAAGTAATCAGTTAAGGCACCTGTCAGTGTTAATGTGTTACAAACCTGTCAGCTAACACAGCCACAACCCTAACTCGGTTAATATGTGTTATAATTACTCCTGCTCAGAGCTGTTATGAAGCAGGAAAATATCTATAGAGACCAAAACCATTGTTAATACCAGCTTTGAATTAAAAGTTCATTAATGTTGTAAAGCTTAATATGGGAGTCTTATGGGAACTGACTCCATTTTCGAGCAAGCCTCAAGTGACAGCTAGAGAAGTCAGTGCCTCAAATTCGTTGTTGCTCCTCAAACCAATTCTGAACTACTTTTGCTTCGTGGCAGGGTGCATTATCCTGCTGAAAGAAGCCACAGCCATCTGGGAACGATGTACATGATCTGCAACAATGCTTAGGTAGGTGGTACGTGTCATAGCAACATCCACATCAATGACCCAAGGCTTCCCAGCAGAACATTGACCAAAGCATCACACTGCCTCCCCTGGCTTGCCATCCTGGTGCCAGGTGTTCCCCAGGTGACCCACAGGTATCTGTCATTTATTGGAACCAACATTCATTTTTCAGGCAGTTTGACCCTTTCACTTTTGATAGATATGGACCATTGCAGACAGGAAGCCCCCCAAGAGCTGCAGTTGTGGAGTTGTGCTGACCCAGTCGTCTAATCATCACAGTCTGTCCTTGACGGACTCCCTCAAATCCTTACGTTTGCCCAGTTTTCCTGCTTCTAACACACTAACAGGAGCCATGATGAAGAGATAATCAGTGTTATTCACTTCACCTGTTATTGGTCATAATGTTTTGCCCGATCGGTGTATTCCCATAACCAGCATACAAATTTAAATAAAATGTCCTACTTGCAGTAACGGGTTCAGCGAGTTTGAAGGCAAATGCACACATGATTGCAATTCACTGGCACAACCATTTATTTTTGTTTGTTTGTTTGCCAGCTGGCACGGGGATCTTATAATATATACTAATCACAATCGGCCTGCAAATCTAATATTGCTTTTTTGCATGAAAGCCTGACAGAAATCAACACATTCTGTTACAACCTGAACCTTCCCCAAATATTTGATTTGTTCAGCTATTCGAGGTTTTAACATCTGAGAGTCATTTCTCGACAGA
Organism: Pelmatolapia mariae; assembly: GCF_036321145.2. Classification (NCBI taxonomy): domain Eukaryota; kingdom Metazoa; phylum Chordata; class Actinopteri; order Cichliformes; family Cichlidae; genus Pelmatolapia; species Pelmatolapia mariae. Next base: position 1,690,346 of record NC_086240.1, on the reverse strand, counting down.
CGGTGATTCTTCACTTTTCCACGTTGTTAACAGATGTCTTTTCACAATAATGAGACAGTTCGGCAGTCTGTTTGTTTATGTGAGTAGAAAAAAAGAGCACCAAAAGTTAAACAGCAAACAGTATTTCTTAAAAACAACTGAGTGAAGAGGGAGATGAGCGACTGTGATGATAATTAATTGCGTATGTCTGTACATTTGGGCAGCATCATCATGAAGTGGCTATTCTTTAAGTATTTTCTGTGATATACTAGAGATGTTAAAAATGCAACTGCCAACAGTATTTCATGAGAAAGAGCAAAGAAACAACAAAGATGGAAATGATTTTAGACTCAGAGCAGCCACTGCTTGATGACACTTTAAACTGATCATAACCAGCTTCATGAGGTTGTCACCTGACCCCCTTGAGAGTTACCAGGCAAGCCTCGTCAATATGACTTTTGTATTTGAACTCGTCAGTAGTATTAGCACAAAGCAAACAGCTCTGTTCGACTACTCATATTTTGACAAAAACTGCTAAAAAAGTCAAGAGAAACAGGAGACATTGTTGCTTTAGAAGATTCCATCAATACAAAGAAATATCAATAACTTTAAGAGTGAAGCTATCTCACTCCTAGAAAGGATGACCAAGACGCTCCTCTGCTTTAAGGAATAAAAATATTACTCACCATCCTCCCAGATGAGAGCCCACATCAATACTTGCCAGAGTTCAAGTAGCAGACACAACTCAACAGCAACTGTTGGGAGGAGACAGTGTGAAACAGGCCTTCATGGTTGAACCACTCCTGAGAATCCACTACTGAGGAAGACCAACAAGAGGAAGACAACTTCTTGAGCCAAGAAAGACAAGAAACGGCTGTTCGACCAGCGGAAATCTGGACTTGGATACGATGAGTCTACAGTATTATGTCAGACGTTTGCTTCCAGTTACCTCGTCTCTCTGAGATATAGAGAAGAAAAAAAGCTGGAGAGATGGTTCTGACTGTAAACGAGGAGGAAGTAAGTGTGTGTTTACTGAGAACTCAAGGCCAGACTAAAAATGTCATTGCTACAAGAACGAATACAACATTCACCATCCCGTCTAATTTGAGCGTAGTTGGTCTAACAGGTTTCGACATCATACAGACGGCATATAAAAGATGCTGCTATTGGTTGGTGAGGGTATTAACCATCCCACTGAGCTTTTTCATCGTCTTGAAACAGAGCGTGGGCGGATCTGACAAAACAAGACACTGAGCACACACAAGGTAGCCACACCCCTGCTTTAGTCTTTATTTTTTAAACTCTAATTGGGACCATCATTTAAACTCATCAAGAAAATGTTTCCTGAGGACACGGATCAAGCGAGCCAAAATGTCATTTTCCCAAAGACTGGTGTGCAATTAGATGTTTTGCCACCATGGGAATCGTCCCCTGCTGGCCATTTGTAAGAGAGCAAGTGTTTCCTAATGGCTTCTCTTTTCAGACGTGGAAATTACATTGTTTTGTTTAAAAATATACAATATATACCCAAAACACACCTCCAGGGTACATTGTTTTCATCGAGAAACAGAGAGTTAGACGGTAGAATAACAATCACCAAAGCTCAAACTGCAGACTTAAGGAAAAGCGACCAACATGTTCCAGAGAGGGGTGGGGGCTTCTTTGGGGAACATAAAACTTCACTTATTTTGCTTTATTTACAGCTTTTTCACCAATGAAATAAATCCAGATGTTTCATTTTATAGTTGTGATGTCTTCAGTACTCAAGATGAAACTACTTTTGGCTGCTCTCTTATTTCCCAAGGGTTCAACACGGCAGATGGATCCGCATGTTGATTTGGCACAGATATCACACTGAGCTTGGCACTCGGGGTACACTAACCTGAGGCCCTTAAAGCTTGGTTTGTGCCTCCTCCAGCGCTCAAATCAGGGATATGTTAACAGCCGCACCACGGAAGACAGTGAAAACAATGAAAAGCCATTGAACGAGAGCTTTTATCTGAAATCTGACAAGTAAAGTATGTATAGGTAATGTTCTACCTATACAAAGCCCCAAGTATTTAGACTGTTATCAAAACCAAGAATGTAATTATAATGAGTACAAAAACATAGATTACATACAGACTGGAGCAAACATATTCTATACTGTGGGCTGGTGTCTGTATTCTGTACATAAATCCGAGTTTAATCACGGGAATTGTCTGTTTTTCCTCAGAAATCTCTTTGATGCCTCACTTATCAAATTCCCTGAAAACCAACCACACAAAATATGCAAACATTATCTTTACTCTAGCTCCGTTATGGTATTATCAGGCATTATGGGTATTTCCTGAAAATTAGGGGCTCGCCGTACGTGAAAATGATTCCAGTGTATATACAAGGCCACATTATGCACTCAGGAAAACCTCCATCACCTTCAATGACCATTATGGCAGGAGAGACACATCGAGATGCTGACATAGAACTGCAGAAAGCAAAAGATACCGCAATGAACACACATAATGGCAAAAAATTGATCTGCCGCATTCTTCTCGAAAACAGAAACGGAAGTTGTTTATGATTTTCGGAGGCGTCTGTGGTTTGTCCAACAATTCTCTTGCAGCAATCTCCACCGGCAGCGTGATGAAAACATTCTGTTCGAATCAAGCGGCTGACAACATTGTCTGGTCTTTATTAACAGTCTGAGGATCGCCTGTGTAGTCAGACCAACGCGCGCCTCCTCATCTAATATTCGGCCAGAGGTTGTATGACATTCCTCGGGGCATGTGCCTGACATTTGGAAGTAGACTCTTATAGATAGAGTAATAATGTCACAGGGGCTGTGGGTGTATTTTTGTCTGGAAAACACAGTGAATGAAGAAGACAGGCAGGCATTGTCTGATGTGGAGAATGATTTAATTTGCAGAGACAGACGGCGGAGAGACGGGAAGAATGTTTAACTTTTTTCCAACTGCAAATGATTGTCGGTACATTAACTGAGGAATCGCCTGAGGAACGTGCAAACAAGTCATAGAGGCTGTAAAGTAAAACCTGCACAATTAACTTTGTGGTTGTTCTGACATTAAACTTAAGTTTGCTTTTTCAACAGCTAATCTTGTGTCTGCTTTGTGCTAAAGCACGCGGCTCACTGAACTAGAGTGAACAAGTAGAATCCAAATGTCCATCTAGCTTTCTTCTTTGTCAGCTGATCTTGTTTTTGAGTGTGCGTCACACAGTTGTTTTCATCCACGCATTGTCCCAAACACTTATTCAATAAGGGCTGCAGGGAGGCTGCTGTGAAAAGGCAGGGTTGCCAGTCCATCACGGTGCTAATTCCTCAGTCACACACACCTAGAAACCAGTTGGAACTGGCAACCACAGGTCATTAGAGAAAGGTGTGTTTTTCAACCATTTGGGGAGTTGTTTCTGGCCTTTGCTAAGTTAAATCAGTGTTGCACCAAAAACTTCCTGGTAGACCGCCATGGTTGGGCCTCGTAAGACTTGTTTGGAAACACTCGCCAACTTCTTGCTGAGCATTAGTAAATCTTAAAAAAGTGCGACACAAACTGGAAACAGAAGTTTTCCCTTCAAAGTAAAAGATGTGCCTGTGTTAGCAGAAAAGGTTGGCTGTTGTTGTGACCTCGACACTCAGCTGGTTATTCAGGAAGCGGGAAGGAAAAAAACATAACAGTAAATATGCACATGAGTTAAAATGTGATTCAACCACATGTGGCATAAAATAAAAAGTCTGGCAGCCCTGAGAGTCATTTTCACAGCAAAATATTCAGGGCAGTCAAAAACCCACAGACTAGCAGTAAGTTGATTTTCACATGAGATTTGCTGTTGTAAAAACGAACTAGTCGCTCACTGCTGAACCCACACAGGCAACACGTGGAAAACTCAATACCTTCATGCACCGTTGGACAAGATTTATTTCTCACTTTTGTGTTTTCCCATAGATGTAAGTGCGCCAAAGCGGCGAGACTGGTGCAGAGCAGTGCAGCATGACTGTGCAGGGCCGGTGAAGCTGCGTGTGTTGCATCTGGCTATGCATGTTCTTGTAGTTCTTGGTGGGTGTTCCTGTGTTTATCCCGTACAGGTACGTTTGTTTGTGTTTGTTTGTGTGTGCATGTAGGGCTGTTTGTCTTTGTGTATCTGTGTATTGTACACAGAAAGTGTAACGCGTAAAAATGTGCACACGTTGCTGTCGGTGGCATTTGATGGATGGGGTGGAACACCGTTTATTGACACAACACCTTCATGTTTCACAAAACCATCAGTCATACAGAGTGCCCATCTGCTACTCTAGGGCAGCAAGACCACCAATTCGCACACACACACACACACACACACACAGCTGCTGAATGTTTTATACATTTTCTCCCAGTAGTCATGACCTTCACCAATTTCCCAAATCTACTAGCAGAAGATGCAGCAGAGAGATTTTCACAATAGAGGCCATTCAGAGTAAAGAATACATGTCAGTAATTCAAAAGGACACTTCCTGTTATTATCACCGTATCAGTCTTTCAAGACCTTAAAATGTCAAGAGGATATCTTGATAAAAACAGTCATTTCTGGAATATTAAGTAAAGTCATTCTTCCTCCCTTGACTTCACCGTATAGATGCCAGCATGTCAGCCGCCATACTCTTTTCTCCCTGCCGTGCCTTTTTGTTCACTTGCTGCACTTAATAATGTTTACATGTGATCAACAGCTCAGACGTCTGAATGTGGAATGGGTGGATCGCGCTGTCAAACCCACTTATTTCCATTTATCACCAGATCATATTAGTGAAAACAGCATTCTGTCATTTCACTGTTGGTTTTTTGGCCTCCAGTTTCACTCTGAATATACTGTGATGCACCCACCGCTCACTGGCTTTGGACTCCTCATTTTGAGTTCATAAGATTTTGAAATCATATTTAGAAAACAGGACTAAGTGTTAAGTGATTGGCCAATGCTCATCACATGACCTGTATCCATAAACTGTACAGATGCCCAGCGTTTACCCAGTGTTTTGAATTTATTATGTATTTTTTGAGTTTCTTATGTTAGCTTTGTCATTATAAGCTCTTGTGTCATTCTTATTTGGGGTTTTTAGTTAGCTATGATTATTATGTCTCCTTGGTTTTGTATTCTGTTTCTTGTCTGTCATGTGTTGTCATCTCCACGTCTCCATGTTTCCTGTTTTATTTTGAAAGAGTCTGGTGTGTTCCTGTTCATTTTGACGATCCCCATAGTGTCATTAGGTTCATGTGTATCAGCTGTTTCCTCGTGTGTTCTCACTTCCCCTGATTACCTTTGTGTGTATTTAGTCTGCGTGTTTCTGTTCACTCATTGTCAGCTCGTCTGTTATAATCTTCACAGTTATCGTCGTCTATCATAGTTTTTTCATAGTTTCATGTTTGCTACTGCCCTCGGCCACAATAAAGGCTCTGGGGTTTTGGTTCTAGCTGCAGCTCCTCTCTCCACGTCTGCTTCTGGGTCCTTTTCACAACACATCCCCGCCGTGACATGTGCTGTAGCACACAGCAAGTCGCATTATTTAACACAATTCTGTTATTAATGACCAGAAAAAGAAACACAATCAGTCCAGTGCCTCTAGTCAGTGAAGATGAGGCCTAAAAGGTACCAACCTCTCAATGATCAGCCTACACTGTGATATATTTTTTACAAAGGGAGAAAACATCCATCAAACCATCTTTTAATTCAGGCGGGAAACATGTTTTAATGCAGCACAGTTGGGAGCTTTTCCATGTGAGTCTAAGGTGGATGACCCCCTGTCGGAGGTGAACTCGGTGGACAGTACAGGACGTGCAGTTTTTGGGGTTAGCTTTACTTTCCAGTCTTCTTGGTTTTACCTTGTTCCTCACAAGCTGCCAATTTTTAAGAGTTATTTTCTGTAACTAATCAAGTAATAAGCAAACTGTTTCAGTGTGATTTGAATTAAATGAGGAGAGATTCAAGCCATGCGACAAACTGGCGACCTGTCCGGGGTGAACTCTGCCTC